>NC_071511.1:112113337-112419944 GCF_027887155.1 Malaclemys terrapin pileata
TTCTCACCTCTCCGATCACCATTTATTGGAGTGAGTGGGTCTGTTGAATGGCCCTTCTCTTTTGGGTCCTCTCTGCATCTTTGGGCAAGGATTTCTTTGTCTCATCCCCCCTTCCCTCCAGCTAATAGGCAGAGAAGGTGACTCAGTAAAAACGGAGTATGCTTATTGAACCCTTTTCCTAAGAGCCAGATTGCATGTGTGTGGTGAGTGGGCTGAGCAGAATTTCAGAAATGAGGCAGCTGAAAAATGGCTAATTTGGCATTCTTTAGGCATTATTAGAGATTTCCTTCTGGTCTGTCTAGGCAGAGGGCTTGTGGGGTTCCTTTGGCCTGGCAGCCCTGGGTTCAGTTTTCCCCTGGACTTCGTCCCAAAAAGCTGAAAGAACTAAATATAATCTCATAATTTTTAGTGGATATTTTGTGGAAAATATGTCATCTTTAATGGACGTGGCCATGAAAAAAAAATCAAGACATCTATTTCTGTTGTAGAAGCTTGACAGATTAATTTTCCCAGTGTGAAAAACAGCAAAAATTATTAATTGCACTTGTGGATGTGCCTAATTAGACTGTGACAGCGAGAGAAGTGATCATTCCTGGTATTGCACTTACATAAGTTGCTCTAGTTGGGGAATTATTTGTTACGCTTTCCTTTTTCAACCTAGTAGTCAAAATTTTATTAAATATGAACATCTCACTTTGAAATCACTAACTTGCAGTTACGTTGGTCACTTACTTTTCATCATGATTCTCTGCAACAGAGAACCACCCCTACTTCTTATCAAAATGGGTTTATTTAGTAATTTTTTGGTAACGTTTTATCACGTTGCTCTAATGGCTTGCACCAGGTTTTAAAACTGCATGGAAATAGACGTGTGGTGTTCTAGCAGTTAACGATTTCCTTGTGGTAAGTGTGCAAACATCTTTAGCCATGACACGTCTGTCAAGCAACTAGCTGTCAAACTTGGAAACACTCTATGCATCCATCTTAATTTGAATTTCCATTTAGTATCTCATTTTAATGAAGAGCCATATAAATAAGAAGCTAAATTCTTAAAACTACCAAATAATGTATTGTTAGTGTTTGTGTGGAGTCGGACAGGGGAAGGCATGTTCCCTGTTCAAGTTCCATAGCAAATGTGGCTGGCCTTGGAGAGTAGCAAACCCCTCGAGAGTGGTGCTGTTGCTTCTGGCCTAGAAACTTCATAAGGCATTATGTATCACACCACCTCCAACTAAACGTCTGATCATACTTCCCTCACACGGAAAAACTCAGCAAAACCCAGAGAGACAGTTTCTTGAGGAACAAATGCCTCCTGGAACTCCTACTTGGGCAATGTGGCTCCACACTACCTTATATGCCGAGCAGTAGCTTAATGTCACCATAATGTCTAAGAGCTAGATCAGGGGCGGGCAAACTTTTTGGCCTGAGTGCCACATTGGGTTTCCAACATTGTATGGAGGGTCAGTTAGGGGAGGCTGTGTCTCCCTAAACAGCCAGGCGTGGCCCAATCCCCGCCTCCTATCCAACTCCCCTACTTCTCGCCCCTTGACTGCTTCCCCAGGACTCCTGCCCCATCCAACTCCCCTGTCCCCTGACAGCCACCCCCCCCCCCGGGAGTCCTACCCCATCAACCCCCCCCCCTCACATTCCCTGTCGCCGGACCCCCCACCTCTGACTACCCCCTGCCGCCCCATCCAACCTCCCTCTCATTCCTGACTGCCCCCCGGCACCCCTGCCCCATACAACCCCCCTGTTCCCTGCCCTCTGACCGCCCCAACTCCTCTCCACCCCCCCCAGCCCCTGACCACCCCCCGAATTCCCCTGCCCTCTATCCAACCCTCCTCCCCCCCCCGCTTCTTGCCCCTTTACCGCACAACACAGAGCACCAGTGGCCGGCAGCATTACAGCCGCGCTGCTCAGAGCACAGGGTCAGGCCGCGGCTGCCCAGAGCATTGTGTTGGCAGCGTGGTGCGCTGAGGCTGCAGGGGTGGGGGGAGGGGAGGGGCCGGGGGCTAGCCTCCCGGGCCAGGAGCTCAGGGGCCGGGCAGGAGGGGCCCGCGGGCCGTAGTTTGCCCACCTCTGAGCTAGATCCCAAAAATGGATCTATGCAGGCACACTTCAGTGGCCATACAGATTCATTGTCAGGATCTAGCCCTGACCTTTCAAAAGAATGTTTGGATGCTTAGTTAAATGTACATACTTGGTTGTGCTAAATAATGGTTTATATTACCGGCATGCTGGAGGTATAACTGGACATATTTGTCAGAGTAATGACACATTTCTGGGGGGGAAACTGGATGTTATCGGCTAAGTTTTTGCTGGGTGTCTTGGTGGAGGTCGTTCTAATTCTAATTGGAAATAGGAATTCTGGATTAATATGTGACTTGCCCCTCTTGGACTAAGTGTTGCATTCTTTTTAGCCTTGGGAGTTTTGAGTTGAAAGTGTAGTCCATGGTGTCCTACATTTGTGTCTTCCTTTGTGTTAAAATTACTCCTTCCCTTTTACCGTTTCTTGCAGGCCAGCCCTCCAGATCTGTATATTGAAAGATTTAACATAGCTCTTGGACAATATATGGGAGCATTGCAGAGCATTGTGCCTCTTTTCATATATATGGTAAGTTTAGAACATTCTTTTTGAATAGACTATGTCCATGCACATTGAGATGTTAACTGAAAGTGGAAAGAGCTAAGTGCAACTTCAATGACTTATTTTCATACAGAATTTAGTATTCATTGTTGCTTTTGCTGCTGGTATCACACTTATGATCAAATCTAGAAAGATAAGAAAAGCAATGCAATTAAATTGAGAGTTGTTTGCTATTTTTCTGCCTTTCCAGTGTCTTCATAGCAGAAAGACTGATTTTTTTTTTTTGTACTGACCGCAAAAAATCAACTCTTGTGTAATTTTTTAAATGTATTGCGAGTTTGGCCAGCTCATAGGCTTGTTGTATGTTGGCCTGGTAGGTTGGGCGCATTATGGAGAAGATGATTTCTCTCTTTAGGTTGCACGAATTCTCTAGGCCTACAATGGCTTCTTGTAGTTATGTAAGCGGGAGGGAACCACACAAACAAAAAAACTAAAAAAACCCAACCCCACCATATGGTCTCTTGGAAGTATAAATAGCCATATTGATAATGGAATTCAGCGCATCAGTTGCACCAAACAAATTTGTTTACAAACCTTACAGTTTGCAAGTATTTTTGCAGAAGTTCTAAACTCATTCAACTGTAACTATTGGTCTTCTAGATTTTCTAAATTCCTGCCTGTGGAGTTTATAAGCTCTTTGATACCTATGCAGAAGCTTATAATAATTCTGTGGGAACCTGTTGGAGCTCCAAGATTTATATTTTTGTAATTAATAACTAAAAACAAAAATAGCATGTGATCTCATCAAAAATAGTTTATGCATTGGACTTCACTCAAGAATATGAATAGAAAGAATATTTAATATGTAGATCAAGAAAAAACTTTTAGATAAGATTTTTAAAAATGTCTTATACTTTTAATCTCAAGCTCTGTTTAAAAAAATTCCCTTTCCTAGATGCAAAAAAAAATTTGTTAGAAGAAGGGGGAGTGCATGTGTGCATGTGTTTAATTCCCTGGGGGGAGGGATAGCTCAGTGGCTTGAGCACTGGCCTGCTAAACCCAGGGTTGTGAGTTCAATCCTTGAGGGGGCCACTTAGGGATCTGGGGCAAAATCAGTACTTGGTCCTGCTAGTGAAGGCAGGGGGCTGGACTTGATGACCTTTCAAGGTCCCTTCCAGTTCTAGGAGATAGGATATCTCCATTTGCCACAATTTTTAGCTAAGGGGTCATTCCTGTATCTTTATTATAATCCTGCAAATTATAAAAGGAGATGGGGATTCTTTAGTCCCCTCCACATGGACCGGTGAGTAGTGGAGCCAGGGAGCATGATGAGGAGGTGAGGATTCTCCAGCCTTCTCCTTGGGAGCTAGCACTGTCTAGTTTGCCCAGCTTAATCTCTTGTACCAACCCCATTGTGCCCCTCCCCCACACACAAAAAAACCCCCCAATCCCCTCCCCAACAGATCCCCAGAGATCTACTTGCCGGTGAAGGAATGAGTCAGTTCAGTCCCTTGAGATGGGATATGAAGGCAGAGATAGCTATACCTCTTGATTTACCCATCTTTGTTGCGATGAGTTGACTCTCCTCCGGAGCGTGCAGTGCTTGCTTTCTGCCTGCTACGTGAGAAACAGTTGCATTATCTGTATATGCTTTGAGCTGTCCTTTATTCATGCTTTAGAGCCTATATCTAAAATAATATGTTCTTAATGTTCAAGTACATGCTTTTATCACCAGGAAGTAGGTTTATTGTGTAAAATCCTGGTAAAAGCTGTCTTTAGCAGATTACATTTGAGCATTGCAGTAATTGTATTCTCTTATTCAGTATAATAACTTTTTTATTTAATCACAGGTTCTGATTGCTGCGTAGGTTTCCCCATCCCGTCTTTTGTCTTTTTATATAGCAGTCATAACAGTGTTATTTCAGCTGGTGTTCATTTCTTCTTGATGTGAAGGGAAACTTTTTAAATTCTGTTAGTTTCTTGATAGAGAGTTTTTGAGAGTACAGTTAACAGTATCTGAAAATGGTGAAAACAAATAAGAAACTAATTATAAATCAAACTATCAAACTTACTGATTAGACACTATACATGAGGGCTATGTAAGTAGTAAACAGGCAGAATCTGCTTTTAACTCTGTTTTTAAAATGAAAAATATAGATTCTTCTCCGAGTAGTGTCCTTATGGGTGCTCCACTGTAGGCGTGCTTGCATCCCTCCGCTGCTAATCTGAGAACTTCAATAGCAGTGTCCATTGTGCCCGCACATGCATTGTCTCTCCTCGTGCTGTGCCATGAGGCTAGCCAGCATGCGTGGGCTAACCCTCCTCAGTTCCTTCTCAACCGCCCCTGGCCAGAGATGGAGCCGTTAGTAGTCCTTTAAGACTATCATCTTAATTCACATACCTATAGTTACTAGTTGTTTTTCTATTTTTATTTTATCCTTTTAAAAAAAAAAATTTAAAGAAGACTTTTTTTTTTTTCTTCCGGCCTTTTCTCCCCCATTGGGGACCCTTTCCCCCAATGAGGTATGCCCAGTTCGCTGGGCTTCAAGAATTGCCTCACTTGTAAAGAGGTGATTTCAATTGCAGATAAGCATTCTCAGTGCTTTCACTGCCTCAGGGAAGGCCATATGCAACAAAAGTGTTGCCTTTGCCAACAACTCTGGCCAAGATCCTGCAAAGACAGAGAACTCTGCCAGAAGATTATCTTCATGGAGGCAGCTCTCCGACCCCAGTTTCCTGGTAGATGTGAGTCTTTCCCACAGCCTTCCACATCTAAGGGCTGTGGACCCCTCTCACAAATCATCTAAGAGGAGAGCAGGAAGCCCCCATAGTGAGCGCCGAGATAGCTGCAAGTGATCACCATCTCACTCAGTATCTTTGGCATCGAGGCCATCTCAGTCCGGCACCCACGGCTCATGGAAACCGACAGCAACTGGTACTGCTGACAGGCCCATGGACCCAATGGGCATGGGCACTGAGTCATTGGCACTGAAAGACAGGAGTAAGCACTGTTCTAAAAAGATGCTCCCAGTATGCGAGCCTGCATAGGTACCGCCAATGATGGCTTGCCAGGCACCCAAGCGACTGGTGCGGAAAATATCTCTGTCCCCCCTGGCACCACTACCACCATTGGCAGCATCGGTACCAGCGGAATTCTGCCATTCAAGATACTTCCACATCACGGATGCACCGGAGTCCCCTCCTCTCAGTACCGAGACCTCTGCACTGAGCCTCTACCAAGCATGGGAAGTATCCCCACTCCCAGGCGATGCCCCTCTGCTCTCTAGCGAGGGTTCAAACAGTGAGCCTGAGGAGGTAGTGTTGCAGTACTCCTCCCAAGCTCCATATGGTGCTCACTACCAAGAGAGCCCAAGGATATACCCACAGAGGGTCCCAACACCACCATCCGGGTATGGCTATGCATGGGTGCCACCACCACCCCAATGGCCATACCGGCTGACGCTCTCTAGATTCCATTGGAGGAAGTCAAGGATACCCACTATCAACTCCTTGATACTCCATTCTTCTGCCTCCTCAAAGATCACCTTCCTGATTCAGGCCATTTTAGACCTGGCAAGGGACTGTGTGGCACACGCTGGCATTAGTGGTCCAACCTGCAAGCGAGCGGACAAAAAATACTATGTCCCCGTCAAGGAAGCTGAATTCCTTCTCCCACCTGCCACCCAACTCCATCACGCCATCAATTCCCATGCACGACAACACCAGTCAAGAACTTCTCCCTATGACAAGGATTGGAAGTGCCTTGATCTGTTCGGTAGAAAAGCGTACTCCTCAGCCACTCTACAATTTCGTATTGCCAATTACCAGGCCCTCATGGCGAAATACGATTACATAAATTACTTCAAACAGAATGACTTTATTGAAAAGATGCCAGAAGCACATTGTGACTCATTCAAGGCCATTATCCAGGAGGGCCAATTAGTGACAAAGACGTTGCCCACATGCTCAGGGTTTAGCTGATCGCCATATTTGGGGTCGGGAAGGAATTTTCTCCAGGGCAGATTGGCAGAGGCCCTGGAGTTTTTTTGCCTTCCTCTGCAGCATTGGGCACGGGTCACTTGCTGGAGGATTCTCTGCACCTTGAAGTCTAAACCATGATTTGAGGACTTCAGTAGCTCAGACATAGGTTAGGGGTTTATTACAGGAGTGCGTGGGTGAGATTCTGTGGTCTGCGTTTGCAGGAGGTCAGACTAGATGATCATAATGGTTCCTTCTGACCTTAAAGTCTATCACTGCAATCTGCCCTCGATGCAGCCAACACGGCAGCTAGATCCATCTCCATGGCTCTGGTGATGCGACGATTGTCATGGCTCCATTTATCGGGCTTTCCGAAAGAGGTACAGTCCACATGCGAGGACCTTTCCTTTAAGGGCATGGAGCTCTTTTCCAAGAATATCCTAGATGATGGGGGAGGGATAGCTCAGTGGTTTGAGCATTGGCTTGCTAAATCCAGGGTTGTGAGTTCAATCCTTGAGGGGGCCATTTAGGGATCTGGGGCAAAAATCTGTCTGTGTATTGGTCCTGCTTTGAGCAGGGGGCTGGACTAGATGACCTCCTGAGGTCCCTTCCAACCCTGATATTCTATGATTATTTTTTTAGCCCTAAAACAGTCCGGACTATTTCAGCTCTCTGAGGGTCCACCTAGTCTAGTGGCTATTACAGCCTTTCACCTACTTTTAGAGGGATACTCAGTGCTGTCACACCCAACTACAAAAAGGTTCCTCAAGGGTATAGTAAACCTCTTCCCTCAGCCTCAACTTCCAATCCCACATGGAACCTGAACCTTGCACTGAAAGGACTGACTAGGCCCCCCCCTTCAAACCCATGGCCACCTGTTCACTAATGTACCTATCAGTGGCAACGGCCTTCCTGGTAACGATTATCTTAGCCAGGAAAATAGGAGAGAGAGCAATTCAGATGATACATCCTGTCTACACAGTATTTTTTCCAGACAAGGTTACGCTCAGACTGCACCCAAGATTCAAAGCTAAGGTAACCTCTCAGTTTCACATGAATCAGTTGATTCACCTTCCAATCTTCTACCTCAAGCTTCACCAAGACAACAGGGAGGCTATGCTGCATGCCCTGGATGTTAGGCCTTCTACCTGGACAGGACAAATGCCTTCAGGAAGTCCCCCTGGCTTTTTCTCTCCATGGAGGAAAGATTCAAGGGCTCAGCAATTTCAGCCCAAACACTTTCTAAGTGAGTCTAAAACTGTATCAGACATTGCTACCAAGTTTGCAACATGACACCTCCAAATGCCATTCATACATACTCCACAAGGTCGATCTCCTCATCCGTCACCTTCCTCAAGAATGTCCCTATTTTAGAGATCTGTAGAGCGGTGACGTGAGCATCAGTCCAAACTTTCACAGAACAACTGTGTGATCATTAGTACTCTGCCTCCAATGCCATCTTCGGCTCCACAGGACTGTTATCTGTAACTGACCCAACTCCGAAGTCCTGGCCCTCTAGAAGGGATACTGCTCAGGAGTTGCCTGCAGTGGACAAGGGGACACTACTCGAAGAAGACGAAGAAGTTACCTTGTGCTGTAACCCTGGTTCTTCGAGATGTGTCCCCCCTTTAGGTGCTCCACAATCCACCCTTCTCCCTCTACTTCAGAATTCTTGTCTTGACTCTGCGGTAGAGAAGGAACTGAGGAGGGTTAGCCTGCATGCACTGGTTAGTCTGCGTGCACTGGTTAGCCTCATGGCGCAGCATGAGGAGAGACAGTGCATGTGTGGGCCCAGCAGACACTGCTACTGAAGTTCTCCAATTAGCAGTGCAGAGATGCAAGCACACCTACAGTGGAGTACCCAGAGGGAGAGACATTGAAGAATCTTCGTTACTGCATAAATAGGGCCCTACCAAATTCACTATCCATTTTGGTCAATTTCACGGTCATGGGATTTAAAAAATAATAAATTTTATGATTTCAGCTATCTAAATCTGAAATTTCACGGTATTGTAATTGTAGGGATCCTGGCCCAAAAAAGGAGCTTGGGGGGAGGGTGGGTCACAGAGTTGTTGTGGGGTACTGCTATCCTTACTTCTGTGCCGCCGCTGGCGGCAGCGGTGCTGGCTTTAGAGCTGGGCAGCTGGAGAGTGGTGGCTGCTGGCTGGGATCCCAGTTCTGAAGACAGAGCCGCCACCAGCAGCAGCACAGAAGTAAGGGTGACAATACCGCAACCCCCCTTAAAATAACCTTGCGACCCCCTCCTGCAACTCCCTTTTGGCTCAAGAGCCTCAATTTGAGAAATGCAGGTCTCCCTCGTGAAATCTATAAAGTATGGGTAAAAGCACACAAAAGACCAGATTTCACGGTCCGTGATGCTTTTTCATGGCCATGAATTTGGTAGGGCCCCATGCATAAAATGACATAGCTTCACTTCCTAGTTATGATTTTCTTCAAATATTTGCATCATGGGCCCTGATTCTGCAATCTGATCTGTAAGGGAATGTTCTAGCACCAGGCAGAACTCCAGTGACGTCAGTGGGATCTGCATGGACGGAAGGGTCCACTTGCATGGATCAGATTGTAGGACTGGGGCCACACCCATTGGCCAGTGTTTAAAAGAAGGTACCTGTAACTTAAAACAGGAACAAACTAATGCTTAGAAAGCTTCATATGCATAGTATGAACCTAATTTACTGTTTAGCTTTTACTTTCCTGCTTTGGATTTTCCCTATCCTGCATCATTTTGGGTATAAAGCTTCCTTGTTCGACGACGGTCATATATCTTGCCATTCCTGAGCTGGTCCATATTCAAATTTTGTTTTGTAGATTTTTTTTTCTTAGATCTTGATATGTATTCCCTTCTCCCCCACCCTAAGAAAAGAAAACAGGTATGTATCAGCACCCCCTTTTAAAATAAAGCAGTCTGATTCAGATGCAGGTAACAAACACTTGAACTTAGCTGTATGCTCTTATCGTCTTTAAATAGATGTAGCGAAACAGTTGGAAATTCTATTGTTCCAGAACTAACTGCTCAGCTAAGTGGTTAGTGCATTGAAAAAATGAATTAGGATCATGAATTGCCTTTTCTGTATTGTCAAGTTGCATTCAAGTATTTTGAAAGTATAACAGTATTCATATAAAAAAAAAAAACTCCAAGAAGTCAAACAACCTTTTTTCCTGAGAAATCTGTGGTACATCTTGAACGTGTTTTTGTTCCTGAGCTCCTTGGCGTGTCTCAGCCTCCCCTCTCCCTTGTTTCCTTAGTACTGCCAAACAGTGTATTTTGCCGTGGTTTGAATGTGTGTACCCATTGAAGTCAATAGCAAAACTCCTATTGACTCCAGTGGTACAGGATCAGGTCCAATGACATGTATGGGAGGATTGAAAAGGTAGGAAGTATGTATGCTTGATCAGCTCAGTGTGTTGACCAGCATATGCTGTAAGGCTCATCTTTCTGAGGTGGTGGTGGTGGATTTCTGGAGAAGGGATTGTTGCAAGACAAGGAATTCTCATTTTTTTCTTTTGCTAAAACCTGTCATTTATGGTTTTAAAGTTGCTGCTGGTTTACTCTTTGTTTAGGTGTGCTTTTAGGCTGGGCTTTTCGAAGGGTCTTAAAGGAGCTAAGCACTTAACTTCCACTGAAATTCAGTGGACTTAGAATCCTCTGAAATCCCAGCCTTTTTGCACAACTAAGCAAAGATCTAGCCAGCAGCAACCTACATTTGAATTCTTTTGGCTCCTTTGAAAATCCCAGCCTTAAGTAATTACCCAGGGCACCTAGAACTTAGGTGCATCTTTTTTTTTTAATAAATCCAAATAAAAATATGATTCGCTTTCTGGATGCTTACTAAGTGTTTACTCCACAACATGCTGTGGGACATAAACTGTGGAATTCAAGTTAAACAAACAAAACATTTCCTATTACTCCCTTAAATTTATCATTTTGGAATATTCACCTATTTTTGTCTAGAATTTGGTTATTCCTTTCTTACATGGGTTTGTCCAAATTATGTCATGGCTGAGTCCCACCAGTTGAAACCCCATTACATCTCATGTTATGAAGTCAGTCTAAATAAATGTATGGGCCCTTCTGGTTTTGACTGCTGAATTTCATCACCACTGCAATTCTTCTCAAATGTTAGCATTCTTATTTTGGCACCTCCACATACCTTGATGCTCACTGGATGGAGAATATATTGCATGGATGGTAGTGAAAGTGCTTTTCTTTCACATTTCCTGGTTCACCCTAGTAACACTAACTCAGGTTCACATTTGACATTTTAGTTGCAGTTACCTTTTACAAAAAATCTGCTGGTCTCTCCACTAAAGAGGGTTGGAGGGAGAATATTCATCTCCTTGCCCTTTCTGCACTGAAATATTTATCATTTACAGGATAGCTACATTTGTGAGAAACAGCAAGTGGATATAGCATGTAAACAGCATTTCCAAGTAAACAAATAGGTCATTTATATTCTGTAATATTGCCTGTATGACAATGTACATACAGTAATGTTTTCTGTCACAGCATTATAGAAATTATAAGCCCTGTTAAACCATCTAATCTTTTCCTCTTGTTGTTCAGCAGTATTCCCTACGCCCCACTATATTCTCTGTTGCTTTTCCAGTTATAAAACTTGTGGGATTTCCACCACTTCCCAAAGAGTGAGAGAGCATGTTGTCTGTGTAATTTGTTTAATCTTGGCAGAGACAGACTTATTAGAATCCTTTGACTATCTCTCCCCCACTGTCCCAGTCAAATCTGTTGTTTTGTCAGGTAGGTGTCTCACCCCAAAATAGTCTCAAAAATAGTTACTGTTGTGCTGGTTTCTGGCTGTCAGACATCAGCTGCCTGAGTTGGCATGGGAGGGAGGCTCTGTAGAAATAAATCACTTTAACTGGCTCTAGTCAGCTGGTGAAAAAGACGGTAAATCTGACATTGCAAATACCATTAATGTAGTACTCTGGGTCTACTTAGAGTTAGTGTTTACAGTGGCCTAGCTAGCTGATGGCTCCTACACTGGAAAAGCACTATATGCTGCATCATTGGCTACATGCGACTATTTAACGGGGAATTTCAGGGAACAAGGAAATAAGGTCTGACAAAGGGCACACTTGTTAGAATGCGAATGCACCAGTCTCTTTTACAGTTCAGCAAGGGGTACATTTGAATCTGATTTATGCATAATTTCTGCACTGTAATGCCATGACTATTATTAATTCCACCAGTTTGCACTATTAATTAATGTATTTAGGAATGTTGTATGGGATGTTCCAAATCATCTCTCTGAAGCTGTCAATTTGAGCCATGAATGTGATTAGATAAATACCTTGACGGTACTAAACCACCTTGTACTGTAACAGACATTACTGGAACTGTTTAATAACACTGCATAATTTTTCAAAACTAATTGTGAAACCTACTAAAATTATAAAAATAATGGGATCAGATTAAAGTTATAATACCTTTTTTATGAAGTATAAAAGAAGTGTGTTCTCTTATCATTGCTAATCTAATTAAAGAATGAAAATGCCAATAGCTATAGAGAA
Source organism: Malaclemys terrapin pileata (assembly GCF_027887155.1). NCBI lineage: Eukaryota > Metazoa > Chordata > Testudines > Emydidae > Malaclemys > Malaclemys terrapin. The sequence goes on from NC_071511.1 coordinate 112,125,453, forward strand.
ATTCTGAGTGTTTTTACTTAGGAAAACCGTAGAACATAATTTATAGTCCAAATCAAAAGCAGTGTCTTCATGCAGTAAGAGGACCAGAAAAATGCCACCATGGCTGAACAGCAGCTTAAAAGAGGCATTTAGAGGCAAAAAGGCATCCTTTAAAAATTGGAAGTCAGATCCTACTGAGGCAAATAGAAAGGAGCATAATCTCTGGCAAGTCAAGTGTAAAAGTGTAAGAAGGCAAGCCAAGAAAGAATTTTGAAGAACAATTAGCTAAGGACACCAAAACTAATAGCACACAGTTTTTTAAATACATCAGAAGCCGGAAGCCTACCAAAGAGTCAGTAGGGTGATTGGATGATAGACGTGCTAAAGGAGCATTCAAGGAAGAGAAGGCCATTGTGGAGAAGCTAAATTAATTCTTTGCATAGGTCTTCACTGCAGAGGATGTGAGGAAGATTCACACACCCAACCATTTTTAGGTAACAAATTTGAGGAACAGTCACAGATTGAGGTGTCAGTAGAGGAGATTTTGGAACAAATTGATAAATTAAACAGTAGTAAATCACTAGGACCAGGTAGTGTTCACCCAGGAGTTCTGAAGGAACTCAAATATGAATTGCAGAATTACTAACTGTGGCAGAGACACACATGTGTAGCATATTGCTTAAATCAGCTTCTGCACCAGATGACTGGATGGTTGGTAATGTATTGTCAATTTTTAAAAAAGGCTCAAGAGGAGATCCTGGCAATTACAGGCCAATAAGCCTAACTTCAGTATCAGGCAAATTGGTTGAAACTATAGTTAAGAACAGAATTATCAGACATGTAGATCAGTGGTTTTCAAACTTTTTTCAGTTGTGAACCCCTACAAAATTTCAAATGGAGGTGCGGACCCCTTTGGAAATTGAACCTGTGGTCCACGGACTCCTACCATAGGTATCTTGGGGTATGTCTATACTTACCTCCGGGTTCGGTGGTAAGCAATCGATCATCTGGGATCGATTTATCGCATCTTGTCTAGACGCGATAAATCGATCCCGGAAGTGCTCGCCGTCGACACCGGTGCTCCTGCTATGTTGTTCACGTAGCTGAAGTTGCGTATCTTAGTTCGAACTGGGGGGTTAGTGTGGACCAGCCCTTGGACTGAAAACTGACTGAACAGAATTCAGCTATAAATGTTGCACTTGCTCGGCATAGCATTTGATATGACATGTGAAAGGGCACTAAACTTTGGACTTCTATGGTAACACCTGCAGGTCAAAACCCACAAGTGTTGTTGTGGGTATTCACATGCTTTTGGTCAGAAAAACAGAATGCCTTTTCTGGGACCTGAAACTTAATTTTCATAGTCACCTTTTGCAGACCCTTTAGACATTAGTCTGCGGACCCCAAGTTGAAAACCACTGACATAGATGAACACAATATGTTGGGGAAGAATCAACATGGCTTTTGTAAAGGGAAATCTTGCCTCACCAATATGTTAGTATTCTCTGAGGGAGTCTATAAGCATGTGGACAAGGCTGATCCAGTAAATATAGTGTACTTGGCCTTTCAGAAAGCCTGTGACAAATTCCCTTACCAAAGACTCTTCAGCAAACTAAGTAGTCATGGGAAAAGAAGGAAGGTCTTCTGATAGATGAGTAACTTCCTAAAAGATAGGAAACACACTGGGACCTGTGGTGTTCAACATAGTCATAAATGATCTGGAAATGGAGGTGAACAGTGAGGTGGCAAAGTTTGCCAACGATACAGAATTACTCAGATAGTTAAGTCCAAAGCTGACTGAAGAATTACAAAGGGATCTCACTAAATTTGGTGAATGGATGACAAAATGGCAGATGAAATTCAATGTTGATAATTGCAAAGTAACGCACGTTGGAAAACATAATCCCAACTACACATACAAAAGGAAGGGATCTAAATTAGATGTTATCATTCAGTAAAGAGATCTTGGAGTCATCATGGATAGTTCTCTGAAAACATCTGCTCAATGTGCAGCAGCAGTCAAAAAAGCTACCATTGTTAGAAACCATTTGGAAGGGGATAGATAAGACCGAAAATATCATAATGCCAGTATATAAATCCATGACATGGCCACACCTTAAACTGCAAGCAGTTCTGGTTGCTCCATCTCAAAAAAGATACTAGAATTTGGAAAAGGTGCAGGGAAGGGCAACAAAAATGATTAGGGGGATAGAACTGCTACCCGCCTCCCCTCCCCCCCACTTTTCCTCCTGCTCTATATAAACAAAACCATATGACTCATCTGTTGATGCACAACTTGAGTGCATCTTTACTTGCTTCTTTCCTCCAATTTTTTGAAATCTTTCAAGGTAAAAATTATTCCTCTATATCTAATGGAAAAAGGGAAGAGAGAGGCTTCTCCTCTTCATCTTGCAGTGAGTCAAGGGCAGCAGGGCCTCTTTCCTCATGGTGTTCCCAGCTACTGCTGCTGGAGAAGGAGGGCAAGACACCTCACCCCTTGCCCCACTTCCCGCCCCAGCTCTCCTAATTCCCTGACTCTGGATTCTGTGTAAATACAGCTCTTATCCCATCCCTTTCTGTCTCTTGATCTGTGGCTAGGCCTTCATTAGGAGGAGAGGTGTGTTCTTATTACGTTGCCTAACTCATGGTAAAATCCTAATGAAGTAAAAGCACGTTGTAATTTTCATGTGTGTTAACAGCTCAAAACACTAGATCCCAGGTGTTGATCTTGACCTGTAAACTGCCTTGTCACTAGGATTTTACCTTTTGCTAGTTACATATTAATATCCTTTTTTCACAATTTTTGTGGGCGGTAGCCATGACACAGGGGATGCGGTCAGAGTTGAAGGGGAAAGCTACTAAATTCAAAAATATTGCTCCCAGTAGAATTCAAACCTCTCTCCTCCCCCTTACATCAGTGACTAGACTTGTTTCACCTTATGTTAATTCATTGCCATGTAACTCCAGGTACTTACTACATTTGTAAAGGCTGGTGTGAATGTTCCCTTGCATTTGTTCCAGGTTATAAATGTTTGTTGCCTTTATCAAAATCAATTGGATTTAGGCATTTTTGCAAACTTTACCAGCATTGTTTGAGCAAGGAACCAAGGTGTTTTAAAACACATAATTATGTGGTAAATTAAATCAAAACGAACACTTTAATGTTTCAATTTTTTTTCTAAATTAATTTCAAATTTAGGATTGCTGTTAATATAAATTACTATACAAAACTGGTGTTTCTGAAATGTGATAGTGCAAAAGAAATCTGTTTCTGGTCTATCTAATGTATTGCAGATTATGATTAGAGAATGGCAAGTGTATTCTGCTGTAGTATTTCACATTTCCTTTCCTCCCCGGTTCTACTGGGAAGAACATGGCTTCTGTTTTGGCATGTACTGTACTGAATGTTAGTACACTGTCTTCTATGGTTGGTTTAAACTCCTAGTTTTCTGCAGTGAGATTTATTCCTGGGAATAGGGTGTGTTGATTGGTGCTTGTTGACTGACTCTTTGGCAGCAAAGCAAAAATATTGTAAAGTTAAGTGTAAACAGTGGTTGTGCAGTGGTGGTTTTCTCTTGGAATCGTGAATTAAAAACAGTTTACAAAAAAGACTAAACCAAAAACTTAAATCTGCAGGACCTCTCCAACCAGATCATAATTTCAAAGTCAGTCAATTTTGTTCATAAACTATTTGACAGTCTTTAATGAAGACCTGTATAATCCTCATGAAACTACCAGTGCTGTCACAAAATCTGTTAACTCTCCCTTGCCATGAAGCTGATGAAAAACACTTCAGATGATTTTTACACGCATGTTCCCCTCCCCCCCCCACTCCCATCCTTCAGAAACAAGTAGGTGAGTAGAATTTTGCAGATAGTAAATCACATCTTAAACATTTGGATGCCTTTGATAAACACATCATTGCTATAAATATGATATCCACACCTATTTTGGTATTGTAGTCTGTTCAAAACTATCATTAAAGTAAAATGGATTTTGCAGACACAAACCCCAATTCTGCAAACACGCATGTGCTTAACTTTAAGAATGTCTCATTGGCTTCAGTGGTACTACTCATGTGCTTAACTTTAAGCATGTTGCATGTTTGTAGAATCAGGGTTGTTTTGTGTAATATGAATCAGATTAGCAAATAATCGGTTTAGAATTCAAACAATAGCATTATTACAATTTTTAAATTTGGACTCCATTCGGTGGTAAAGTATATTTGCTTAGTCTGCTATTGTAAAGTCAAATATAAAAACCTCTGTCTGTATTGTTTTCCAGAATAAATTTTACATAGAAACCAAGCTTAACAGAGACTTAAAAGATGACCTTATAAAGCTGTTTACGGAACATGTTGCAGAAAAGCACATTTACAGCCTAATGCGTAAGTAAATTTATTGGACTTTTCTTAAAATGGGGGGCAATCAGATTCTGTCACAATTCTGGGAAACTATAATATTTTCAAGTGTAGGTTTTAGGAGAAAAAGCAGAATAGCTAGGAACAAAATGGCAAAGAACTAGAGGATTTAAATACAGATTCCAAGAACAGTACTTAAAACAGGATTTAAAGATAGGGGAAAGGGTGCCATACTGCGGGGGGGTTTTTTGGTCTCCCAGTAAAAATGCAATGTAATAAGGTTGGTTATTACTAAATTTATAGCTTTATAAATGTTTTAGGAGGAAGAATGAGGCATATTAATGGCAAAACAACAATTGCGCTTTCACAAACATCATTTTGTGTAGATGTCGCTGTTGTCCAAGTACTTCATACCAAAGATGTCCACCTTACGATTACAAGAACATAATATTTTATTGTCCAGCTGCCTGTGCGCTTTTCTAGTTTCAATATCAAAATGCTAAGTAAAATGTGGTGTGGTTGGAGGAATCAGGTGCCCAGGTGTGAAATGTGGTTCTCGTCTTGCTGTACATCTCCCTTCCCACCCCACCGATTAAGAAAAAGTTGGGGGATGGACAAAGTAGTGGCTAGTGTAGCCTTCATTTTTATTTAAAGTTAATTTTAGTGATGTTATATTACACCATTGAGGTGTAATGGTGGCTACAGTCTCAAGTTTAAAAGAATTATCTCGGTTTGTTTTAGATCTAGAGCTAATAGGAACACATGAAACCACAGGCAAATAACACATAATCACAAGAACATGGTCCACTATCTTTTATCCATTTTTATTAAAGTTACCGACAAAGTTATGAATGTCAGCATACACAATTCCTAGATATTTCCAAGCATCGGTTATAACTACAGAAATACTCACATCCTCCTAGATATTATTAGGGTCTGGTGGGTCTCTCATAAATTGATCATCAGTAGAGGGATGGTTCCTGCTAGAGTTTTCCCATAGGAAGCTCAATTTTCCCACTCTGGGCACCGCATTTTTATAATATGATTTTGCCTATACCTACATTCTGCACATGTATATGAAAGTGTCAACTCTCCTTTTTTCTTATTGGTTTAATGTACCCTAGGAACTTAAGGGACCCCGATTTCTATAGGTTGTATAGGTTTCTCTTTATTCTCATTAGCACTGACGCACAAACTGTATCCTGTGGTTAAGACACATGTTGGAGGCAGATGTGCCTCTACAACTTTTTTTGTGAATTAGATTAAACCGCCAGCTAATTTTTTGCAATGTTATCGCTTGGTATCTCTTTTTTTCCCCCCCATAATTTTAGGGCATCAGGTTATTCGGTCACTTATTTAAGAAATGCTAACATCTCTCCAAGGCCTAAAATAACTCAGCTAAAAATCTTACAGGCTTCAGCCTACAGGTCTTGTGTTTCTGCCTTCCTTACTTAGACATCTAATATATGATTATACCTTCTAAATACTGATCAATCTCATACTTCTATAATCTTACAGATTAACTCTATTTAACATACAATGATTATATATAACATGACATGGTAATTAATCATAACATTACACAATAAATGAATAATACATTAAAATCATTGGCTATACTAGCCAAATGAACTGTGTAATACTGACAGACTTTCTCTCTAATGCTATTATGTTAATACAGGTGCAGTATACTAAACTATCAGATGACTTCCAAGAACTTTGGGCTGATTTAAACCCCAATCCTGCAATTAACTCCACGTGGGTGGGTACCTGCACACCATGAAACCCTACTGAAGTCAGCAGGCATCCCACATGGCAGAGTCAATTGCAGGATTGAGGCCTTATGAAAGTCACAGTTGGCTCTTTGAGTAATCACAAGAACACTGCTTCAGCCATTGTTCCTACTTGTCTCTGTCTGCAATGGAAGATAGGTTTGCACTATATATGTATGTTCAAGGCATTGATAATACTAATATATATAGTATTATCAGAGTGTGTGTGTGTGAGAAAGATCCCAGGACTGACACACTGAAGCCTATTATGTCCGAGTCATTGAAGTGATGGAAGCAACTACAAGCGTGGCTGAGAGCTCTTGTTCAGAATATCGCTGTCTAATCATCACTGGGTTTTGTGGTCTGTTACCATTCAGTTTGTTCTCATCCATTTTGACTTTATGAAGTACACCCAGGCATTGTACAGCTACAGTAAGATATGTATCCATGACATGCAAAGAGTCCTAGACTAGGGTTACCATACGTCCTCTTTTTCCCGGACATATCTGGCTTTTCATCACTCAAACCCCCGTCCGGGGGGAATTGCCAAAAAGCCGAACATGTTCGGGAAAATGGCGGCTCTGCTCCTCCCCTGACTCTTCGGCTCTGTTTAAGAGCCGAGCTGCCCCAGCGCTACCGGCTTCGGGCAGCCCCCTTGCCTCCGGACCCCAGCCGCCGGCCGGGCACTTCCCCTCCCGGGCTCCGGCGGCTGGGGTCCAGAGGCAAGGGGGCTGCCCGAAGCTGGTAGCGCTGGGGCAGCTCGGCTCTTAAACAGAGCTGAAGAGTCAGGGGAGGAGCAGAGCCTCCGGCCGCGGCGGCTCTGCTCCTCCCCGACTCTTCGGCTCTGTTTAAGAGCCGAGCGCTACGGGCTTTGGGCAGCCCCCATACCTCCGGACCCTGCGCCGCCGGAGCCCAGGAGGGGAAGTGTCCGCCCGGGGGCGCAGGGTCCAGAGGCATGAGGGCTGCCTGAAGCCGGTAGCGCTCGGGCAGCTCGGCTCTGTTTAAGAGCCGAAGAATCAGGGGAGGAGCAGACCCTCCGGCCGCGGCGGCTCTGCTCCTCCCCTGACTCTTTGGCTCTGTTTAAGAGCCGGGCTGCCCGAGTGCTACCGGCTTCGGGCAGCCCCCATGCCTCCGGACCCTGCGCCGCCGGAGCCCGGGAGGGGAAGTGCCCGGGTGGGGGCGCAGGGTCCGGAGGCAAGGGGGCTGCCCGAAGCCCAAGCGCTACCGGCTTCACGGTTTGCCGGGCAGCCTCCAGACCCTGCGCCCCCGGCTGGGCGCTTCCCCTCCCGGGCTCCAGCTGCGCTGGGGAAGCGCCGGCTGGGGGCGCAGAGTCTGGGGGCTGCCCGGCAAACCGTGAAGCCGGTAGCACTCGGGCATCCCTTTCCGCGTGGCTGGGAGTGGGAGGGAGGAGGGGGCAGAGTTAGGGCGGGGAAGGGGCGGAGTTGGGGTGGGGGTGGGGAAATGGGCGGGGCCAGGGCCTGTGGAGGTTTTTTTTTGCTAGATATGGTAATCCTATCCTAGACCATTGTGATATCATAGGTAACTCAACCAATCACCACCCTTACTCTACAGCTAATTTGCGTGCTATAATTTCATTAGTTATCTGAGAGAGACTGCACAGATGGAGGATTAAGTGGGTGAACTGCCACCCACATAAATCTCCAAGCACAACCCCTCTCCCCACCAGATACAAATCAAGACATCCACCCATACAACACAACCAACATACCGAATAACCTCAGACACACACAGTCCCTTATGTTAATACAGACCACTCATTTGCCACATGAACAAATCCACACAACTCTCCGGGCATAACACAACCAGCACACCCAGTATAACCAAACATCACTCTGAAGCATAAAATGTATGAGTCAGTATGTAGCATGAAAATATCTACAAACGTGGTTGATAGCTCTTTTTGCCCAGAATATCACTGGGTTCAACCATCACTGGGATTCATGGTCTGTTACCATCCAGTTTTTAAGTTCTCAGCCACATTTGGCTCTCTTACCACACATAACTTTACAAATTACACCTATACGACAGCATGGGCTTTCAGCTACTAGTGTGATTTAATTTAGTATGACCTTCTGTAAGGAAATAAGCTCTGTAGCACACTAGTTAAAATTTTTAGAAAATAAGAAATTCCTGATCTCTTTTGCCATATAATTTTTCTGTGAATTATAATTGCAATATCAAAAGCAATATACAAATAACAGAAAAAAGAATTTACCAGGTAACACATGTGACTTTTTCCTTTGATTACCACAGGCTATCTCTGTCTTTCTTCTCTACTGCTTTGTGATGAGCTGCAGAAATCAAATTAAAAGAAAATATTGGAAAAAGATAAAAAATAAAAAACTGCAGGAAGTAGAGAAACCTACTGTATGGCTTTGTGTGAAGTAGGGTTGCCACCCCTGCAGGATTGTCCTGGAATCTCTAGGAATTAAAGGTTAACCTTTAATTAAAGATTGTCATGTGATGAAACCTCCAGGAATACATCCAACCAAAATTGGCAACCCTAGTGTGATGTGCACTGTTAATGGACACCCTGGTATGACTTCATTTATTTAGTCTCACCATTCAGCTTATTAGAACTAAGCCATTTAACATCTTGTGTTGTATTTTTAAACCTTTCACAAACTTTTTACTGTGATCTGACTTTCTTATATCTTGATTGTAATAGTGCTTTTTAAAAATCAAACGTAAAAAGTGGTATCTTAACAAAATTTTAAACTTGCTAAAGTATCCCAGCACATATTATACTACAGTAGGGAAATTGAGAAACATCTTGCAGTAGCCTTCTCAAATAGTCACTCTAAAATTTAATGCCAGAATAAATGAATTTCCCTTTTATATTTTAAAGACCATGTAACAAAAACAATATTATATCGTACCCCAGTAACTACCTATGGTTTGACTCAATATCTTTATATAAATTGCATTTTTTAATTTAAAAAATAATTTGGATGTCAGGTTACCTGCTACTATAGTTCAGTGAGACAATATGAGAATAAACCTTCAAAATAGGCATCTACTTAGACAAATAAATTAACTTTAATTTGTGGGCCTCTTGGAAGATTGAATTTTCCAATATATTTGAGAAAGTTTTGATAAGATGTTGAAGCTGTCATTTTTTTTAAACCCCCCCCCCCCCCCCCCCCCTTCCTCCCCCGAACACACACAACGCCAGTCTCACTATGAAAAATGCTTGGAGATTATATATTCTAGGCTCAACACAAAAGAATAACTTTTATTTTTACTTTTGAAATTTGTTCATCTTTTTAATGCATTTTTGTTGATGGTATCTTGTCATCCTATTGAAGGCTAAAAGTTGAAATTTCTATTTCAATTCCCATTCAAGAGGGAAAATGAGTATAGTTTAAGTTTAATTGATTTGTAAAGTGCTCCTACACAAAGGCACTGTCAGAAAAAGAACAAATGGTATGGAGATTTTCCGCCTTTAATATGCTGCAAAGGCAAAAGTCCCACTGACTAAGGCTGTCTACACTAGCACTTTTGTTGGTAAAAACTTCTGTCGCTCAGGGGTATGAAAAAACATAACCCTAACCATGGGCGGCCGGTGAACCGGCTGTTGAGGGAAGCTAGCCCTCGGTCCCACCCCTTCTGCCCGAGGTCCCACCCATCATCCTTCCCTTCTCCCTCCTCTGCCCCACAGGAAGCAGAGCACCCCGTGGCCCCACCGCAACAGCCGTGGGCCGCCTGAGCACCCCCAGTCCCAGGCGGGCTCCTAAACTCAGCCTCGGAGCGCTGGGCGGCGTGGCCTTAGTGCCTTCATTCCTGAGCTCTGGGCAGCACGCCAGCCGCCCCAGCCCTAACCAGCTTTGGCTATTAAAGAGTGGGAACTGGGAAGGAACTGCAGGAAGGGGCCTAGGGGTAGAGTATGAGTAGGGTCACACCAGGCTGTTTGGGGAGGCACAGCCTCCCCCAGCCTATGATACCCACTGCCTATGCCCCTGACCGACATAAGTTTCACTGACAAAAGTGCTGGTGTGGACAGCGCAATGCCGACATAGCTAACACCGCTCATTGGGATTGGTTTAATTATGCCTGCAGGAAAGCGCTCTCCTGCCGGCAAGGAGCGGCTTGACAGGACACCTTACAGCAGCATAGCTATAGTGGTACAGCCATGCCACTGTAAGTTCCACAGTGTAGACATTGCCTAAAATAGGGCCTGCTTCTGCTCCCTTATAGTTGGGGGTGAGAAGAGAATAATTAGAACTCTAATCTTACTTGGAATCCTCTAACACACCTAGGCAGTTGAGGGTGCAATGGGTTCTGAGTTAAAGCCTATGGTTGAGTCCGGGGTTGAACTTGAGCTGCTAACTAGTGTTAAAAGCTGAATTTGTCTCTTCGCTGCTATTTTATGAACACACCTTTTATGTAGCATAGGCATTCCCTGACTTGTTTGTTGTGGGTCTGAATTTAGAGTCCCTGAAGGAAAAAGGAAACACCGGCATATGGCACACAATCTTTTGTGACCAGTGCAGGATGGGGCCTACGCTCATCCTTGCTTTGCAGAAAAAGCATAAAATAAATGAGTTTTGTGCAGATTTCTAGCCATGTTTTGCCTGTGTTCATACCCGTTCAACCTGATTGTCTTTGCAAAAATTCATGGGTGTAACTGGTTGCAGAATTTGGCCTTTAGTGTGCTATTTCTGGACATAGTATCATAATTTAAAAAATACTACATAGATGTGCCCACACAACTGTGTACATATGTATAGAAAAATATATGAAATCACATAAACAGAAATAATTGTCATGGCAGAGCTCTTTAAAGTAGAGCCACATAAACTAAGTGAATATAACCATATTATTTTTCTTATGTGGGCTAAAGCTGCCTTCATTTGATAAGGCAGCTATATTAAATGATTAGTGGCGCATTTACTAAATGCAAAACAACTTTACTGGGTATAACAAGGAGAGATGCAACATCTGCTTTACAGGAAGCTTTGGTAATATTGAGTTATGCAGATAATGCCTTCTCTTTTTATTTCATGAAAAAATCTAGTTTGTTGTTGATGGGATTTATGCATGAGATTATTATAAGTAACAAAATCCAGAAATAAGTAATAGTCACTAATCTAAACCACAATCACTTTCTTTATATAGTAAACCTAAATACAGGTCATTTGAAAGGCTTAATGTTTTCATTCTTTTCAAACACACTAATATACAAATCTCCAGTCCTTCACTTTACAATAAACTGAGGTAGAAGATAGTTTTGTTCCTTCACGCTCTGTGCGAGCGATATGTCGCATTTGAAATGGTAGGAATGAAATGTTTTCTGATCATAGAACTATTATCCCTCACAATTTGGTCATTGACATTTAAAGTGGATTGTAATTCAGGAAGCCAGGCTTTTCTACAGGGCTAGTTGGAGACCTCTCCAGACAGTCGTGGCTCACAGCTATGCCTTGTATCCAGAAGAACCTTTAAAAAATGATTACTTTGTTGGATGACATCACTGTTCACTGATGGAATAATAGGTACCTGAAATTTGCAACTTCTTATATCTGCAAACCTATCCAGCCGCCTTCTTTAGTGGCAAAATAAGGTTTTCAAGTAACAACTGAGGGTTCATGTTTGAAATGAACAACTCCTTGGCACCTCCAGGAAGGGCTCACTACAACTCTAAAGTAGAAAGCTCAGTTGAGAGTCTGATGCCCAAAGAGCATAGTGTGTTTTCTGTTTATCTATGGATAGACTAGTGATTTACTATTATAAAGGCCTGGTCTACGCTGGCGGGGGGGGAGAAGGAGGGGGGAAATCTACCTAAGATACGCAACTTCAGCCACGCTATTCTCGTAGCTGAAGTCGACGTATCTTAGATCGAATTAAAATTACTTCGCGTCCTCGCGGCGCTGGATCGACGGCTGCAGCTCCCCCATCGACTTTGCTTCCACCTCTTGCACTGCTGGAGTTCAGCAGTCCACGGGAGAGCGATCGGGGATCGATTTATCGCATCTACACTACACGCGATAAATCGATCCCCGATAGATCGATCGCTACCCGCCGATCCAGCGGGTAGTGTAGACATACCCAAAGACTTGGGATGACCCTGTTTTCACTCCAAAAACTAAAGAAAGTCAGGTGACTCTTGCCAAGAAGATGTGGTCCATGCAGCATCTAGATACTGAGAGAAATAGCTGTACTAATTTCAATTGGTCTACTAAAGAACAAGCTAATAGGGAACAAACTGGATTTGGAAAAGTATCTAAGGAAAAATAATTCTGATTATTCTCAGTCTAGAGCAATGGTGCTCACTAACTTGTTTGGCTGGGGTGTGTTAGATTCTATCCTTGGGGCACCACCAAGAGCCTCTGTAAGTGTTGGCATCATACACTCCAAAGCTGACTTTCACCATTCCTGTTTTCATGTACACATTCTCCCTTCTCTCCATGTCAGTATTTGAGCTAAGGAATTTTCAGAGAGTTAATTGTAGTTAAGGGAAAGCTACCCTTGTAAAACATGTGATAATGCCTGCCGTTTGGTGCAGTCTGGTGATTTCCAAAAATGAAAAGATTGCCCTTCAAAAGCCTCATTTTGATCAAAAGATAAAGCACTCCTGTCTTGAGCAGGAATCGTTTAGCTGAACTAGAGGAGGAGATCAGCTCCACCAGAGGAAAGAAATTAATTTCTTCCACGCAGCTTCCCAGTTGCCACTTCCCTTTTTCATGGCTGCGGTGGTCGGGGGGCATGGGACTCAGGCTGAATCTTCATGCTTTCCCTTCACTCACCTGTCCTCTATATGAATGGATGAGAAAGGGAAACCTCCGGCTGCCTGTTAGTACAGACGCTCTCCGACCTACAGAACTTAGGGAACTTTTTCCGTAAGTGCGGGTTTGTGTAAGTCAGGTTTGCGTAAGACAGGGAGCGTCTGTATAGGTGTGTGATAGAGTGTACCTCTCATGCTGAGGAAGTACTATAAGGAAAGAGGAACGCTGGCTGGCTATTTTACTGATCTAAAACCCTTAGTCAGATTTCAAACCAGAAGTGCAAGATTGGAATAAAGATGGACCCCCAGAAACAGAATTCCATTAAGAACCAGAGTCTTAAGCATGAAAATACAGGCACAAAATTATACTAATGGTTTACAATATAGTTCAACACTGATTTTTTTTTTTTTTTTCTAGCCCCACACTTTTTTAGACTCTGCTTTCCCAAGGCATAACATATACCTAGACAGTCATACAATTAGCTAATCAAAAGCTACTCCTTTATTTGACAGGTTTGTTATCTACAAGCTGGCTCACTATAATAGCAAGCAGGCATTTGGTTTCTGTAGTACTAGGTTCTAGATTTAATTTACTTAAGTGCATTGAAAGTAAATATTTACCTGAAAAGATAAATCTTGATATTGATCAAGAGCCAAAGCCAATATTTCTGTCAGTGTTTGTCACAAAAATAACTGTGGCATTGCTTTGTGTGATTTACATTCTGAAGTCTGAGAGTCTGACATTTCGGTCTGTCAGGGTTTTTTTTGTTTTGTTTTTTGTTTTTTTTTGTTTTTTTGCCCTGACACTGGAACCGCCTCCCCATCTCCCAGAATTCTTACTTGTGAAACATTGAATTGACCCTATGATATATTTTAGTCAGAGTTGTCATTTACAGTGTTGTTTCTTTTCCCCAGTCATGTTCCCCCAGACTCAGCAAGGGTCTAAAGCTGTTCACTGTTTCACATTTAAAAAGGGCAGGATTTCTTCCATAATCGCGTATGAGAAAAGGGTTTGTTTTAAAAGGTCTCCTTTGACAAAGATAGGGGAAAGTGCTTCAACTGTAAAAAAAAATTTCAAGGAGGAAGCAGAAAAATTGACCTGGAAGTTGAATAAGTTCAGCAATGGCTATTTGCAAAAGAAATCCACTCAGATCATCCTTTCTTGCTTCTGATATGGAATTAAAAAGCATAAATACCATATGAAAATGCAGAAAAAACGAAGGCAGTTGGAGGCTGGTACATGTTGCAGGAAAAGAGGTTTTCTCTGCAAGAGGTTTTTTCCCCCCACTTTTTCATACCTCAGTTAATGGACAGGCAGGAGAGGGTGTGTCACTTGATTTGCACTCCAGCGTATTACTAACAGATGTGTATCTCTATACTGTCATCAGTCAGCTCATTAATGTCAGGGGAACAAAATGTACTGATTCTTTGTTTACTAAGAAAGAAGGCAGTAGTGTGACTCACTGTCTTACACTGATGTGTCCCATGCCCAGCTTTTATATATGGGAAGAGGGACTATGCAAAATACTCAGAGAAAACTGGACAGTACTTAATGCCAAGATCAATGCCTGAATGGGCTTCTATGGCAGAGAAGCTGGTGTCTTCCCCCACCTCACCTTTTGGAACAGGCAGGCAGAACTCAAGATTAATCAGATTGAAGGATTTTGCTACCTTCCAATGATGACCTCTCTTTATTTCTCCAGTTTGACTCTTCCCTCTCAAGGGGTCAGCTACAGGAAAGCTACCTGCAGCTGCACTGGCAAAGCAAACTAGAAAAAGGGCCTGAAAAGAATATCTATGTTTTTGGTTTCCTGGCTGCCAAGAGGGATGGGAAATGCACAACATTCTCATGGGTGCCCCCATGTAAAGCCCTGCAAATCCATGGATATCCACTTTATATTTGTGGATATCTGCATCCATAGATGCAGATGCGGAGAGCCACGGACCATTTTTGAGGATTGGACGCGGATACAGATTTTGTATCTGCGCAGGGCTATAAATATAGGATCTCAAAGGCGGGAAAGCAGCTGTCTGCAGCTCATAGCCTATGCTGCTTCTCCGCTTTCCAGAGCCTATGCCCCCCCCCACCCCCGTACTTATGTACTTTGTAGAAGCAGCTGCCTCCCTCTACAACTGCCTTGATAAGGCAATAATGAAGTTGGGAGAGGTTTCCTGAATAGCTTGGCTGCTTAAACCATGGTGATAGGAGCATGCGGGATTTTGCTGCCTCTCTTGATCTATCACCTCCCCTTTATCTGTATATGGGGGTGGGGGAAGAGATTATAGGCTGCTTCCCTGTCTTCCAGATCCCCCTCTTCCCCCCACAACTCCCATACAGAGAAAGGGGAGGTGATAGATCAAGAAGCAGTTGTCTACAGCTCATAACCTAGGAGGCTGCTTTCTGCCTTCCAGATCCTCATAGGGAATATAGGATCTCGAAGGCGGGGAGGCAGCCTCATAGGCTTTGAGCTGCAGACAGCTGCTTCCCTGCCTTTGAGATCCTACAGTACACACGCATGCACATAGATGCTCCTCTGAGAGGCACTGTCAGCGTGCTGCTGCGGGGTTGGTGCGGATGCAGATAGAGATAAAAGATGGAGTGCAAGTTGCAGGTTGGACACAAGTTGATTCTTGCTGAGATGGATCGGATGCGGATCCACATTTTTGTATCTGCGCAGAGCTCTACCCCTATGCTTGCTTTACCTTTAAGATAGGGTTGGTACTGCTCCTACTTTCCTTTTCACTCCTACCTCAATGAGGAAATTAATCTGTGTTGTAGGAAAGGAACTATTTTTATTTTTCATTTAAATGACTTGGGCCCAGCAGCTGTGCTGTCTCAAAATCAGTACAGTTTGAGTTAATAATCCAGAAAAGCTTTCCTGATGAGCTATTGTAGCTTTAAGGCTGGTGCAATCTGCCTACCAAAAACAAGTGGTAAAAAATGTTGGTGAGTCAAGATGTAATAAGGTTTGGGGAGGAAAGCACAAATTCGCTTCTGTTAATGAGAGGATTGATCTCCAGGTGAACTTGCTAATGAAATTTGTTTATAAAAAGGCAGGTGCAGTAATCAGTAAACCAGCACAGAGATTACTGTTCACTTTTTTTGCCATGTATTGTGGTCTTCAAAGACTACATAGTGTGGAATAGGATTATATCTCAATTTAAAAAAGAAATGTTTTTATGGGAAAAAATCTAAACTAGTATGGAAATACTGTAGTCAGCAACTAAAATCATGTTTAAGTCTAAACATCTCCAAGCTATGGGTTAGTCATGCAAACAGTCCTAACTTTCAGGACTAGTTTCATTGACTTCAGTGCAAGGACTACTCATGTAAGTTTGCAGGTTGGTTCATGAGCTGTCATCTCCTATGACAGTGGGGTCCCACCTGGGGTCCAGTGTACGCTTGTGCACCTCAAGTGTCTAAACTGTGCCCTTGGGCAACTGTCACTGAGAAAAAAATGTATTTTGTGTGTTCTATAAGCTGTACCCCATGATTTTTAAACAGTGTTTGAATCAGCTCTGTCATTGCAGGGGGCCAGTAGGGGACGGCACTTCTCTAGCTGCCTCCCATTGTTTCCTCAGCAGCCCCAGGCTTAGCTCTGATGTGAGCTGAGAGCACTTTGAGCAGTTACTATCCCTTTGTTAGCTTCTCTGCTGGCTTCTTGCTGCATTGTAGGAGTTGAAGAATGAGTTGCATGCTTACTTACCAAATTGTGAGAGACCCAGGGAGAACACAGCAGTTTTCCTCTGCCAGGGTCTAAGGGAAGGAATACCTGTTTACGGATGGCTCCCCTTTCTCCTCCTCATACAGCCATGCAGGTTAATCCAGGAGAGGGAGGGCAAAAAAGGTGAGAACCTGCAACCAATTATATCTCCCTTATTCTCTGCCCCAGCCCTATCACAGATGAAAACAGCTTGGGGGATGGTTCTAACTTGCACCTGATGGAGTGCAGTGTGATCCAGCCATGCTTCCTCCCTCCTTCCCGGCCCGACATGCCTCCTGTACCATGGGCTGCAGGGACAAAGCTGTAATAGCCAACATTGTTGGCTCTACATCTGTTAGAGACCCACCCATACAGCATTTTGCTTGGATCAGATGTGCCTTAAAAGAAAAAAGATGTGTTTTGTGTCTCTGGACACTTGGAGGCAAGATTTTGTTTTCCATAATGTGAAAGCAAATATATAAAAAGGTATGATTGGTTTATAAATTTGTTTCAGATTTCATCCCAAGAAGACTGTATCTGACTCTGATTTTATTTTCTGTGGTCAGAGGCATCGAAGTAATTTGCAGCTTGAAGCATGTTTTATGCACCTGTTTAGGGAGCTTGCTTTCCTGACTTCTCTCTGTCTGGCTGATAGGAACCTAACATTTGGTGATACCGTTCTTCTCTGTAATAATATTCTGTCTGTCCTTCCCCATTTTGTAAAATTGCCTGTGATGAGTGTTAGTCCTGCTCAAGTATGATTAAATATCTCTGGCTGTTGCAGCCTACCGGGGATATAAGATCAAACACTACTACAAAGCAAGATTGGCTATTGGGTTACCTTTAAAGAAGTCAGTGAATTATGTCCAAATGGTTTGAAGATACTGTCAATGGCCATGTATTCAGCTACTCTTAGCTGTGAACTTTCTGGCTTTTGTTGAGTTTATGTTCATTTTAATGTTTAAATGTTTACCTTTAATGTGATTATTATTTTTAAATAGTCTTCTCAAACGTTTTAAGGAGGAACTGAAAAAGCCATTTAGACTTGTGTTTTAGATGTATGATATATCTATAGCTTAATCTCTTCTAGACCATATTTAGATATCTCTACACATCATAATAAAGCCTTGTTCCCTATGTGACATCACTGTATGCAGCTTTCCTGACTAGCCTAGGGACTGCTGTGGGGAAAATCTGTTGGGGGAAGGTTGCAAATGTCTCACTGAATGCAAATCACTGTCCTTTCAAAACTTCCAGATTTAAAGGGACACTGTTCTTTTTAAAATCACACTTCTGTCTGAGACAAATATATACCTATAATAGTTACAAATAGCACTTTGGATTACTATAATTGAAAGATTAAAGAAAGATTTCTCTTGTCAGGTTCCACTGTTCTGTGCAGGTCTTTTATACAACAGAAGAGGGAAGAACTTAAAAAAAAAAAAAAAAAAAAAAAAAAAAAAAAGCTGTGATTGTAAGTGTGGTGACTGCCATCTTGACCAATATTGGGGACACTACAGCTAAAAACATACGTTTCTAGCTAAAGAGGCAGGACCATGCTCCTCTCTCTACCCCATCCACAGAGCATGGTCCTGCCTCTTTAGCTAGAAACGTATGTTTTTAGCTGTAGTGTCCCCAATATTGGTCAAGATGGCAGTCACCACACTTACAATCACAGCTTTTTTTTTTTTTTTTTTTTTTTTTTAAGTTCTTCCCTCTTCTGTTGTATAAAAGACCTGCACAGAACAGTGGAACCTGACAAGAGAAATCTTTCTTTAATCTTTCAATTATAGTAATCCAAAGTGCTATTTGTAACTATTATAGGTATATATTTGTCTCAGACAGAAGTGTGATTTTAAAAAGAACAGTGTCCCTTTAAATCTGGAAGTTTTGAAAGGACAGTGATTTGCATTCAGTGAGACATTTGCAACCTTCCCCCAACAGATTTTCCCCGCAGCAGGAATAACACACAAGGACCAGTGGCTTCTAGAAACATACAAACATTAGCAAGAAGGGCTTGGGGCAGGTGTAGCTCTTTAACAAAATGAATTACAAGTAGTTCATATTGTAGTTTATACAGGTACAACATTAATCAAATCCACCTCATGTTAAAAACTAATGCCGCATAATATGCTTAATAACAACAGTACCAAATTAACTATCATTACACACATCCGAAGAAAAAGTTATTGATAGTGTCTCCCAGTGACATATTAAGCCAATAAATGCATCAAGAATGAAAGATAAATATTCTCTCCTATTTAAAAAAAGAAAGCACTCTTGCTAATAGCTGTTTTTTAAAAGAGAGGTTTTGTTTCAGGGTGTGTTTTCATGTTCGGACTTCAAATCCTAAGCAGATATTGTTGCCAGGATGGTAAATGCCTTGAAACAGATATTAGTGGAAATTCTTATGCTTACCATAGCACTGTGAATGTTACTGCTAAAATTAAGTTGCATTTACTTCAGATCTGTCTCAGAATCATTGAACACAGTTACTTGCCTGTTTTTCCTTACAAGCCCTATACGCTTAGCTGTAACAGGAGAAATATTATTTCACATTTTGGCCACAGATAACTTTATATTGTATATTGCACTTTAACTAAAAGGTTATATTTATACCTGTAAGAATGCAGTTCTCACTCCTCTGTCTGTCACTTGGTTTCCCCATTATGAACATCGGGTGACAGACACAGAGCAGGAAAAAATAACTTTCTTTAACTGCCAAAAATATATGCAGAGAACCTAAAGTATTTAACCAAGAAAATGGCTAATCAGGCTTCTCTTTTTGTTTCAGCTTTACTTTTAGAAGCTCAGTCAACACCGTTTCAAATAACCCCTTCGACCATGGCAAATATTGTGAAAGGCCTGTATACACTTAGACCAGGTAAATATTCATTGCTTCCTTTTGGACTCTCCCATTATACTACAGTGCCAAAACATTCCACAAACTAGA
The DNA here is from genome assembly GCF_027887155.1 of Malaclemys terrapin pileata. Lineage (NCBI taxonomy): Eukaryota > Metazoa > Chordata > Testudines > Emydidae > Malaclemys > Malaclemys terrapin. The sequence continues at coordinate 112,144,966 of NC_071511.1, forward strand.
ATGTTATGTGAGTGTCATGATCTTATCTGTCAGTCAGTGTTTAGCTGTGTTGTGCAACATCACAGCAAAGCCTTTGTTATGAATGCAGTAGATCTATGTTGTGACCTGCAGGAGGACTGATTCTTGCATTGGGCTCCCACCTTCACTTAAATAGTGTAAAATAAGAGGGGAAACAAGCATGAGCACTGTGCTTCTTTGTATTACTATAAGGGGATGAGGCTGCCCAATAGGACAATCATGGCAGATATTCAAAAAAAACCAGTGGGATTGGTATGGCCTTTCCATCTAAATGGTCTTTCCATCTATGATGCTGTGGTGATTAGAGAAGTAATTTTGCTATAACAAAGAAATAAATAATTCATTGATTTCATGGTAAAGTTTTATTTTGCCCTTGGGTAAAATTTATATATTGTGGGCTTCAAGTCCAACATTAGTTATCTCAACAAGCCCAGAAAATTGTTGTGTGTGAGGGTATGTCTACACTGCAATAAAAAACCTTTGGCACTGTCGCAGATGGTCTGTGGGGTTATCAAATTGCAGTGTAGATGTTCTCATGAGTGGGGCGGGTCTCAGAGCCTGGGCTCCAGCCTGAGTGTCTACACTGCAGTTTTCAGCCCTGCAGCCTGGGTTCTACAAGTCTAAGTCAGCTACCCTGGCTCTGAGACTCGGTGCTGTAGGTTTTTTTATGGCAGTGTAGACGTACTCTGAGGTTTTTCATTCATTAGAAATTTAATATGAAATTGAGAAGGTCCTGTAAAGTATCATTTGGAAACTGAAAGGAGCCCTAGTCAAGGGACAGTATTCCCAAGGAGTTTAACAGTGCAGCAGCAGGTAATTTAAAATAACCATTACTCGCTAGTATGTGTAGTTTGCCATGTGGTGAGCTCCACAGTTGTTATAAGACTTACAAGGCATATAATAAAATATAAAATTTAAACAATATTGTAATGAACATGTATTCATTATGCTTTAGTTAGTGACCAGGTATAGTCTCTGCTGTAAATCTCTACTGTCAACAGCATCTAACTGGCAGTGAGGAGAGGGAATGTTTTGAGCACCCTGTGAAGTTCCCGGAATGAACATTTGTTATGCTCCTTTATTTTTCTGCTTCAAAAACACAAATACCAAAATGGGCCTGGATTTCCTCTTATCTACAATGCCAGTTTTAGCTCAGTGGAGTTATTCTTGTTTTGTACTCGTGTAACTGCAAAGAGGATTGTATCAAGGTGCCATCACATCATCTTTTCTATGGCATTGCCACTCAAAGAACCAGAAATGACAGGAAGCTTTATGAAAATTTCAGAGTCTGGCGTGTATGAGGGCCAGTAATGTGGTGGTCAGACAATCTACAGAATTGACAGATTAATCACTCTTCACAGGCATGTCTTATTTTTTATCAAACATTAAAAAGTATAAGTGATAGGAGGTAGGCGAAGGAAACTGGTGATGACTTTCATCTTTACCCTCTTTTACTTTTCAGTGCTGGAGAAGGAAACTGTATTTGAAAAGAGCACAAAGGCATGATTTCATTCTAAGTTGAGCCGATCTGTAAGATTTTGATATTACTATCCTATTTTATATCCCAAAAGACAAGAGTATTGAAAACCTTACAAAGCCTGTCAACATTGAATGGAACTTGCCTTGCCTTTTCCTTCACAGACAAAGTTTAGTTTGGTTCAGTACTGTCATTTTCCTCTCAGATTTTCAGTATTCTTATTGTGTTCTAAAGGATATTTAAATAAGATTGTTACCAGGTCATGAAAAATCCACTGGCTAGTGTTGAAAAGGAAGACCTAAGCCATTGATTTCTTCTGAATTTAAGCTTTCCCTTAAAAACCAGTCCGCTCGTGATACTTGCTGTCAGTTACCAGCTGATCCAACTCCTGTGGCAGTGCTTTTGCAAATCCCTCCCTCAGTGCTCATCTGCCCTCAGAACATTCAGCATCCCCTTCCACTCCATGCACTTCCTGCAGCGAGTCTGCCTGGGCAGGGCTTCTGGGGAAGCTAGAGGGCCCTGCACCCCAACTCTGCAGACATACGTGACTCTCATTCAGTGCAAAATGGAAGGTTTATTAGTCAACAGGAACACAGCATAGAACAGAACTTGTTAGCATGGAAATCAGTGACTTTCGGCCAACTCCGTCTTGGGGAGTCCTTGGCCAGAAGCCCTGGACTCCCCCTCTTCCAGTCTCCCCAAGCAGACTGCCAGCTTCCAGCGACCCGACCTCAGACACCCCCATTGCTCCTCCATGTCTTTGTCTCGCTTCCTGAGCAAAGAGTCGCCTGGTTGCGTCCCCCTCCCGGGTCTCAGGTTACGAAGAGCACCAGTCATAGCATATGTGCAGGCAGCTGGAGCAGCCTCACTTGCCTCAGAGGTCACATCCCTATTCCCACCGCCGAGGCATTGGTGCAGCACACAGGGAAACTGAGGCACACGAAGTATTCATCCATATAGTAAAACTCTCATAGGCTCAACAGTAAGACTCTCGTACCCCATAACAAGGGGAAATCCCCACTTCATCAGTCATGTCCACAAAAATGAGATTTTAAAAAATGATATTTGGGGTTCTTTTTATTTGCCTTCTGGTGTTTGAGGTTTTGGGTTTAACCATCTTAACTTTTCAATCCCATCTTGACAATCCCGAGGGATAGAAAAATGAAAGCTGAGATTCTCCTGTAATTGCATGACTCCAGAAGTGTAGGCTTTAAGAAAAACATCAAACGGCACAAGACTTGCAATAAAATCATGAGAGTTGGCAACACTATAATTATAACTTTGAGTATCTTTTACTCTAAATTCTCAAGTCATATACCCAGTAAGCTGCATACCTGTTGACTTTGACTAGAAGTACATAGTTGTCTGAGTAATCCTGCTGGACACTTCAGAAGTAAGCATTCAAATACCTTTGTAATATTTAGAGAGAGATAAGTAAAGAATGGCTGAGTGGGCACTGTGAAATCTGTGAACAGTGCTTATGCTGTGGAAGAGAACAGTGTCTTTGGTTAGGAATTAAGGAAAGAATATTGAGTTTGTAGTATATAACACGCCAAATTCTTAAATTCCATCTGTCAGACATTCACCTTGTCATGGCTTTAGTCAATACCAGTATATTAAAACGAATTGTTTGGGTTGAAAAGATGAAGATAAGGATACTATGTGAATGCCGTTCTAGTCAGACTGGAAGTGCTCTAAGTTTGTACCAAGAACAATTCCTCTGTATTGAAAGATGTTCCTTAGTAGAGTCAGTCCTTGATGACTTGGATTCTAACGTGTTCAGAGGAGCAGGCCCCTGGGAGGCTGTGAGACCGCCTCAAAGGTGGGAAGCTGTTCCAGTTGTATATGATTGCTGATGCCACTCAGTCTGGAAAAACAAACCAAGGGAATATGAGCTTCAAGAACTATCTCTTCTCTACGCTCTGTCTCCAAATGGTTCTGTGAGACTAGGCAATTGACAGAGTAATAAGACAGGCTGGCAAAGGGAGAAGAAAAGTAGTGCGACTGGAGAAACTTGCCATGCACTTAAGTACTCTGATCTGGGCTGAAGTCAGGGAGCAAAATATGTCCAGCAGCTGAGTTCCCTGTAAGTTGCGCAGTAGCCTATTTAGCTCTGTGAAGGCGCTCAGGGAACCACCCAGCCCTGATCCAGACCTGCTGCGCCTAGGGGAAGGGCACCCCGGACCTGCCAAGGCACCCCTCCCCCAGCCCCAACTCAGCCCTGGATCTGCTGAGGGTGGGGCGCCCCTCCCCCAGCCCCAACTCAGCCCTGCCCTGGACCTGCTGGGGGAGGGGCGCCTATCCCATGGCCCCAGCCCCAGAGCTGCTGCGGTGGGGAGAGGTGCCTTCCTCCCCCCCCCCCCCCCCCTCGCCAGCCCAGGTGCAGCTGGGCAGAGTCCTTTCTCTCCAGTGTAGCTCCGGAGCTCCCTCCTGCACCCCAAACCGCTCATCCCTGGCCTCATCCCAGCCCTATCCTGAACCCATACCTCCAGCCGGAGCCCTCACACCTCTGCACCCCAACCCTCTGGCCCAGCCGTGAGCCCCCTCCCACACTCCAAAATCCTCGGCCCAACCCCCACCACATGAATTTTGTTATGTGCACCAATATGAAGGTGATGTGTCACATATCGTCTCCATATTAGTGCACATAACAAAATTCATTCCACACATATGTGGAAAAAATTAGAGGGAACACTGTCCAGCAGCTCTCCTTAAGCAGCTCAATCTGCTTCTTTCTGTGCTCTCTTTTCTACCTACTTTAGTGTGCCTTTTCTGGAGGAACACAGAGACACTAGTAGATTCCTCTCCAGATCTCCAGCAGCACAATTTGCTCTGATTAATGTTGGGGTTGGGGAGGGCAAAGGGTAGAGAAGGGAAGCCACATAGTGGAAGGAAGAAGAATTGGGTTTGTTTAGTTTGGAAAAGAGAAGAGTGAGAGGGGACATGATAGCAGTTTTCAGGTATCTAAAAGGGTGTCATGAGGAGGGAGAAAACTTGTTCACCTTAGTCTCTAAGGATAGAACAAGAAGCAATGGGCTTAAACTGCAGCAAGGGAGGTTTAGGTTGGAAATTAGGAAAAAGTTCCTAACTGTCAGGGTGGTTAAACACTGGAATAAATTGCCTAGGGAGGTTGTGGAATCTCCATCTCTGGAGATATTTAAGAGTAGGTTAGATAAACGTCTATTAGGGATGGTCTAGACCGTATTTGGTCCTGTCATGAGGGCAGGGGACTGGACTCAATGACCTCTTGAGGTCCCTTCCAGTCCTAGAATCTATGAATCTATGAAGGAGACAGAAGAAGGAAAGAGAAATAGGGGCTGGGAAAGAGAGGTGGAAGGAGAACTGAAGGAAAGAGATAAGACTATGAATGAGCAACATGCATAGACAAAACAGATGAGGGGGTGAAAAAAGAACAACATGAAAATGGCAGGGGTGGGGGCAGGGAAGAGAGGATGGAGAAAAACAGGTCAGATGCAGTGACCAGCCAAGGCATGGGGTTGAGGTAACTCACACTCTAAGCTCTTGAAGATGTGGGGGTAAATGTGGGTTTAATCCGTTGTTCTAAGAAAATATGTAGACACAGTGCATTTGGCTGCTGTCCATAACTTTCCTTCATTGGTAAGGAATTTGTAAGATACTGATCTCTCTGACTCTCATCACCATTAGAGGATTTATTGTTCTAGGTTTAAACACTTTTTATGTCACATGTTCAGTGTCAATGGCAATGGCACAAAAGAGCTTGTCAGCAGTATTTTATGTTAAGAAATTAGCTTGGGCTAATGTGTCCAATGCTAATAGTTTAATTGTGTGTGTGTGTATTCATGAAATGGTATAGTACCTTTAACTTACTGTGCAATGTGAAAGGTGGTATTGTTTTGTGTATATTATTTGTGAACCCTACTACAGTGATGAAGGTATTGGTTTATGCACTGGTGTTCATGTGTAAGGCCATGTCTACACTAAGAACATGGTGTATTTTTAACACTTTAGGTAAGGCATGCTCAGTGGTCAAGTAAACCCTCTGAGGGTGCCTAGGGTTTACCTTAGCCAATGAACACATGCTAAAAGTACAACTTGCCTTTTCTACACTAGGATTGCAACAGTTGTTAGCAAACATTCCCTTCCCTTCTTCTCCAAGCAATCTCAGCTATAGATACTTGCACTGTTTCTTTGTGGTACTTCTCTGTTTCTCCATGTCTCTAAGGGCTGGTCTACACTGGGGGGAGGGGTGGGGATCGATCTAAGATACGCAACTTCAGCTACGCGAATAGCGTAGCTGAAGTCGAAGTATCTTAGATCGAATTACCTGGGGTCCACACGGCACGGAATTGATGGCCGCGGCTCCCCCGTCGACTGCGCTACAGCTGCTCGCTGTGGTGGAGTTCCGGAGTCGACGGTGAGCGTGTTCGGGGATCGATATATCGCGTCTTAACAAGACGCGATATATTGATCCCGGATAAATCGATTGCTACTCGCCGATACAGCGGGTAGTGAAGACGTACCCTTAGGCAGGGTGCTGTATGCTACATTATTTTTGCTTTTATCTCTTCTGAGAGTCTATGGATCAGCCTGGGGGCATGGTTGCTTCGGTTAAGAGACCCTGTCTGTGGAGTTGCCTCCTGAAGGATGTATACCATTCGGACTTAGTATGCAGTGTAATTGTTTAAAAGCTTGTCTTTTTCACCACCAGAAGTTGGTCCAATAAAAGACATTACCTCATCCACCTTGTCATTCTGACTTAGTAGCATTTTATATCCTCATGCTCTGGTGTAAAGGATTACAGAAGATACAGGGCAATAAAGTATATGGCTCATACTATTTACAGCTGTACGTGTCTATGGCACCATTGGCTCTTGATGGAGAAGCACAGACTCTTGCGCCAAAAATGTGTGTGACTTTAAGAATATCTAGTCTTTTAATTCAAGCTATTAAACAATTTATATACTCTTTTAAAAAACCTTCAGTCCTCCTTCAAAATAATCATTGCTAATTCTTAAAGAGAAAATTACCGCTCATAAGATTTTTCTTCCTATTCTGCATGTTTCATCATTATTATTTTTCCCTTTTCACACAGAGTGGGTTCAGATGGCACCAGCTTTATTTTCTAAATTCATCCCAAACATTCTCCCCCCTGCTGTGGAATCTGAGCTTCAGGAATATGCTGCTCAAGACCAGAAACTTCAAAGAGAGCTTATGCAGAATGGATTTACCAGGTAATAATGATTAGCCTTCAATGGCAGTTGCACTAGACAGCGCTGAAACTACTAAAATGCATATACTTTAAAAAAAAAAACACTATAAAAATGTAAATATTGTATTATATTCAATAGAATATTAAATATTATTCTAAAGACTTGAACCAGAATGTTCAAATCTGGGTATTTAGGCACCTAAATCAATAGTTAAGCACCTACCAATGTGGCCTGATTTTTCCATTGAAGGCAATAGGAAGTAATAGTTGATCAGCATCTTTCAAATACTTTCAGATAAAACTGAGATGCTTCTGATTTGTTTATACCCTCATGGTATTTTGATTTATTTATTAGTGCGTAATCATCTTCACTGTCAATTCCCATTTAGCATTGTCCTTTGAACATCGCGTTTCCCTAAAGTAGTAAAAGGACACCATCTGTTTTAATTTTTGTTAGTTTTAAAAGATGTGCTGGGGCCTACTGTAAACACCTTTTCCTCCCGCTCCAGTCCATGCTCACACATCTTACGGGTCTATTGTCTTTCAGTGAACTTGGCAGGCTGCAGCACATGACTGCCACTTCTGCCTCTCCTGACCCAGTACTCCTGGCTCCCTCTGCAGGAGCCAGAAACACCAAAGTTAGGCTGAGGAAGTTAGCAAGCCCAGATCCAGTCACAGGCGCATCACTGCAGAGTAAAGCAGCTAATGCACAAGGCAGGAAGTGAAAGTGACCCTCAACAAAGCATTGAAACTGATTATACACACGGTACTATCAAATGCACAAAGTAAACAAACTGAGTAAAAGAGAATTTTATTTTTCTCTAAATGTCAATTATTCTAATCCTAGCGGCTGCTTATAACAATAGTAGGTATACAATATTCTCACAGAAATGGGATTTTATACATGATAGTCTTTCTTAAGGCTTTCAGTTATCACTTTTAGGTTAATATTATATTTCAGTTGATGATCAGTATTTCTGAGAAGCTCATTCTTTTATCTCCTAGCTAGAATAACATCATGTCTTGTATGTTGGCTGTCAGGATAGCATGCAAGGAGACAGAGAACTTTGTTCTCTTCAATCATAAAGAATACACATAAAACAAAAGGTCAGGTCAGTCTTAACACATTGCTGTTGACCTTCAGATCACTTTGTGATCTGTAGCTGAGCACGTCTGAGCTACTTTAAATATCCAGTTCCAGTTACTAAAGTAGAAATGTTACTAGTAAATGTTCTACTGTTCAAAGCACCAATGCTAAAGAATAATCATATGCCTGCCTTTTGACACAAAACCAGCACTCTGTATTTAATATTGGCTTCTACTGATGGTCAGCATCCTGGCGTTAAGATTAATGGGAGTAGGATCGGGTAATATTTTAAGTATTTCTTATGTGCCCATTGCCTTGGTATTTAAGTGGTAATTTGAAGACTCACATGTTTTCTACTGTGGTTCATTAAATACTGCTTGTATATATTGAATAGCCTAAGAAAATGAGAGGGCGTTTATACTTGGAAATTTAGTCAAGCCGTTTAAGTTTTGACATACTCCATTTCAAAGACCATAGATAGAGCAGAATTTATTTAAGTTGTTTTTGAGAAAAATTGACGTCATTAAAAGAACCCGCTTATTGGTCTCTTGAATTATGGTTTGTTCTCAGTTATGGGGTTGTTCTTGGGGAGTGGAGAAGTAGAGGGGAGATTGATATTGACCACAGTATTGTCCACACAAAATGAGCATCCAGAATGAATTGTTGTGCTTATCAATTCAGCTAAGAAAAGTAGAAAAAGTTCTCGCTGCATTAAAACCCTCATTAAGAATGTGTGGTTAAAAAAATATATATATCAAGATTAGAAAAGACTTTAAGGGCATTTATCTGCAAGATGACATGAGATTTCTAAAGCTTCATTTTTGCCAGTAAACGTGTTTGAAATGATACAATTACATCTAATCACTTAAACCTGGAAATCTGATGATGAAATATGTCTATTTTTAATTGAGAAGTTAAACTATATTTCCTCAGAGACCATTCATAAGCAAGTTTTGGGCTGAGCTTTTTAAACACTGGCAATATTCCAAGTGCTAATAAATTTAATTTGAAAGATCTTTTTCCATGATGCCATAGGTTAATAATTAATGATTCATAGTTTTATCATAAAGGATTTAACTCTTCCCCATCAAACTATGCTGACAGCACTTTGAGTGGAAGGAAAAACTGTGAAAGCGTGTGTGCTGGTATATAGCTATTTCAGCATCATTTCTGACATTACCACTGCAACACAGAGCTTTATTTAAAAACCTACATAAAAATTATGTAGATAAGCCAACCTTTGTTCTTATCCTATTGGTTATTCATGTAAATCTACGTTCCCAGAAAACTCTATATTTATTTTGTCAGAACAACTTGATAAAAAAATTCTAGAGTGTATATTCTGTCTTGACTGCAGTAGTCTTTCTTTCTCTTTGCCCCAAAGAGTCACTTTGCTCCTCTCCAATCCCCCCCAAAAATTGCTGCAAATTTCACCTTTTCTCACCATGCCACTCTCCTCTTCCTATCCCTTCACTGGCTTCATCTCATCTTCCATATCAAATTCTAACTTCTTGTCCATGTTTTCAAGTCTTTTCTGTTCTACCCTACCTCCCCTCTTATTTTCTTCTCCTCTTTGCTCTTACCAGCACATTCTCTCATTGTTTTGTTTTTTTTTCCTATTCTGCTCCTTTTCCTGGAATCTTTGCCTGGGTGTGGACTGTAACCTCCATGGCCTTGATCCTACACTGGGATTTACATGGGTGCAAGAAAATACCTTTACCTGTTTGTAAAGGACTGATGATGTTGGTGTATTTAGTAAATAATCCTAGTTTTTTTCCACTGATTTGTGGGGCCCTTGGGCTTTAATATCTTTGTCTTCGTTTTCTATCTGCATATGTGATGTTGGATAGTTCTTGGGTACAACTGTCCCAATGTTTTCTGTGAAATAAAAAAAAAAGTACTTTGCTATCTATTAATTGCTACCTGTGCGTGTATGTGTGTGGGGACAATTGAACAGGAAATACCCACAATTTGGGTTTAGCCTTTGAAGGTGTTTATACGATAACTCTAATATAATGTAACTGATTTTATTCTGTAAATATCAATATGCTATATGAAAAAAAAGGTCTGGTTTGATTTGGGCATTTGGAATAAACTTAGCTGTTATGCTTGAAAGAGCAGTATTCGAGTATGCTATATATGCTTAGATATTGCTTTGCTGGCAAGCACTGGTGTTAATTTACAAAAAAAATTTTAATTTTCTTCTTTCCATTTTTAGCATTTAAAAGAGCCCATCACTTGCTCTGAGTGACTTAGCAGTAATTTAAATTCACTCTAGTGAAAAGTGATTGACAATAATACTATTATTACTCAACAGTATATTACCAGTCCAAAGATATAAAAATAAAGGCCTCCAGTTTTACCATCTACATATAATCATCTCTTTCCTAAATGCTAGAGAGAGGCTTTGTAGTATATTACTGGGAAGTTTTCCAGTCTATACGCTAACAGACTAGTGGGGGGAAGTATGTTCAAGAATCAAGGAGCCCTTGTGGGGAGCAACCTACCAGCTGTCTTGTATGGACCCCACAGCAAGTGCTTTGAACCACCAGGGGTCCTTGAAACATAGTTTGTCAATTTCTATTTTGTACAAAAATAAATAATTGCCTGTTCCTGATGTTACTGACCATTGTAGCCCAGTTCCAATTCACGTTGTCTCAATACATTACTTTTGTTAATGGTTGTTATTTGGGATGGGAATACCTTGGGTCTTCTGCTGCCAAGTTTTGGTGTTCTACAGTGCTTAAACAGAGCCAGGCATTGATGGCTGGTTCCTTTGAAGAGCAGTATTGGTATCAGCCTGTTTGCAGGCAGATACCATCTTGTCCTTTCTCTCTCAGTTCTGTCTGTGACCTCATAGGAGCATAGAAGCAAGAGGTCATACAGTAAGGGGGGATGGTAGAACCTAGAACAAAAAAGGGTGGATGATCCTCAAGACGTCTTTTGAGCAGCCTTTGGTCAAATGCACTATGAGAAACCACACACACTCAGAACTATATAGTAAATTAAAAAAATTAAGTTGTATTAGGCTTTTATATTGAGAACTATAGGCTTATATTCAATTAGTGATTGGAGCTGCAAAGTTCCATATTAGTTCCTCTCTAATTTAATTGTATATGTGATTTGCTTATGTAATTTACATTCATGCTGATGAAACAGTTATTCTGCTAAATTAATTCTAGAGTTGGTAAAATTCAGCTGAGTTTCAAAAGAATGTGCACTGTGGGGATGGAGATAATTTCCTGCAGTTAGACTAAGCTTCTGCAGTGCTGTTTAGTACTTAAAATTACAGATTAACTCATTTATTAAATATAGATTGAAAAGCCATCAATTTTAGCAGCCTGATATATAAATTATGAAGTCAAAACAACATTCCTATTTCCTAAATGAGACTTTCTGTAAATGCAGTGGATTGTTGACATCTTCACTGCTCCACATCTCACACTAAAATTAACCACAAGGAGACTGCATTGAAGAATCTTCAGCAGCCCTAATTACATGAGAGGCACCCCTCTAGAAAGTTTTCAGCAGTGATAATCAAATCACTAGTGCAACTGAAGATGGTGGGGGAGTTACCTAATCACTCAATGGTGATTCTTGCATTAATGACCTTAAACAAAGTGCTCACTGCAGGCTTAGCCTCAAAGAGGATGGATTTTATTAAAGTGGTTGACTGCTTCCTGTTGTCTCACATGAACGCCTGATCTGGATTGTCTGCTAGCAGAGAAGTGTCGAATTCTGGATAGCATAAAGAAAATAAATAACACTGAGACATCTCTCTTGCCTCATAGTGGTCAGCTATTGCCATCTAACTTCAAATAAAACTACAAAGCAGTAGAGTTTTCTGCACATACTAGTCAATAAAGTCAAAGGGGTGACGAAATCCTAACCCTTTTGAAGTGAATGAGAGTGTTGCTGTTGACTTCAGTGGAGCCAGGATTTCACACAAATTGTTTTTTAAAAATCCTCTTTTTAGAAGAATTGTATTTGGACTCAGTAGATCAGAAGAATAAGATGATTTCGGCAACTGCTAAATCTAAAAATCTTTCAGATCTTCTAAAATAGCTTTATAACACTGGTATAAGGAATTTGTTTTACAACAAATTACTCAATTACAGTCTAGTCTCAAATCAGACATTAAATAGTTTTATTTAAATCCAGAGGATGAGCTTTTTATTTATCATCAGAATTATTTTTAAAATAAATATTAAAGAAAAGGATAGAGTAACTAAACTATATGATTGTCCGATCACACTTTTTATTGTATCAGGTGTATTGATTCTGGTGTGGGTTTTTCCCCTAATCATATACTTTGACTGTTGTTGTTAGCATATTTGCATACTGTTTAATTTCTGCTAAATGTCCGAGTTTTTCTTTTATAAATTAAATGTGGTGACTTTGCTGTCATTGGTCTCCACACTGGTTTTCTGTCTGATTCAGTGACCATTCTTTTCTCCCCATTCTTTCCCAGAGGTGACCAGTCACGCAAGAGAGCTGGAGAAGAATTAACTTACAGTAAGTAAGAATCCGCTATTGTTCATTGTTTAGTTTAAAAAAAATAAAGAATAAAATTGTCTTTGATTTTCTGTGCTAGTTGGGTTATGGGTCTCTCAACCAGCAGGTGGAGACAATATCATTTTCCAAGTATATAAAGGTGTAACTCTCCAGCAGGGGGAGGAATGATTCCTTTCCATGTGGACCGCTTGAATACAGAGAAAAGGGTGGGTCTCTGAGGTCTTGGAGTGATCAGAACCTGCACTCCAATGTGTTGCTGTCTTCCACGTAACCACTGCTAATGGGACCAACTCTAACAAGGCCCCCAGTGTTGCCTCTGAGACAACAAGGTGTCCGTGGAGATGGGAGGCCAGATTCTCCCACAGTTATAGCCCTTTGCACCATTAAGCCCATGTAAAGGGGCCATAATTTGGCCAAAAAATGACCAACAGACAGCTCTATCAGATCTGGGCCCTATACCTGAGTTTCCCACCTTATTCCCTCCCCTGTATAAGGGATATATGAAGGGAAGGAGGGAGGAAAGTGGAACTCTGCTACAATTCTTTGCTGGCTACCCTATCCCAAAGGCACAAATTAGAGCTGCCCAACAGCTTGCTCTAACTTGTGTCAGGGCTGGAGCTGGCCTGCCGAATCAGGGATTGATAACTAGGTCTTTGGTGTCCTCACCTCAGTAGAGCTTTGGCACAGGAGAGAGGCTAGTCCCATATCTTTTACAGTAAGACTTAAAAGCAAGGTCCTGATCGCTTGACACTAAAGATCCCTTGGATCTTTTGGTAATGTTAGTAGCATCAGCTCTTGTTGAATTTTGACTGCACTCTGTCTACCCAATTTCTTCCAGTAATATCAGTGGAATATGCCCTTCTTAATTTCCTTCTCTAGACTGGTATGCAGCATTGCTCTGTGCTGCCATTCTTCGATGCAGAAGGATGGTGGATGAAATGGCTATAGAGCTGGCATATCCGATTCAGTGTATACACAGTTCTTTATAATCTGTCAGGATGAAGGGCGCTACAGAAGTGTGTAAGTTCTAATGAGGATTTCTGATTAACCATTTCTCTTTTATGTATATTTCAGACGGCTCATCAGCATGTGCAAGCTCCAGAGGCTACAGATAGTGAACATACCGGGTGTGCTTTTATTCCTAGCCAGAACAGACACTGGAGGAGCACAGATGATATCCAGAGCCTCAGCTGGGGTCTGCTGATATTCAGGAGCTCTGTCACAAGTTGTACCTGGAAGAGGAGTTTGGACGTTCTTCGTTATGTAATAAAATGTCAGTTGCTGCTACACTTGGGATAACTTTGAAAGACATGACTCTTTGGTTCGGGGTCTCAGCAAGTTCTTAGTCTCTGATTCCGTGAGGGATGCGCCTTGAAAAACAGATAATTTCTAAGTGAAAATTTGCAGCCAAAATCAGCAGCTTCCTCCAAAAATGTTAGAATGGAAGAATCTTTTTTGCACTCTTGTTTTTTATTATGGACATTCTTTAAACTAATTAACACATCAGTGTATTAGTTTTAAAACGTCAAGGTATTTTCTGAAGCTTTTACTTAAATAATAAGAATAAAGATTTGTTTCTTTGCAGTATTTATTATTCAGTACAAAGTGACAGCAGCTTTAAGAGTTGGTCCCTTCTAACTATAATTCTGACAATGAGTTTTTGATTCCGGATTGGTTTCTTCCATCGTTTTTTTCCTAACTTATTTTCTTTCTTTCTTTTTTTTTTTTTTGGTATGTTTTTTGACTCTGTGCCTTCAGCTTGTGCACTTGGCAACTTTACAGACCATATTTGGTGAATGCAAAATGTGTTCTGAAGGAAAAGCTTGTTACGTTGTGAACAAATACGCTGCAAAGTCACAAGTTTCTCCTGCATTACTAGGATATGAATTTAGAAAGGAAGAAAAAGTTTAACCTGACAATGTCACTGATAGTGATTTGGCCCCCTTCCCACTTTGTGTTTTTTCAAGTGTTTATTTAGTATTAATGGTGGGACCAACTCTTGTAGAAACATCCCTCTGTCCCCTCCCTTTTCTGGTGAGTCTGTTGGCCTCCATATTAATTACAATAGATCAATGTGAACTCCAAAATGAATGCAATGCCATGTTTTGTGTTGTGTGTTATTTTGGAACATTAGCTGCCGCAGCTGAGAGTTGGATTATGAGCAAGGTTCTCCAGTCTGTTAAATTATGCTATGTGCCACTCTGGCAGCACTGAGCAGACTTAAACCTGCCTTAGTTGGTCAGTGGATGACAGAACCCAGGCAGGGCTGCCGGAGTGGCTCTGACAGGCTACCAGCATAGGGAGTATGACTGGGGAAAAGGGATATGGCCCTGCATCCAAACAGCTAGAGTGTAAGATACGCAGCACTGTTCAGGATCAGGGAGATACCAAGGTGATGTAATGCATATGTGCATGCATACACCCTCTTCTAGACTTGTGCCAAGCTCAGGTGGGCTGGTCCAGTAAATCTGGACCTGTGGTCGTAATCGTAATGGTTAGGAGATGAGTTTCAGTCAGCAGTATGGGTAATCGAATCCAGTTAATTTAAATAGGGAGAGAAATGTTCTTGGAAAAAGTAGTTTTGATTCCAGATTCCTTTTATTATCTTTAGTTAAGAAGAAAAAAAAAAAAAACCTTAGTGATATCAGAAACCTTTCTGAGCTGAGGTAGAAGTGTATTCACAGTTCTGCCACACACAGCTGTCGTATAGAAATTCTCTGAGCTTGCATGAGTTGTCTATAGATTGCAGGAAAAAGCAAAATATTCATGTGGCAGTGACAAAGTTCTTTTCTTTCCAACTTTGCTTTGTAAACAGACTATATTCCCTTCATGTTTAAATTGAGAATCAGAGATTCCAAGGCCAGAGGGAACTATTATGATCATGTAGTCTGACCTCCTGTATAAGACAGGCCATAGAACTTCCCCAAAATAATTCCCAGAGCATAGCTTTTAGAATAACATCCAATCTTGATTTAAAAATTCAGAGATGGAGAATCCACCATGACCCTTGGTAAATTGTCCCAATGCTTAATTAGTTTCACTGTTTAAAATTTACTCCTTATTTCCAGTCTGAATTTGTCTAGCTTCAACTTTTAGCCATTGGATAGTGTTGTACCTTTCTCTGCTAGATGAAAGAGCCCATTATTAAATATTTGTTCCCCATGTAGATACTCAGACTATGATCAAGTCACCCCTTGATCTTCCCTTTGTTAAGCTAAATAGTTCTATCATCATAAGGCATATTTTCTAATCCTTTAATCATTCCTGTGGCTCTTCTCTGAACCCCCACCAATTTATCTATGGGCTGGTCTACACTTAGTCCGGACTTCGGACTAAGGTACGCAAATTCAGCTACGTTAATAACGTAGCTGAATTCGAAGTACCTTACTCCGGACTTACCGCGGTCCAGACGCGGCCGGAAGTCTCCCCCCGTCGACGCCGCGTACTCCTCTCGGCGAGCTGGAGTACCGGCGTCGATTGTGAGCACTTCCGGGATCGATCCGGGATCGATTTATCGCGTCTTAACCAGACGCGATAAATCGATCCCAGAACATCGATGGCGTGCCTCCGGACCAGCCGGTAAGTGAAGACTAGGCCTATGTCCTTGAATTGTGGGCACCAAAGCTGGACACAGTATTCCAGCAGCGGTCACAGCAGTGCCAAATACAGAGGTAAAATAACCTCTCTAGTCCTACTCGAGATGTATGCATTCCAGGGTTTCATTAGCTCTTTTGGCCACAGTGTCACACTGGGAGCTCATGTTCAGCTAATTATCCACCATGACCCCCCCAAAGCTTTTTCAGAATCACTGTTTCTCAGGATAGAGTCTCCCATCATGTAAGTATGGCCTACGTGTTTACATTTAGCTGTATTAAAACACACATTCTTTGCTTGCACCCAGTTTACCAAGAGATCCAGATTGCTCTGAATCACTAATCAAAAACAAACCATCAAGGATAGGGTTTTTAAAAGCACTCAGCATTGGGTGTATCTCTGTTTCGACTGAAGTCAATAGGAGTTTTATCGTTGGGAGCAGAGTTAGGCCAATGTCGATTGTTTTTTGTAAATCCTACCTTGAGTGAACACAGTGGAGAAAGTAACAAATGCTAATAGAGAATGGCTACTGATTTTAATTTTGCCAAGTTCCAAAATTTTATCAAGAGCAGTTTAAAAAAAAAAATCAGATTTCAAAATAAAAACCTTTTGACACTGTCCTTAGTTGTACAATTACTCCGTATACTGTGACAGCAAATATTCTTGAATTAAGAATATATACATCAACTAGTTGATTTACTACATCAGTACCATTCTAGTTCATACGAAAGTGTGCAAGCTCTCAGCTTCATCATGCCGTTACGAGTTTGCTCTGTTTTTTTTACAAAGGGTTTACTGATCTAGGGTTTGTAAATAACTTGTAGGACTTAGGCCTCATATTTGAGGCAATGATTTTAATTTACTCCTTTATTGTTGCATTACACTTAGGACACAGACTTTTGAAACAATAATTCTATAAGAAGGTAAAATAAAACATTCCTCTTAGTGTGGACAATATTATATGCACTATAACAGTACTTGAATGCTTTTCACCATGTGGCGTTCTCGTTTGGCCAGCGGACATGAGAACTCTCCTTGTAAAGCATTGTATTATGTTGTAAATTGGCATTAAAATTTCTGTATGTTTTGGCATTATTAACCTAATGCTGAAGTATTGTTGATCTTGTCTTCTAGGGTTTTATCATTGTGAGCTGAGCATGAAATGGAGCATAGCATAATATGCTAAATTATTTTGTTTCTTTGTAAACTTGAATTTTACTTAGAGTAAAACTAACTCAGCCAATTTGAGCATTGATGCTGTAAAACCATGACTACAAGCGGCATGGTCCTAGTTACACTAGTAACTCTAACCAAATAACAACTTTGTGGTAAATTTGCATCTGTTGCTTACCATGAGACTAAACAGTAAATTTGGTTATACATCGGGTGTCCTCTTCTATGTCGCACTGGTTGTCTAGGCAAACTTGCTATATTAAAATATTTTTAGATGAATTTCATTTCTTGCTTCTGAAAGTTAAAATTATCTTATTACTGTTAAGAGTTGTGTTTGTAGGAAGTTCTTGACTAAACAATGTTTAAGGCAGTTTTCAACACAGAAATAATCTGTGGTTCTGTATATGGCCCAGATTGTGCAGGTGCTGTCACTCAACTCCGGTATAGACTTTGGACCTGACTCGACATCTTATGTAGTCATTGTGGAAATGTAATGCAGCTAAATGGAAAAGGTGCAGAGAAGGGCAATTAAAACGATTAGGAGGATGAAACAGCTTCCATACCAGGAGAAAGAGAAAAGACTGGGATTGTTCAGTTTAGAAAAGAGATGACTTGGGTGGGGGGGGGGGGTGTGTATGATAGAAGTGTATAAAATCATAAATGGTGTGGAGAAAATGACTATAATGCACAAAAGGAAGTACTTCACACAATGCACAGTCAACCTCATTTCCAGGGATGTTGTGAAGGCCAAAAGTATAACTGGATTCAAAAAACAATTTAAGTTCTTGGAGGACGGGTCCATCAATGGCTATTAGCCAAGATGGCCAGGGATGCAACTCCACTCTCTAGGTGTCCCAAAACCTCCAACTGCTAGAAGTTGGGAGTGAACAACGGGATGGATCACTCATGATAGCCCTGATATGTTCATTCCTTCTGAAGCATCTGGCACTAGCCACTGACAGAGACAGGATACTGGGCTACCTGGATCATTAGTCTGACTCAGCATGGTCATTCTTATGTAAATATTTGGGTCTTTTTCTCTGGGATAATTACTGGGCAGAAATACAGTCTGTCAGGTTCATCCCTCAGTGAAGTCAACCAGGGTGAATTTAGCCCAATATTTCCTTTTCCCACATCAAATATAAGGTCCAGTTTTACAAGGTGCTGAATGCCTCTATCTCCTTTTAACTTGACCAGGCATGATTCTTCATCTTTTATGTTGAGAACTCCCTGGCCCCAAAACAAAAATTACTAACTTCTGAATGATTGAAAAATGATTCCCATGTATTTTTCCGTGGAAAGAATAGGTTTTATGGGACTAGCCTAACTCAAGTACTTGCAAGTGCACCCCTCTCCTCAGGTCTGGCTGACTTGTGCTTGGTGTAGACTCCAGTCAGGAGAAAGATAGATGGCCACCTTTGCATTTCCCCAATGCTTGGGGCTGGTTCAGCCCCCAGTGCAAGTTGTAGCAGTCTCAGGGTTGTTCAGATTTACCAGTAGTGGCTCCCAAGGGTCCATGAGTTGTCTTAGAGAACTGTGTTCTTCCTTTAACATCCTCCTGGCATGTTCCTTACACCAGGGGCTTGTGAGGGTGGCAGCATATTTGTCTGCACTGACACTATGCCACCGGGGCACTGCCTTATGCTAGGGGAGGTGCCTTGTTGGTCACATAGGCCAGGTTTAAGACTGCTTTTAACCACTGGAATAGTGTGAAAACAGTCCTATTGGAGCTGAAGATTTGGCCCATGCTGTCAGTGTTTTTTGTAGGTGTGGCTCTGATGCTGTGTCACTGGGTTCCTTTGTCAGTGTCTGATTCTAGTCTCTTGTCGTCTTGGCTGCTGAGAGGGAATGGCCTCTCCTGAGTTGTCTCCCCAACTTCCGCTTTCTCCTTGCTGCAAGAGAGAAGATATGTGTTGTGTCTCATCTGAAAACTTGACACAAAGGAAACTCGCGGTATTTTGTGGGGTTTTTCTACTATACCAAGCAATGAGGAAGGATTAAATTGATCTGGTCCAGATTTTAATTTGTAGTTTGAGGGAATCCAGGAATTTCATAGCTGATATGTAAACCACTGAGCCATCCCTCCTGGCTCTTCTTCCATCCATTTTTGGAATCCTGTTGGTTGGCCCCCTGGTTCTGAGCTCCTGCTAAAGGATTTTAATTAGCATAGCATTGGAAATCCTTAATCCTGTACTGATGGGATAAAAATGGTGGCAGCTACTTCCTCTCTAGTATTGTTTTCAGCTTGTAGACACAGAATATGTAATTTATGTGAG
This sequence comes from Malaclemys terrapin pileata, assembly GCF_027887155.1. Lineage (NCBI taxonomy): Eukaryota > Metazoa > Chordata > Testudines > Emydidae > Malaclemys > Malaclemys terrapin. The sequence goes on from NC_071511.1 coordinate 112,164,297, forward strand.
GTGACCTGTGGGGGCATTTCCCCAGAAGTTCCTCCAATCTCATACTCATAGACTTTAAGGTCAGAAGGGACCATTATGATCATCTGGTCTGACCCCCCTGCATGCTGCAGGCCACAAAACCGTCCCTACCCTTTCCTTGACTCTGCTGATGAAGTCCCCAAATCCTGTGTCTTAGTGACTTCAATTGGCAGAGAACCCTCCTGCTAGAGATCCCTGCCCCATGCTGCGGAGGAAGGCGAAAAACCTCCAGGGCCTCAGCCAATCTACCCTGGAGGAAAATTCCTTCCCGACCCCAACTATGGCGATCAGTAAGACCCCAAGCATGTAGGCAAGAGTCTCCAGCCTAACCCTTGTTAGCCATTATACTGTTTGCCTACCATTGCTTGGTATTCCTCAGCTAATATGTTTTGCCATTAAACCATTCCCTCCATAAACTTGTCTAACTTAATCTTGAAACCAGACAGGTCCCTTGCCCCCACCGTTTCCCTTGGAAGGCCATTCCAATATTTCACCCCTCTGACGGTCAGAAACCTTCGTCTAATTTCAAGCCTAAACTTCCCCACGGCCAGTTTATATCCATTTGTTCTTGTGTCCACATTAGTACTAAGCTGGAATAATTCCTCTCCCTCCCTTGTATTTATCCCTCTGATATATTTAAAGAGAGCAATCATATCCCCCCTCAACCTTCGTTTTGTCAGACTAAACAATCGGAGCTCCTCCAGTCTCCTTTCATACGACAGGTTTTCCATTCCTCTGATCATTCCCTTCTCTGCACCCGTTCCAATTTAAGTTCATCTTTTTTTAAACATGGGAGACCAGAACTGCACACAGTACTCCAAATGAGGTCTCACCAGCGCCTTATACAACGGAAGCAGCACCTCCTTATCCCTACTAGATATACCTCGCCTAATGCATCCCAAGACCGCGTTGGCTTTTTTCACCGCCACGTCGCATTGTCGACTCATAGTCATCCTGCGGTCTACAAGAACCCCTAGGTCCTTCTCCTCTTCCGTTACTTCTAACCAATGCGTCCCCAGCTTGTAGCTAAAATTGTTGTTAGTCATCCCTAAATGCATCACCTTACACTTTTCACTATTAAATTTCATCCTATTTCTGATACTCCAATTCACAAGCTCATTCAAGTCTCCCTGCAGAATATCCCTATCCTCCTCCGAATTGGCAACGCCTCCCACCTTCGTATCATCTGCAAACTTTATCAGTCCACTCCTGCAATCGGTTCCGAGGTCAGTTATAAATAGATTAAATAAAATGGGTCCCAAAACCGAGCCCTGAGGAACTGCACTGGTAACCTCCCTCCAACTTGACAGTTCACCCTTCAATACCACCCGCTCCATTCTCCCCATTAACCAATTCCTTATCCACCTCTGAATTTTCATATGGATCCCCATCTTTTCCAGTTTAACCAATAATTCCTCATGGGGTACAGTATCAAACGCTTTACTGAAATCCAGGTATATTAGGTCTACCGCATTTCCCTTATCTAATAAGTCCGTTACTTTCTCGAAGAAGGAGATCAGATTCGTTTGGCACGATCTGCCCTTCGTAAAACCATGTTGTAATTTATCGCACTTGCCATTAACCTCAAGGTCCTCAACTACTTTCTCTTTCAGAATTTTCTCCAGCACCTTGCACACTACAGATGTTAAACTAACAGGCCTGTAGTTACCCGGATCACTTTTTTTCCCTTTCTTGAAAATAGGAACCACATTAGCTATTCTCCAGTCTAACGGAACCACCCCCGAGTTTAGATTCATTAAATATTATCGCTAATGGGCCTGCTATTTCCTGCGCCAATTCCTTCAATATTCTCGGATGAAGATCGTCCGGTCCTCCCGACTTAGCCCCATCAAGGCGTTCGAGTTTTGTTTCTACCTCAGAAACGGTAATCCCCCATTCTATTTGTCCCTCTGTCACGGTGCTAGTATCCCTAATACTTTCATTGGCCTCATTAAACACCGATGCAAAATATTCGTTGAGATATTGCGCCATGCCTAGATTATCTTTAATCTCCTCTCCGGCTATAGTCTTCAGCGGTCCTACTTCTTCCTTCTTTGCTTTCTTCCTATTTATATGGCTTTTAATTCCCCTCGCTAGGTCCAACTCTACACGGCTTTTGGCCTTTCTCACTCTATCTCTACATTCTCTGACTTCACTAAGGTAAGTTTCCTTACTGATCACTCCCCTCTTCCAGTCTTTGTACGCTTTCTGTTTCTTCCTAATTGCCCCTTTGAGTCGGTCGCTCATCCAGCTCGGTCTAAATCTCTTGCTTAGTAATCTTTTTCCCTTTTTTGGGATACAGGCCTCTGACAGCTCATGCATCTTTAACTTAAAGTAATCCCAGGCTTTATCTGCCTTAAGATTCATTAATATGTTTGCCCAATCCACTTCCCTTACCAGTCCCCTTAATGTATTAAAATTAGCCTTTTTAAAATTATAAACCCTAGTCTTTGACTTAATTCTGTTACTCCTTCCGTTTAGTTTAAACCAGATTAGCTCATGATCACTGGAGCCCAAGTTGTCCCCTACTACCACTTCCTCAACGAGGTCCTCACTACTCACCAAAATCAAATCTAAAATGGCCTCCCCCCTTGTCGGTTCTGCTACCACTTGATGAAGGAAATGATCAGCAAGCACATCTAGGAACATCTGAGCCCTATTATTGCTACTAGCGTGTTTTCCCCAATCTATATCCGGGAAGTTAAAGTCCCCCATAATTACACAGTTCCTATTAGTATTTACTTCTCTAAACACATTAAATAGTTCTTTATCCATATCCTGGGTCGATCCCGGCGGTCTATAGCACACCCCAAACACTATCCCTGGGGAGACTCTAGTAGTCCTTTTACCCAGTGTGATTATTGCCCAGACGGATTCCGTGTTATCTATTCCATCAACTATTATTTCTTTACAGCTTATCTCACTATTGACATACAATGCCACCCCGCCACCTTTACCTATGTTCCGGTCTTTCCTAAACAGCGCATACCCCTCCATACCTGTATTCCAGTCGTGACTGCCGTTCCACCACGTTTCAGTTATTCCTACGATATCCGGTTGCAATTCTCGGACCAAGAGCTCCAATTCCTCCATTTTGTTACCTAGGCTTCTCGCATTGGTGTATAAGCACCCTAATGTATGTTGTTTCGCCCGTCTCCCATTAGTAACACTATGTGTTACAGGCCTCTTTGTGTCCTTCCCCCTTATCCTTCTTATCCTCTCTGTTAACAGACAAATGGTAATTTAATTGATAGCATTGCAATCTCTCTCTGCTTGCTATCAACGGGAGAGCTGCTGTTTGCACAAAGGGAACAACTCAAAATTGAAAAGCACCAAATATTTAGTTGGTGTTATCTGAGTTGAGGAGTTAATGATGTGGGCTGCACAAGGGAGGAAGGTGGAATAAGAACCTCCCTTAACCCCCTGCTTCTGCCACCAGGCCTTGGTCTGGCCCCACAGGAGTAAACAGTAATGCTGTGTGCCTGCTTACTAATGACCTAGAGCAGGTGAGAGAGGAGGGATGGGGGAACAGGTGGGCACTTGGTTTCAAACCACCACCCCACCCCATTGGACAAAGTGAGGAGGAAACAGGAGAGGGATTGCGAATCTGGGATAGTGAATCTGGGATATCTCTGAGGCACTGTGCTTTCCAGAGCTTCCCAACAGGGTTGGGGGTACAATGTATGCACCATCCCTTGCTCAGGTTTGTGCCTAAAGGCACAATCTAGCCCTTAGCTGTTATTTAATGGTCTTCTCCATGCTGTACATCTGAGGTCTGGTGGAGTTTGGAGGACCTTCTCTATGTGTATGGTGGTCCTATAAACCACTCCGTTCTAAATGGCTACCCAGACCCTCCTTGTGAGAAATGGTTCTGCCAGAGTTCCTTGTTACACTTTCCTAATCCTTTAACTCTGTTTAGCTTTTGAACCCTTCCCTCATGCAAACACATTTCTCTCAAATCTCTCAAACACCTGCAGTCATTTTAAAGCCTCCTCTCTTCCCAGCAAGTCTTTCCTCATAACTTACCATCACTGTATCCGGTAACATCAAGCCGCATCATGCCCAGTGCAGTCCTGTCTCGGTGACATGATGGCCAGCACTGAGCACAGTGCTCTAGATAGAGTTAAGAGATTAATTTATTTCTTGGCATTACTCTGGGGATCATCACTATAGAATCTCTGCCCCTTATAGTGTCTATATAACTATAACACTTTTATTTTCTTCTCTACCTCTGCTAAGAAGTTGCCCCACTCCCACTCAGTGTTCTGGAGGATTCTTCCATTTAGCACATTTGGGCACTTTCCCCTCTGCTGCGCAGGAGGGAGCAAAAACACTGAAATTCAGCAGAAAAAGGGGTAGACAGGAAATGCAGCCACTAGGGTTACCATATTTCAGCGAGCAAAAAAGAGGACGGGAGGAGCCCCGCCCTAGCCCCGCCCCTGCCCCTCCCACTTCCCACCCCCCCTGACCTCCCAACCCTCCCCCCGTTCCTTGTCCCCTGACTACCCCCTCCTGGGACCCCTGCCCCTAACTGCCCCCCAGGACTATCTAAGCCTCCCTGCCTCTTGTCCCCTGACTGCCCCAACCTTTATCCACACCCCCACCCCCAGACAGACCCCTGGGACTCCCACGCCCCATCCAACCACTCCCCACCCCCTGACAGCCCCCCCCAGAACTCCCAACCCATCTAAACCCCTCTGCTCCCTGTCCCCTGACTGCTCCGATCCCTCTCCGCACTCCTGCCCCCTGACAGCCCCCCCCAGAACTCCCAACCCATCTAAACCCCTCTGCTCCCTGTCCCCTGACTGCTCCGATCCCTCTCCCCACCCCTGCCCCCTGACAGCTCCCCCCCAGAACTCCCAGCCCCCTACCCCCCCCGCTCCTTGTCCCCTGACTGCCCCCTCCTGGGACCCCTGCTCCTAACTGCCCTCCAGAACCCCACCCCCTACCTAAGACTCCCTGTTCCTTGTCCCCTAACTGCCCCCTCCTAAGACCCCCCCCCCAACTGCCCACCAGGACCCTACCCCCTACCTGTACCCTGACTGCCCAAAACTTTCTCCACTCCCCCCAAAAAGCCCCCCCCCCGTTTCTTGACTGCCCCCTCCAGAACCTCCCTGCCCCTTCTCCTGCCCCCCCTTACCCTGCTGCTCAGAACAGGGTGTTGGGCTCTGTGCGAGCCGGACACGTGGCTGAGCTCCCCAGCACAACAAAACCCGGTCCCTGGCCCTGCACAACAAAACCCAGTCCCTGGTCCGGACCGGGTTGCAGGGGAGAGCTGCCCTTGTATCAGCACAAAGTGCTCTCGCTCCCGTTTTGCTACCCTGCATGGCAGAAACCGCTCCCAGTTGCAAAAGGGGAGGGCTGCACTTTGTGCTGAGACACTTGCTCAGAATGCAGGGCGGAGCTCCTCTCCAGCTGCTCCGGAGTCCAGCCCGGGACTTTCCTGCAGCCCTCCCAGCCGCTCGCTCTGCTGTGCCGGGGGAGGGGGAAATCCCGGACATTGTGAGTGCTTTACAAATTCCCCCCCGGACGCTATTTTTAGCACAAAAAGGAGGACATGTCCGGGTAAATCCGGACGAATGGTAACCCTAGCAGCCACACAACATGGCTCCCTCAGATTTCTTCTATGCCTGTAATGCACAGTTCTGTGGTGAATGCAGGGAGTATATGGGCAGCCGGGGGGGGGGGGGGGGGGAGCAGTTGCTCTGAATGGCATAATCCTCTCTGACCTAAAAAGTGACTGGCTGCCCTGAACCAGCCATGCCCTCAGTGTTGTGGGAGAGGAGCTAGATGGTACATAGGAGGTTGGTTTTGCTCTTTTGGAGCTCAATCCTGCTCCATGTAAAGTCAATAGCACCAATTCCATTGACTTCGATGATGCAGCATCTAGCCAGCCACTGGAGATCCTCAAGGTTTGGGTATTGTGTTCCTGTGGATTGCCATCCAATGGGAACATTTGTAGGCCCTGCCTGTACTTTCCGCCCTGCCTCACTAAGGGGAGCTTGAAGTAGAACTTGCAAGGCAGGACCTCTCTTCCTGTGCAGGAGGAGGAGGATGTATGTCTTTTGGGTCCTTCAGGACTAACTTGATTTATGTTTAGTTTCCACTGAAACATATTTCCCATCTGCTGCTTGTACAATCCAGCTCCTTTTAGGATCTGTCTGTATTATTCCTCCACTATCTCTACCTCTGCATACCTGAAGATACTGTTTTATTCTTTTGTCTGAATCACATGGGTAAGTATAGGAGGTGAATGTGTGTTTAATTAACATTTTGAGATGCCTCTTAGCCCTTTTATTGTTGCAGCTGCTATTGTGGGGGACCAGTGCTCTTACGCTGGCTGCTTTCCAGTCTCCTGGAATCTGTCTCACTTAAGATTTTATAATCCTGTTTGTTAATTTTCTTTAAAGCACAAGAATCTACAATTTCTGGTCCTTAAACTATTTATAATGCACACAATCTTATAGTATTTGTTCACTCAATTACAGCTCTTCAGACAGCTTTCTAAGAATCAGAGAAACGACTGGAAAGCACACCGCTTGCTACTTCATGGCCACCGAGTATTACAGGGAATATTGTGGTGTTGCGCACACGCAGTTATATTTATGTTGACCTCTAAATTGAAAATGAAAATGCATTCACCACAGATTTCTGTGCTCGGTGTACCTATTAATTAGTTATATGCGGTACGGCTGGTGGAGGGAATATTCAGCACAAAAAATAAGTTTAAGCTTTATTAACATTTATTTTCCTAAATTATTATTTTTTATTTGTATTACAGTGGTGCCTAAGTGCACAGCCACAGATTGGGGCCCCCTTGTGACTGACACTGTATAAACCCATCAAGATGGCCCCTGCCCTGAAAAGCTTCCAATCTAAAATAGCCAAAGACTGGGAAAGAGTCAGAGGAAACAGAGGCAATTTTCCTAAGATCAGACAACAAGCCAGCAGCAACCTGGGAATAGAACCCCGGTCTCCTGTCAATCAAGTTTCCTACCCATGCAGCCATGTGAGTGAGTCAAAAGGGACTAGTGATTTTTGGGTGCTCAACCTGAGACATCATAAAGGGCCTGACTTTCAATGACTAGGTGCTCAGCTGTTTCTGAGAAGCAGACTCCTTTAAGGTGTGTCAAGTTTGGTACCTGAAAACAGCCTTCAAACTACTATCAGAGGGGTAGCCGTGTTAGTCTGAATCTGTAAAAAGCAACAGAGGGTCCTGTGGCACCTTTAAGACTAACAGACTAACTTCTGTTAGTCTTAAAGGTGCCACAGAACCCTCTGTTGCTTCAAACTACTAGTCACTCTGGAAACCTAGACCCTCGTTACTCTAGTTCTAATGTGTAGCATCTAGGGCTCAATGAAGAGACTCCAGAATTCACCATTGTGACATCACAAGCAGCATGAATGGTAATGAGAATTGCTGTTTGTCATGTCGCACTCTGGGATATTGTTAGTGAACCAGGAAATACTCTGATTATTTCCCAAGAGAAAACCCAGTGAAAGAATGAGTTACTTTGTGTGCTCACACATTGCTTCAGAAATCTCTGCTTTCATTTGACATAAAGGTTGAAATAATTATTGAATTAGCCCTCTACCATTTTTTTTGTCTGAGTTGATTTTAACCTATTTAATTTCTTAACATCTGCTCTTTCAAAAGAAATCTTTATTCTGGCTCTCTAACCCTGAGGCTTGTGCAATACTGAAGAAACTACTGTACTGCTAATCTGTGATGGGCTAGATTGTGCCCTGGCCTCACTTAACTGAGTAAGGAAGCAAGGCCTCCCTGCCTGCCAATCTCTTACCTGATTAAATCTACTTGGGTCCAGGTCTGGTTCAGAGGAGTAAAGTCCTTGCTGTACAGATGTTCCCTTCAGTGAGTGCTGGCCCAGGCAAGGAGGGGAAGAAGTAAACTGCATCCTTATAAGGAAGGAATTATGCATCAGAGACACCCCTGTGAGGCACCATGCCTTCAGTAGTATTTTGGGGCTGGTGCATTTACACCCCAGTCCTTACTCAGGGCAATGCCTACAGGGATGGTCAAGCCCCAGCTAATTAGCCAACCTACTGCCGATTATTTTTCATGAGCTGGGGGAAAGATAAAATTTCAAAGCAGTTTAAATTATGTATTGCAGAACTTGGAGAGAGGTGGTGACCTTGGTCAAAGCCATATGCAAAATTCTGCATTAACACTGATATTTCAATCACAGCTACAGCATGGAATGCAGAGGATAGATCCCCACAGCGGCACTGTCTCCCTTGTACATACTATAATCGTCTGTTTTTAATGAACCTGATCATACAGTGTATAGGCAGTAATACAAATTGCAGATAAAATGTGAAGTTTAAACCTAAACCATGAATATTTGTTTATACCAATTTACCGGGAGTGGGGTGGAATCAGTATTAAAATTCAGCTTAAAATGTAATTATCAGAAAAATGAGTGGTATCTGCTTACTATTAGCGACTTACCAATGCGCACGTTTCACCAGTTTAATCATTTTCTAAATTGATTTAAACTGCTGCAAGTCCCTGGTGTGGACATTTTAAAACTGGTTTAAAAGTGACATAGATTTTTACCCTTAATTTATCACCACAAATTACTTTTTACAGCTGTAACTCCTTGTTGAAACTAACTCAGCTATGGAATATGTATTTCTACAGCAAATACGTGATTTATTTCAAACCCCACAGATAACTCTCCTAATCACGGTGAACTCATTAATTGAATAAAAAAAATGCCCTGACCACCAGTAAAAAATATTCCTTTACCCCCACCTTTTCTTTCCTCCCCGCCTATCTTTCTCTCCCTCTTTCCCCCCATATAGATATGCAAACTAAAACAGACCTAATCTGCTGTTAGGTGGGACCATTGTGACTAACCCACCACTATTGTCACAGCAGTGCACCATGGACCAAGGAATGATTTTTTAATTATTGTTAAGAGAAAGTAGTTCTCCTGATCGACAGGTAACAAGATAAATTTCAAGGAATAACTGGCTCACGATTCAGTTCTTCACCATCATGAAGAACTAATTCATAATTTAAAACCAAAGAAGGGCACATTAATATGCCAATTCATGATGAGTTTTGTTGTTTAAGGTGCAAGGAGCACTCCTTCCTGGGTGTGAACTTGTCACTGCCTGAATCCCGAGAGTGTCTAATGCTGTTGTAAACGCATGCTCTGATCAGCCATGATTTCCACATTCTCTCACTCAAGGAGCTGGCAGAACAGGAGCACAGCCCCTGAGCATGCCAGGAAACTGAAGCAAAAGTTTTCCAGCTTGGGTGCCAAATGGTAGGCACCTAGGTACCCTTCTAAATAAGTAGCCTTATTCTCAGAAGTACTGAGCACACATACAGCTTCCACTGACTTTTGCCTTAGCCACTAGCCTATGAAAATGCTGGCCTAGGCACATGGAGTTGGACTGTCCCTGCATGGGCTACTCAGACCTGGGTCCAGAGGTAGTAAGTAGGTGCTTACAGGTAGGGTTACCAGGTAGCAACTGTGGAAAAAATGGGATGGGAGTGGGGGTGGGGGATGGGTAATAGGTGCCTATATAAGAAAAAGTCCCAAGACTGCCCCTCTAAAAACAGGACATCTGGTCACCCTACTTAAAGGGGATGGATCACTTGATGATTACCTGTTCTGTTCATTCCCTCTGAAGCACCTGACATTGGTCACTGTTGGAAGTCAGGACACTGGGCTAGATGAACCTTTGGTCTGACCCAGTATGGCCGTTCTTATGCTTTGTGCAGGAATATGTGGGAGCTACATTTTCCTCCCTCCTGCCAAGTAAGGAAGGGAGGAGAATGGAATAGGTGGAGTTTTGTCTCGGACACTTCCCCATCCCTTCCTCCACCCCCTAAAGAACTGGGGCATGACCTTTGGCTTTCCGTGTGCCCCAGCAGTCCTTGGCTGCCTTAATAACCCCTTGATAACCTGTGTAATTTGGTTGCCCTAACTCAGTTTGTGGGGAGAGAAAATGTGCATTAAAGCTACCTTTGCAATCCTCTTTGAGTTGCATGCCCTGGCCACAGCTGAAGATTTATTGGGCCCAGACCTTAGGCAGTACCCTGGCCACAGCAGGTGAGTTAAGGATGGTATGGCAGCTTTAATTCTGATCGCCTTTGGCTGAATTAAAACAACTGCCAACACATTTGGTGCTTGATCTAATTTTTGTTACTGGGTGCTACAGCAGCAAAGATGAAAATATTGATGCCTTAAAAGTGCCAAAATAGTGCCAGATACTTCTTGTGTCAACATAGGGCTCTCTGAAATAGTGATGAAGGAGAATTAATTTAAATGTATTAAAATCTTCCACTGTCAGTGCTGGTTCATGATTCCCTAGGTGTTGCTATGCTGTCGTTCAAATACTCATGGTTCACTGATTCTTACAATATGAGATTATGCCATTGGTCTCCTTTCATAATTCACTGTAATGCATGTCTGATGTCAGTGACTCAGATAAAGAGGAACTGAGCAGAGGTAGCTTTGCAGCAGTTCCATGATTCAAAGTGAAATACCGAGATTTTTGTAATTTAAGTTGAATTTCTTCAAAAGCCATTCAAACCCAGGACCTCTTTTATTCTGAGCCAGAGCTTTTCAAAAAGGCCTGTTTTAGTGCATGATAAATTCCTGGATTTATTTAACTAGAAACAACTAACTGTTAAGTGCAGGAGCGTTTGGCCATAGCTGCAATATCATCACAAGTGAAGAAAAGATACGAAAACAATCATGTTAGTGGAACAAGTAAATGAGAATCTGCACATGGCTCATGAACAAGTTGGGTTAGCAGCCAGTGTTTGAAGGCTTGGTATACCCGGCTTCTGTATTGGTATAACTATGTTGCTTCGGTGGGTCTGCCAACATAGTTATACCAGTGTGGGGATGTTGTGGATGTATACTAGTGTGGATGTTGACTGGGCCTTATGGGCACGGTGATTTTGAATGATAGTTCTGGCATGTTCTCTTAGTGAATGGAAAGTCCCCACTTTAATGTTTTTGAGGCGTTTAGACACACAGCGAGGCTTGAGTTTAGTCCTTTTAGTTGCCTCTTTCTGGTCACAGCTTTCCAGCAGTGTTGCAAAATATGCAGTCTTGGCCAGCTAAGCCAGACTCTTATTAGACAGAATGGAAAAGGAGAGGGATAGGAAAGAAAAGAAATTAGGTGGGGAAAGAAAAGGACACCTAGGGGGCAGAAGGGGAGAGAGACAAAGTCTCAGATCCCAGGTGGTATTCGGGATTTAACTGGAGCTGGTAAAGGTGGCAGTGTCATCTTGGTCCCTCTGCCTATGCCAGTCTGGTGAGGACATCTCTTAGGATTAGAACAGAGAAGATCTAGGGTGCCAGGAGATGGTGGTGTGGCAGCCATAATAGTGAAGCTCAGTCCTTCCCCTTCTCTGTCTTTCAGTCAGCCAACATCACAGTAGCCTCCAGCTGTTTGTCCATATTCCCCAGAGCGGGTGTGGGTGTGTGTGTGTGTGTGAGAGAGAGACAGACATCCAAAGGAGTAATGGGCAGAATAGTCTAACCTCTCCTTAGGTTGTCTGCCGTCGGCCTAATTTCTAACACACTAATTTTGGTATGTTGAGTTTTGGTCTCATGTTGTCTTGTTTACCAGGCATGATCTTAACACAGCCCTTGTGTTATAGCAATAGCCCTTTTTTGTTTATACTAATTCAGTCTTTGTCTCCACCTTGCAACTTTTCCCATCAACATTTATTGTTATAGGTTATTGTGACACTTTATGATCTTTCACTCACTTTTCACAGTTGAGCTCACAATTTGGGTAAATTTGTAGGCCCAATGATCACATCAGGCATTTTAAAATAAAGTGGAAGGTTTTGATCCTTTGGTAATTTTCCATTTCAACAACTGCATCCTCTTCATTCTTCAGCTGTATTACCCCCTTTTTCTGTGCCAACAGCCGTCAATATCAGCTTTTGAGTGATATTAAATTGGATGGTAGTGGGAGCTGATTAATGCTCAGCCCTTTTATCCTGTTTGAATGCAGAAGCTTTTCCGAAACCAGTCATGTTTACAAAGCTGATAACCATCACTGTGCAGCTCTCAAATGTGATAATGCATTTGACTCATGTACTTAACTTCTCTCCCCAAGGTCTGTTGTGCTCTTATAAAATCACATTTTATGTACATGAACTGGCAAAGGCTTATTTTAAAAACAGATAGGTATAACAGGCAACGTGTCAAGTTTTTCTTACTCTGTTTCCCCATAGACTAAATTTTAAAAATAATAAAATATTACTCTGCTGACTTAAATGCCTGGCCAAGGTGACCTGCTTTAGACTACCACATCTGGCTTCAGTAGCTAGCTGACCTATGAATCCAGAATCAAGCTGGGCTAGAAAAGCTGTTTCTTCTCCAAAATCCATTCAAGACTATGGAAAGATGCACGCTGACTTTAGTGGGCTTTGAATCAGGGCCTTAACTGCAAGGCCAAACAGAACCTAAAGCCCCAATTCTATGGTTGTTGAGAACCCTCAACTCTCACTGGAGTTTCTCAAGTGAAGGTTTAGTTTTATATCAGTTATCTGCTTAATGCACCGGCCGTGTTGGGACTGAGGCAATCTGGATTCAGTTCTATACTCTGCTACATACTTTCAGTGTTCTCTTGGATAAGACCATTTTTCTTTTGTAAAATGGGGATGATATTTCACTACTTCAGGCCTATGGTGAGGATAAATTTTAATATTTAGATGCTGCTTAGATACTGTGGTGAAGAGGCCCATACAGGTAGATTGATAGATCTGACAGCCTACTGCGTGCCTCAGAACTGGACAAACACGTCTGCTTCTGAGTGCCTCTCTAAATAAGCTATCAAAAAGGCTTTAACTACATTCAAAGAACAGATAAAGGGACTGGCAATTGAAGGAAGCCAAGGTGCTCTAAACAGCTGTGTTACCACTTAAAAATGAAATCAGCAGATTGACTAATTACCCCTTCATCTAAGGGACCAAAGCAAATATTTAAAAACAATTCAAAACTGTTTGTTCCCTGGGTGTATGTTTTCCCTTTGATACTTAGATGGCCTTATTATTACAGTGCCTCACAATCTTTAACATTTGTAGCCTCACTGTACTACTCTGAATAGGGGAGTACTGTTATGCTATTTTAGAGATGGGGAACTGAGGCACAGAGAGACTAAGTGACTTGCCCAGGGTCACCCAGGAAGTCTGTAGTAAAGTAGAGCATTGAATGTCCAAGTTTCCTAAGTCCAAGACTTGTGCCCTACCTACTGGACCATCTTTGCTCCCCTTGTTCAAGTGCTATCTTCTTCCCAGTAGGATCAGCTATTAGGCTTAATCAGCTTGGAAAAGGGAGAAAATACTGAGAGCTACACCCATGGGAGTCAATGTAGTAATGTCATCCTTCATTGAAATAGCTATAGAAAAACTCTACTCCAGACACTCCTCTAAAACAGACTTCTGCAGTCCCTGGGGAGGGTAGTGATCCTGGGGTCAGTAACCTATCATTTCAATACCTGGCTCTTTAAGCTTTATTTACATTGCTCATAGACAAGCCTCCACTGAAGCAGCCACTAAATCAAACAATCTTTTGAAATAGGCAGCTTTGAAGAAGTCATTGGAAAAATGTAATGTGCACGTAACACCTCTGTTGTGAGGTAAGAAAGGCCAACTCCTCAGCTGGTGTAAATGGACATGCTTTAGATTTCAGTGGAGCTATGCCAGTTCATACCAGGTGAAGACTTGCTCCAAGTGGCTGTAGGTACTGCTGTGTATTAAACACATGTCTAGGCAGAATCATTGTAATGACTTGTTACCTCGTATTCAGCACCAGTGACATTACCATAAGCTGCTGCATTCATAATCCAGGAGCTGGCAAGCCATTATAGTTCACCGCTGTTCTTGGGTAGGTTCTTTGGTCCATATGTCCCCAATAATTCCTTGCTGCCCCTATGCTTTGGGTTCTCTGTTTGCCAGCCATGAACATATCTGTTTCTGAAAAATCCAAAGTTGTTTCTTTACAAGTTTAATTTTTCATAAGGAGATTATCTGACTCCAGTAGACTTCTTAAAGGGGAACTCAAATAGTCAGGCTGATGATTTCACCTGCTTCACAATAATAAGAACTTGGTGGGGAATGTCTTCTGGATTCTCGAGCCAGCCTCCTTTTGTGAGGATACAGGCCCGGATCCTCTCAGGTATTTAGGCTCCGAACTTCAACTGAATCAATAGATGTTTTGTCCCTAAATGTCTTTTTTGCTCTGGGCCACATGTCTACTTATTCCTGTCTAATTACCCAATTTGCAGATGCAATAAGGTGAGCATGGTTAATTGCAGGCACACACACAAAAGATTAATGGTGAAACCCAAACTCCAAATTTATAGGCCAAGATTTTTAAAGATTGGTGCTTAAAGTTAGGCTCCTAATTGGCCTTATTTTATAAAGCACTGAGCACCCAGCAGTACCCTTAAAAAAAAAAATCTGCCTTGCTTTCTCAGATCCATCAGTCTGTTGATAATTGTGTTTGAAGCAAAGTGTAATCACCATTTTTATAAATGAGTGACAATAACTGTTCAGCTGCTTGCAAATCCCCAGTAGATGGAGTACAAATTAACTAAAACAATCCCAAGGCCCTCATGCTCCCAGTATTGTTAAGTCAAGTCACAGTTGAACTCTGCCAGCTCATGAATAAACTCTAATCGTTCAGAGAAGAAATGTTTGTTATTGTCATCAGGCTTATAGCCCCAGAACCTGTGGAAGTTCTTGTTCAGCTCCCGTTTTGCCAGCATCCTGAAACGTGCTGAGATGTCAGGTTTGTACTCTAAAAGCTGACAAAGGACCTATGAAGAATATCAAAACTCTCCTCACCTCCTGAATATTAAATTCCTCTCTGCCTGTAGTGCTTGCAGAGTTGTGGGGATATCAATGTGATGTTATAGACATAAACTGTGACCGTATAGAACATTGTTGCAACCAGGGTCCTATGGCTGCACCAGTTCTTGTACAGAGGAGGCCAAGTGGGGTGTCTATGGAAAGGTTGTAGTTTGCTGGTTATGATTATGCCATCTGTATGTGTGTATAATTTTTGTATTTGAAGTTATGAATATTGGCTATGTATTTGTTTGAGTCTAAGTAGCCTCAGTGAAGCATTAGGTCAGCTTCTCGAGAAAGGACTATTCTCAGTAAGTGCCCAATCAAGGAACATATAACTGACAATGGATTTTGGGAGATGCCAATCCACATCTGAGCTTCCTTGGGAGCGTTCAAACTAATATGTAAACAATGGCGTCAGCCTGCAAAAAGCTGAATCATTCATAGACATGTGACTTGCCCAGGTGGCTACAGACTCCATCTTGTTACTGTGCTTTTGCACAGGAGAACAAAAGGGTTTCCGCCCACAAGAGAGACAATATAAAAGGCCCTGGAAACCCCTCCATTTTGTCTAGAGCTGGCTCAGAATATAGCCTCTTCACCCCAAAGAGTTGCCTGAAAGAAACTGGAACAAAGGACAGTAACTACGGGGGTGTGAGTGATTGCTGGACCCAGACTAGGAAGGAGTCTAGTCTGTGACAGAATCTTATTGGAACGTCTCTGAGGGTGAGATTTACCTGCATTTAGTTTCCTACTGTATTAGGCTTAGACTTGCGTGTTTTTGTTTTATTTTGCTTGGTAATTTACTTTGTTCTGTCTGTTATTACTTGGAACCACTTAGATCCTACTTTTTATACTTAATAAAATCACTTTTTGCTTATTAATTAACCCAGAGCAAGTAATTAATACGTGGGGGAGCAAACAGCTGTGCATATCGCTCTATCCGTGTTATAGAGGGTGACCAATTTGAGTATACCCTGTGTAAGGTTTATACAGAGTAAAACAGATTTATTTGGGGTTTGGATCCCATTGGGAACTGGGTGTCTGGGTACAAGAGACAGGAGCACTTCTTAAGCTGTTTTCAGTTAAGTCTGCAGCTTTTGGGGGACGTGGGTCTGTGTTTGCAGCAGGCTAGCATGTCTGGCTCAACAAGACAGGGTACTGAAGTCCCAAGCTGGCAGGGAAAATGGGCTCAGAGGTAGTCTCAGCACATCAGGTGGCAGTCCCAAGGGGGTCTCTGTGACCCAACCCGTCACAATTAGCATCGATGAAGCTGTTTAATGCCTTCTGTCAGAGACCAGCATGTTGGCTTGTGCTCCCTCAGAAATGGGGAAGTAGAAGGCGGGGGTGGTTCAGTAGATTAAGCACAGGAGTGGGTGTAAGCCATTCTTTACATTTAATCCTGGCAAGTCAGTGGTGTTACAACCTAGCCTGTTACTCTCCTGTGCCATCCCTGGGCTGTTGCAAGTGGAGCCCGTTGTGAGGTCCCACATGTAGCTGAGTCAATGGGGTCTGGGTAGAGTCTAGTCACTGTTTCCAGTGCTGGAATTCTAGGGCACACTCCATGCTCAGACCTTTTGTCTGATGCCATACCTGTGTCTGACACCTCCTGCGGCCCCCTCGCCAGTCACTTACACACACATTCCCTCCGAGTTCCACCTAGCGGTGGTCAGTTTGGGCTTCTAGTTTAAACCCTTTGGTGACAATGTGGCAGGAAAGCAAGTAACACAGGCTTAGCAATGGAATTTCTTAACCATTATCATCATGGCAAATCCCCAGGGACATAGCCTCCTTGCAGACTGAGCACCACCTATATCGATCTCTAGCTGAGTTCTTAGGATGCTTCCCCTTGCCTACCTGCATCACCTCTATCTTGACTGGATTGAGCCTTTAGCAGCCTTTCCCATCCATGCCCCAGCTACTACCAGACACAGAGAGAAACTCAGCAACACTTTTTGGGTCAAAGAAGATGGAGGGAGAGAGAACTGAATGTCATCAGCACACTGAAAGGACTTTAGCCCATACCTTCCCACTGGCCCCAGATATACATTGAAGAAGTGGTAAATCTCAGCTATTTCAGCCCAAGGCATGGAGAGGGCACTTGATAGTTGTGGGCCTCCCCTCACATGTTCCACTCTGGGTGGAACAGAATGTGAGATAACCCGTGGGGCAGAAAAATAATGGTCCAAAAGCCACCTACTGGGATATGTCTATGAGAGAAAAAAACTAACTTAAGGTCAGGAAGCCAGTCATCACCTAATGATCAATGATATCTAAGGCACCTGCTAGCCTGAAGGTAAGATTTAATGGGATCATGACTCAATTGCCAAGCTTTAGATAGCCGACACACAATTTAGCAATTTCATATTTATGCAGCTCTGATTATTCTCTGAACGCAGAGTCTAAACAAAAGAATGGATTGATTGTGAAGTGTTGAAGATGCTTGGTCCTTTTTTTCTAGATGTCTGCCCTACATCGCAGAAGCAAATTCTTTTTTTTTTTTTTTTTTTACTTTTTACTGGTCTTTTCATCACTCCCATCTCCCTTTCCTACCTCACAATACATGCTTATGTAGTAATAATGATAATCAAAAATTCAGCTGAAGGCAAATTAAAAATATCTTCTCATTTTCCTTTCCAGTAATTTAGCTCATTTTCATCATGTTACACTGGATTTGTTTTTGTAACATGATTCTTTAATGAGTTATTAATGAGTCTATGTAAATGAGAGGTAATGTATATCATAGGACTGCACTGAATTAAAAGAGACTGCAGTCAGAGAATGCTAAAAAAATTATTTCAGGGATTTAGTTTCTTTCTTTCTTTCCTTTCTGGACTATTTTGAAAGTAATAAATAGAACATTAAATTTTCTGTTTTGTTCCAATGACAATTATTTTAGACAGACTCAAACATTTTGCATGAAGGGAAAACAGAATAAACTGGTAAAAATCACAAGGCTAAGAGTATAATCTTCCCACTGCAGTAAATAAGGAAGTACAGTGTAATCAGATCTTTATCTAATGTGACCCTCATGGCTCCATTGAAATCAACGGAGCTACACCAATTTACATCAGCTGAAGATTTAGTTTACTTTAGAGAATATACACTTACCTTAACAATTCAGGTCCCAAACACTTATGCATGGGACTAACATGCGATTAAAATTGCATTATTTTGCCCACAAACTAGAAAGCGATCAAGTCATACTTGAGACGTATGTGCATCAATTGAAATGTGTCTGAAGTTTTTGAGGGGGAGGGGTCTGTACACTGTAAGTAAGCCGGTACGGTGTACCTGCAAGAGCCGGTACGCTGTGCCGGACTGGACCGGCTTCTCCGGTGGTGATTTAAAGGGCCCAGGGCTCCAGCCGCTGTGGAGAGCCCCGGGCCCTTTAAATCACTGCTGGAGCTCCAGCAGCCGGGCTCGGGTTGGGATTTAAAGGGCCTGGAGCTCTGGCCCCTGCAGGGAGCCCCGGACCCTTTAAATCACTGCCAGAGCCCTGCCGCCACTACCCCAGCCGTAGCCCAAGACCTGCCGCCCCGGGGCAGCGGCGGCAGGGCTCCCGTGGTGATTTAAAGGGCCTGGAGCTCTGCGGTGGCCAGAGCCCCGGGCCCTTTAATTCGCCCCTGAACCCCAGGGCTACCAGCTGCCTCTGCAGCTGGTAGCTCTGGGGTGATTTAAAGGCCCCGGGGCTCCCAGCCACAGCCAGAGCCCCAGGGCCTTTAAATCTTGAAAGGCCACACCTCTTCCCATTGAGGCCCCGCCCCACCCAGGACTCCGGCGTACCGGTAAGTCCTTTAAGTTACTTCACCCCTGTGTACTTCTCCCCTCCCCCTTTGAATTGGCTCTACCATTCTCCTCACCGTTACCAAAGAAAACATTGTAACTGTGCTAGAAATGACTGAAAATTTCTAAGTAAAAAAAAGTGTCACATTGGAAAGTAGATTTCCTATAAAAGGAGCACAATGGAATGATGCCTGCCTCTGGAGGTGCTGGCTTAGATGAAATTGCTGGGACAACAGGTAACTCACTGATTTTCCAGAGGCGCTATGCCATGTCATTTAACACAGCTAAAATGTGTGCCTGGCGTGCACAGAGAAGTAGGAGGATGAAGGACATGACTTCAGACCTGTCAGACCCATTTTCTTTCCTCCTGTGCCTCCATGTCATGCATTGCTTATGTGGCTCTGCAGACATATTCACTTCATTTTCAAGTGCACAGACTCTGTTGAGGGGTGTGACCTGGAACTGGGGTACCACTGAGCCCTCTGTCTTACCATCCTGGACTCCTTCTCACACGGTGCTGCCATGACAAGCTGCAGACCGTTCCTCATCCTGCACTCCCACCAGCATTCACACAGCCAGGGACACACCCACCTGTAAGTTACATGAAAGCTCTGCCAGCCACTGCAGAACCAATGATAGAGAGGGTCCAGCCAAAATACCCCCCAGCTCCATGGCCTAGGACCCTGGACCTGTACTGGTCTGGTCTGGTCTGGTCAAAAGCCTGACCAGTAAAGATTATTACAATTACCCCGTCCACCCCTCCCTTGATGTGGAGAGGAATATGCATAAACTTCTGTTAACTGAGCTGAGATTTTCCCCCAAACACTTCACTTACACCACACTGTTTTAGGTAAAAATATAAAACAGATTTATTAACTACAGAAAGATAGATTTTAAATGATTATAAGTGATAGCAAACAGATCAAAGTAGATTAGTTAAGAAATAAAAAAAACACAATCTAAATCTTATACACTACACAGGATTTGAATCAAACAGTGTCTCACCCTGTTAGATAGTACAAGCAGTTTGTACATGTTTCATACACAGGCAGGGCTTTCTTCTTTCCTGCCTAGGACCAGCACTTTCCTCAGTTCAGTCTTTGTTTCTTAGGTGCTGAGTTGTAGAGGGAGCAAGGACTCTTGGTGATGTCACTTCCCCCTTTTATAGCTTATTCCATAGAGCGGGAACCCCTTTGTTCCAAGCCAGTTTGTGGAAAAATACAGGTACCAAAATGGAGTTCAATATCATGTGGTCTAATCACATTCTCGTGCATTTGAGTCAGAGCAGGGGCCGTTACCCATATTCTAGCTAGAACATCCTCAGGAAGGTCTATCAGGTGTGGATAGGAGTCTTCCATTGTTAGTTAAGTGTTCTTTGATGGGCCATTAAACTTGAATAGTTCCTTCTCCACGTGCTGGCCAGACTAGAAGTAAAGCTTTTGTGGGTGTTACCCAGAGCAAGCACATTTGAAATACAGATGCACAGTCAACATTCATAACTCCAGATACAAAAATGATACATGCATACAAATAGGATAATCATATTCACCATTGACACCTTATGTGACAAAGTGCATCATAATTATGTCATAATCATACCCCTATGGTGAATATGGGGTGCAGAGTGTCACAAGGGGTATTTCCATTTGTTCTATAAAGGAATGGGCATGGCTAGGAAGGGTAGCTGGGTTAACTGCCTCACCAGTTAAAAACAGAAATGTCTTCTGTCTCCCCCAGCCTGATCCAAACTCCTGTGAAGTCAATAGAAAGACTCCCATTGACTTCAATGGGATTGGGATCAGCCCTCAACTGCCTAACTGACCCTTCCATCTGCACCACTCCCAACTTTAGGCTCCTTTAGACTGCCAAGTTAAGAAGCTGAATTGGGAAGTGTAAACGATATCCCTTTTTGGGTCCCTACCGTAAAAGCTGCACTTAAATCTGGCTGCTGTTGCTGCCCATTAAGGCCATACCTCTGAATTTGCCAGAGTCCAATTGTGGGGCACAAAGTGTGAAAAAGACCCTAACTGAGGGAGACACACAGAGTATTTGGGCAGGAAACTGAACATGCCATGTGACTTGTTCCTCTGATGTGAATTACTGTTTCCATAACCTTCAGTAAATGGCTCAGTCTGTCATGAATCATTTTTAGCAGAAGTGTGTGTGTGGGAGGGGTGGGGGGTGGGAGGGCACTAAATTGCTATGAAATGTTTGAGACTAAAATAGCTGACATCCTCCTAATGTAGGACACTTGAGAGACATGATTCTAACTGGCTAAGGGGCAAGAGACAGTTTTTCTTTGAAGTCTCCCTGGTATTGTTCCTGCTAGCTTTGAAGTGAATAGTGCCTTGTGTTTTTAAAATGTATGGTGATGTGCTGTGAGCACTCAACTTCCATGGACCCACTTGAGCCCTTGGATTGAAAGCACCTTTGGGGCATAGGTTATGCTTGAGACAGTCATTTAAGTTAATGAAAGTTGTGTGGTTAAACCCTCAGCTTTTAAAATCTCAACCTCTGGGATCAACATTCAGGTTCTGTTGTGAGCTGAGCACACTTTTTGTGCTTGATAAATAATACAATCCTAGGCATGTTACCGAAAATGAAATAGGAAGGGGAGAAACCCCAAAGCCCCTCATCCTATAGTTACCATAATGGCAGTAAGCATTTTCTCTCTCCTTGTCTTCCCCCCATGTGATGAGGCTCAGACTGTTGAGTGCTAGGAACTGACCTATGGTGTGATATCAAAAAGACGACATGGGTAAACAGAACATGGCTTGGGGCAATCAGTGTCTCCAGTCATACTCCACTCTGTATGGGCTAATAACCATTTCATTCTCAGGTTGATTTTTTTTTTCCAGATTAACCGTCTTCTTCTTTTTTTTTTTTTAGAGATTACTTTTCACGTCTATTTAATAATAACAACAATAAACCCTTACATTCATAGTGTTATTTTAACCCCCCCCCCCCCCACACACACTGTTTAACACTGAAAACACAGCTTCCTTAGGGGTTGGAATGAAGCAGTTGCTTAAAGAAAACAGCAAAACTAACCACAATTTAGGACATGAAATATCTACTACCCTGTTTCCCCGAAAATAAGACAGTGTCTTATATTAATTTTTGCTCCCAAAGATGCGCTAGGTCTTATTTTCAGGGGATGTCTTATTTTTCAGAAATGAAAAATGCCTTATTATCGGTGGATGCCTTATTATCGGGGAGGTCTTATTATCGGGGGGATGCCTTATATTACAACAAGAGGCAAAACTGTAAGTAGGCCTTATTTTCGGAGGATGTCTTATTTTCGGGGAAACAGGGTAGAGAGTAAGTCAGTGGGAGCTGTACTATTGATTTATGAGGCCAGGTTTTCACCCTGAGCCTCCAATTCAGCAAAGTGTTTAAGCATGTGTGTAAGTCCATCCCTATTCAGCAAACTAAATGGGAGTTAAACACATGCCTAACACTTAGCACAGGCAAAGTACGTTGCTGAGTCGGGACAGTCCACTGAGTCCTGGCCTCAGTGAAGAATTGAGATGGACAGAACATAATTAGTCAATCTGGCAAGGTACTGGGGATTCTGGCAGAGGTCTTTAAAGGGATGGAGGTTAACTATTTTTCTTAATGTACATGGGAGATTCAGTAAATACTACCACAAACCAGTGAAAGATACATGCAATACAACAGAACTCTACTGCAACCTAAGAGTATTATGAAAACTATACAATGACTATGAAGGAGAAAGAGAAGAAGGGAGAATGATTCTAGGGGAAGAGGTGATTAGGGCGATTCTGATCAATTCTGCTATTTTGTTAGCTGTAATGATTACAGTCACATGAACCTTTCCTCCATGCTTGGTCAGCCAATTGAAATAAGAGGACATGGAAGTAGAGAACTAGTTGCCCAAACTGCCGTGTGTACAGTCACAGGTACCAGATAGCAGCTCTGATGTCCACAAAGGATGAAATTCCCCCATCACCTTGGGGGCTGTGGATCCATGGGGGGCTGGAGTGATTGATTGTTAAGCAGGGACACAAGAAGCCTTGGTAGCCCGTGCCAAGTGCACACAACCCTCCCTAGAGAGGACTTTAGGGACAGGCCGGGCATTGGGCACAGCTGCTAACAGGGCAGCCCAGAGGATTCAGGGGGCCTGGGGCAAAGCAATTTTGGGGGCCCCTTCCATAAAAAGAAGTTGCAATACTATAGAATACTATATTTTTGTGGGGGCCCCTGCGGGGCCCGGGGCTTGGGGCAAATTGCCCCACTTGCCCCCTCCCCCTCTGGGTGGCCCTGGCTGCTAAGTCCATTACATCACTGAGCCAATAGCCATGAAAAGGGATCACTTCCTTGCCTGGCCCTCCAGGTGAATTTCATCCCATGCATAGTTCCCAGCACAAAGCTAATTTACTTGGGCTTTGCGTAGGTGCACGTGCTTAACTCAAAGCTCGTTGCAGGCAGTTGATTTCCCAGATTAGTGCAAAGTGCACCCCTTATTTCCCAAATGGCTTGTAGCATGGAGAAGTTAGACCACTTTGACTCTATCATCACTTTGCTGCCCTATACTTAAGACGTAATGTGTTTTCATCAAGCACAATTAACACAGGCTACTGGATGATAACAAGAACATTTTTTAGTGCAGGAGCAGGTACAGGAGGGATTGGCACTTTGGCTGATTAAAAACCAAACCTCTCAAAAAGGCTGGCAGAAAATAGAATAACAATTGCCATCAGAAAACAACTGCAAAGAAATAAAAGCTATAGCAACATAGCTTCAGCTAGTTTATATTGGCAGTGCTCCAGTGAAGTCAGGGGAACTATTCTGAGGTACTCCAGCTGAGGTGTTGGTCATAGGCTATAAGAAGCCTGAAAATGATGTTTCCATTTAAATGATAGTGTGTCCCTCAGGGATCCATGAGGGTTAGGTTGTGTAAGACGATTTTATCCTAAGCACCTGGCCACCTCTGATCAACCGGTGCCAAGCAATCAAACAGCAGGTGAGTAGTAAGTTAGAATTGAAATGCATTGGCACTGTTGTGTGAGACTTCTCCAGCACCTGGCCAGGTTCCGTGTCTCTCTAACCATTGCAATTAATCCTGATTTTTTCCAAATGAAAGCTTGCTTCATGAAGTGATAAACAAGCTAAGTTTGAGCATAATAAATGTGACTTAACGTTGTGCTTGGGTTTTAGCTTGTGAAAAATGATGACATCAATAAGTTGAAATGAAAATTAATCATTTGGCAATATGAACAGTCAATGTGCTGTATCTGCAGGCTACACAGTACGTTTGATTGCTAGGGGCTTGTGGCCTATTTGTTGTGGCTCGACAAGTGCTGTCTTGCAGAGGAATAAATGCACAATTAGTTTATTGGTACTATTTGCTATTTCAGCCCAAATCCTGTGAGGAACCGCAATTCCATGGTGTATTGATTTCCTTCTCAGACAACAGAGCTGTCTATTGTTAGGGAAAGCGTAGTCGAAGCTGGTGACTTGCTGTTTTGATTGACTGGCAACATGGGAATAGCACAAAGTTAAGTCTTATCTAATATAGGAACATAATGTAGCACTGAAACCTGTGCAGGTGACTGCTGGGGCATGCTAGACCTGTCATCATATTGGAGAATACAGAGAGTGACATGCTTTAAACCAGATAATGCTTTTAACAATTCTTTCATTATTAGCAAAAACCTCAGATTCACACAACCTGAAAAACTTGGCTTCTCTTGTTTTAGTTAGCAGAAACCACAAGGTTAAGCACACCAAACAGCTATTTAAATACTCACCCGACTGTGTTTGTATGTAGGGGGAGGCAGTCATGCTTTTCCACAAATCTGATGCTGTTTTCATAGATTATAAGGCCAGAAGGGACTATTGTGATCATCTAGTTTGACCTCTCCCCATAAGACTTCCCTGAGTCAATTCCTGTTGGAACTACAGCATTTCTTTTAGAAAAACAACTAAACTTAATTTAAAAATTCCCATTGATGAAGAATCACCATGGCCCTTGGTTAGTTCTTCCAATGGTTATTTACTCTTGATTAAAAATAGGGCACACGTGTTTAGTCTGAATTTGTCTAGCTTCAGCTTCCAGCCATTGGATCTTGTCATACCTTTTTTGCTAGCTTGACGAACCCTCTATTATCAAATTTTTGTTCCCTGTGTCATACCTATAGACTGTAATCAAGCTTTGATGAGGTGTTAAAAGCATAGCTGTTTATAGGTTTTTCTAAAGTGAGTGGCTGTTTGAAGTTCATAGAATCATAGAATATCAGGGTTGGAAGAGACCTCAGGAGGTCATCTAGTCCAACCCCCTGCTCAAAGCAGGACCAATCCCCAACTAACTCATCCCAGCCAGGGCTTTGTCAAGCCTTACCTTAAAAACCTCTAATGAAGGAGACTCCACCACCTCCCTAGGTTACCCATTCCAGTGCTTCACCACCCTCCTAATATCCAACCTAAACCTCCCCGACTGCAACTTGAGACCATTACTCCTTGTTCTGTCATCTGGTACCAGTCTAGATCCATCCTCTTTGGAACTCCCTTTCAGGTAGTTGAAAGAAGCTATCAAATCCCCCCTCATTCTTCTCTTTTGCAGATTAAACAATCCCAGTTCCCTCAGCCTCTCCTCATAAGTCATGTGTTCTAGCTCCCTAATCATTTTTATTGCCCTCCGCTGGACTCTTTCCAATTTTTCCACAACCTTGATGTGTGGGGCCCAAAACTGGACACAGTACTCCAGATGAGGCCTCACCAATGTCGAATAGAGGAGAATGATCATGTTCCTCGATCTGCTGGCAATGCCCCTACTTATACAGCCCAAAATGCCATTAGCCTTCTTGTCAACAAGGGCACACGGTTGACTCATATCCAGCTTCTCGTCCACTGTAACCCCTAGGTCCTTTTCTGCAGAACTGCTGCCTAGCCACTCGGTCCTTAGTCTGTAGCAGTGCATGGGATTCTTCCGTCCTTAGTGCGGGACTCCGCACTTGTCCTTGTTGAACCTCATCAGATTTCTTTTGGCCCAAATCCTCTAATTTGTCTAGGTCCCTCTTTATGCTATCCCTACCCTCTAGTGTATCTACTCCTCCTCCCAGTTTAGTGTCATCTGCAAACTTGCTGAGGGTGCAATCCACGCCATCCTCCAGATCATTAATGAAGATATTGAACAACACTGGCCCCAGGACCGACCCTTGGGGCACTCTGCTTGATACCGGCTGCCAACTAGACATGGAGCCATTGATCACTACCCATTGAGCCCGACAATCTAGCCAGCTTTCTATCCACCTTATAGTCAGGAGTGCCGCCAGCTTTTCTGCCACCGTAGGCGGCGGAAGGTCCCGCCCCGAAATGCCACCCCCCCACAGAGGCGGCAGAAGTCCCGCTGCCGAAATACCACTGCAGTCGCTGCCCCCCAAATTGTAGCGCCTAGGCAACCGCCTAGGTCACCTAATGGGTTGCGCCAGCCCTGGTTATAGTCCATTCATCCAGCCCATACTACTTTAACTTGCTGGCAAGAATACTGTGGGAGACCGTATCAAAAGCTTTGCTAAAGTCAAGGAATAACATGTCCACTGCTTTCCCCTCATCCACAGAGCCAGTTATCTCATCATAGAAGGCAATTAGGTTAGTCAGGCATGACTTGCCCTTGGTGAATCCATGCTGACTGTTCCTGATCGCTTTCCTCTCCTCTAAGTGCTTCAGAATTGATTCCTTGAGGACCTGCTCTATGATTTTTCCAGGGACTGAGGTGAGGCTGACTAGCCTGTAGTTCCCCAGATCCTCCTTCTCCCCCCCCCTTTTTTAAAATCACAAGCCCAATATTTAAGTTCTTTCCTTTTAATCACAAGCCCAGTATTAAATGTGTGCACTTTAATAGGACATCCAAATCCTTCATTCAGATGCTCAAACCAGTGCTTAGAACCCAGAATCAGGACCCTAATAGCCTCTTTGTATGCATCTAGGTTTCAGTCTGAGCGTCTAAAGGAGGAATTTGGAAATCAACTTAAAATATGAAAGTTTGGGCCACAATCTATATAATTTATATTTCCATTGATATGAACATAGAGAATGTTTTGTTTTTTTCTTCTTGCCAAGAGATGACAGGTACTAGTGTTGAGAACAAAAAACTGGGTAGGAGGATGTAAAATATCAACTTAGCTGTAAAATGTCCCAGGAAAATGAAATGAGAAATTGTGTAATTCCTGTTTCCCTACCTGCCAGTGCCCAAATGTGGAGCACATCATGTGAGAAGGAATGGGAAAAAAAAAGACAAAAAATTATTCAAAGAATTAAACTTAAAATGCTGCTGGATTATCCCTTCAGTGTAAATAACTTTCTATAACCTTAGCTTTGTGATTCTTTATATCTGATTTTTACCATGATGTGAGGGGGGACACACAAATCATTTGGTACTGAGTGATGTCCATTGAAATGAGACACATTGGAGAGCTTGGCACTTTATACCAAATCTGCTTCTTATGGTTTTAAATTGAAGGGATAAGGGAGAGTATTTCTGTCTCTGGGGTTGTTCTATCCATCTTAGGTACTTATATGGCCCCCATTCCTGGACTATCTGAGCACTACACAATCTTTGATCTTTATTTACCCTCACAACACCCCTCACAAGGTAGGGATGTAAAATTGTCTCTATTGTACACAATGGGAAGCTAAAGCCAAGAGACTTGCCCAGGGGCCACAGGAAGCATGGACTTGAACCAAGGTCTCTAGAGTCTAATGCTCTAATCACTGGACCATCCTCCTTCTCTGTAGCCTGCTAGATTATCTCAGATGGAGATAAATTCATCCTAGCTCAGAAAATTACCTCTGATCAATTTTTTTGGCCTTAAAACTGTACCAGGTTACACCAGGTGGTAGGTATTCAAACATGGACATAGGGTTAGATACAGCTGGGCCTCCTAATATGGGTTTTATCCCACTTTGCAATTTACTTAGTTTCAACACGGCATCAACGATTTCTCTCTGATCTTTGCTCATCCTCTGCTGTGCATTTGCTTGAGAATCTGAATGTTCTGTGGGTAACTTGAGATGCAGTTAAGTAATGACTATGCCAATTGTTCAAATTACCATCTCCAAATTGCAAACTGATTGTGTTAGCACCATTATATGAGAATTTGTTAATAATAGAACATTCCCATGACACCCAAAGGCTTCTCGACTTAGAACTTTATAGCTTTTACAAAAAGCCTCTTCTCTGATGATAAATTTAAATCTAATTTTCTGGTCTTCTTAACATAAAGGGGAGGGAGATATTTTATCCTGGTCAAATTATCCATTCCTTCTTTGAAAATCAAATCTTACTCAGTATAAATTCATTAAACTACAAAAGGCAAAATACCTCACTAGCGTCAAAATAAAATTAACAATAGAGTAATGCAATTTTATGATGATCTGTGTTACAAAAATTTGCATGTATGATAATTCCTCCCTGTAATAGATATCACTTTGGAAAAAGTAGATGTTTTTTTCCCCTTCACATATAGATCAGTTTTATGACAATCCTGTGTATGATAACTATGCTCAGATCTTCCAGAACAAAACAAACAGTAAGACCTTGATCTTGTGAAAATTCCCTTAACTTTGCACATTATACAGACAATAGGACTTCTCACAGTGCTTAAATGAAGCACCTGTGTAAATATTTACATAATTCAGGGATACTAATTAATTAGTATCAACTGTAATGTACTGGATATTTTCATATATTCGTAGATTAAAAGGCCAAAAGGGACCATTGTGGTCATCTAGTCTGACCTCCTGTATAACAAAAGCTATAGAACTTCACTGAATTAATTCCTGTTTGAAATAGAGCCTATCTTTTTGAAAAATGTCCAGTCATATTTTTAAAATTGCCAGTGATGGGGAATCCATGGGTAAGTTGTTCCCATAATTAATTACCCTAACTGTTAAACATTTGTATGTGTACCTGCAACTAGGTGGAATGAAATTTTCTCAAGTGTCTCCTTCTAAGAGCTGAAGTCTACAAAGGTGTGACACCCTGTACCTCAAAATAGCACCCTGGAGCCCTCACATTCACCACTGATATGATTGATATGTTTTTTTTTTTACAAAGTATGCCTTATGAGGTATCATTTAAAAAGTCTTGATTTGTTGAACATTACTATCTTGTTGAATTGTATGCAAAGTTATGAAGTATTACTATATATTTGTTACTGAAATATGTGGGAAGTGGGAAACGCCCACACTAACCTTTCAGTGGCAACAAAAGAGCAACAAACACTGACAAGACAGATTTACATCAGGACCACCCAGACATGTGTTGATGGCCCATCAAGAAGAATCCAATCTCCCAGAGACTCCTCAGGCATGTGCACAATGGGGGCTGCCTAATGCCCATGTCACAGCAAGGATCTTTTTAGCACCTGGAGAGAAAGTATAACTGAGGGTCAATGACATCACCACTGGGCCTCTCTCCTCCCCCCAGCTCAACATCTTTTCAATGCAATAGAAATTAGTCACTCCACAGCACAAGGGTTATGAACAAATGGCTGATGTTTCCTGAGTGTTCTGCACAACCTAGCAGGTTAACAAGATATCCTCTAATTCAGACAATTAAGTTTCTATGTTAAATACACAACATGCTGCCAGGGCTGTCAGATTTAGCACAGCTAAGTCAGTTTGTTAGCGTTAGCAACACAAGTGCTTGAGGCGACACATAGACAATCAATTTGTGGGCCAATTTAGTCTCCCCTCCAACAGCAGGACTGGAAGGAGAAGGGATTTACAGCTAACTTCCCTTCCCAAGTCCTTAAAACGTCTGACATCCAGCAACAGCACCAGTGTCAGAGGCATCTCATCACCTGATCTTCGCCTTGATCAGCTTGGAGGCCTGGCCAAATCATAAGTCTCACCTGAGGCCAATTTGATGTGAGGGGAGTGGACAGAATATCAGCTGGTATAAATCAGCATAGCTCTGATCATCCATGGAGAAGCACCAATGTGCACAAGCTGAGGAGGATCTGGGCTGGGGCATTTCTCCCCTGCATAAGGAAGAACAGCTCAGTAGTGTTGAAAAGACACAAAAGCCATTGTTTATAGTAATAACACACAAGCTACAGAAACGTCATGAAGCCAGAGAACCTTTGTTTTATTTCTCCAGGCAGTTGCAGTTCCCATTTCAAGAAAGTACATTCCTCTAATTTCCTCTATCACTGGACAGCTGAGCAAAGCAGAGATTTTTGTGTGCATATACTTTTGGAGCTTTAAGAATAATATCAAGGAAAATATCTAATCTGGCATTAAGCAACAGAGAGTCCTGTGGCACCTTTAAGACTAACAGATGTATTGGAGCATACGCTTTCGTGGGTGAATGCCCACTTCGTCGGATGCATCCGAGGAAGTGGGCATTCACCCACGAAAGCGTATGCTCCAATACATCTGTTAGTCTTAAAGGTGCCACAGGACTCTCTGTCGCTTTTTACAGATCCAGACTAACACTGCTACTCCTCTAATCTGGCATTGGTTCCACTTCTCCATCCCCTACCACCCAATCACACACTGTCCTGCTGAGGCTGCCAACAAGATGAAGGATGCTAGTTAGTGCCACCTGAAATGGTTTGTGGTTGGCTGTGGTTTTTTGGGGGGAGGGGCATGAGCAATAATAAAATAATTCACCAGACTATCTTTTTCTCTGTTGAAAAGAGATGGACAAGTATAATTGCCCCTATTCTATAGACAATGAAACTGTCTATAAGTTTAGTCGCTTGCCCAAGATAACCCAGAGGGAGTTCAAGGCAGAACAACTTGACTATCCTGATGCCCAGACCTATGGACCTTGCTACCTCTCAAATGTTGTCAGAAGTTATTGAAGTTGTCTGTTAATAATGATATTTATATCAGATTGATGTAGGTCAATTCAAAGTGATGTCCTGGAAGCAGAAGGCTGCTTATCCAATTGTCAGTCATCGGACTCATCTAGTTGCAGTCTGTAGCAACAACAAGCTGTGTTTAAGCAAGCACTTTGAACATTGAGAGGTCCTTTCTACTAAACCACTTCCTTTCAAAGAAGGAAAAATAACTGTTGTTCTGATTAAGAAAGGTACAAAGTTTCCATTTACAACATTTGTTTGGGTCATCGTTCATTACTTTTGTTTTAAACAAAATGCTTCTAACTTTAATTCCCCAACTCATGGACTAAGAGGCTGAAAAGGCAAGAGAAAAATACCGTAGTGTGCAGTTTGTTTTGCATCCCTAGAAGTAATTTAGTAGTAGTATGAAGGACAATCTTCATTCATGGCTGTATTTGCTTTTCACAATCAACTCTCTCTATAACTTTTTCATGAGTGATGTACCTGAATATCTGGATGCTAGTAACTAGACTGTATCATTAAATTTATTAATCTGACTTTGGGTTATTGCGGATTATGTACTATATGACTTTTGTATGACTTTTAAACCAACCTTTGTACTTCTGGATAATTTAAGCACTATACCCAGATGTACAGACACTCTTTTCTTAACCTATGTACCATATAATTTTAACATTAGCTTTAATAATTTTTTAAATTATTAATACCTCTGCCAGTTTACAAAACACACGCCTTGACATTCAGTTTCCTTTAAAATCTTTCCATGATCCTCCTCATTGCTGGGTTTCGGTACCCCCCAGAATTATAATTTAAATAAGGATGGTCAAACTACCTAATGCATTTGTTCCTTGTACCTGTTGAATTCACCACTGAATTTTAGTTTCTTTCTTTCTCCTGACCATGCTATCCATCTATATTTATCTCTTCATTGTTATACAGTTCCTCGACTACGTGATGCAATGTGACTATGTCTTTAACCTATTTTCTGTTACCTTTTGTTTAATTTCATATTAGGGAGTCACAAGATGAAGTTAAACTTTAATCTGAGCTACACGGGTTAGCAATATCTATCCAAATCATCGAAAGTTTTAGGATAAGAATGGACCCTAGAAATGGTAATCTTTGGTTTCTGCTGCAGAGAGATCCAGCGATCCATCCGAGAACTATGCAAAATCATTACAGTGTAAACCCTATAAAATAACATTTTGGAGCATTTGGTTTTCTGTTTGGTTTTTTCTTCCACCAAATAATCCTTATCTCTCCTCTGAATTTTTCCCCACTGTTGTTTGCATTAAATCACTGTAAAGGAAAATGCCAAACAGCTCTCTCTATTTATTAAACAGTAACTGTCAAGACTGTATTAGATGGGTTTTTAAAAAAAAACAGATTTGCATAACAACAATGTTCAGTGATATCTATTATGATTGATACCGTGTGTAATTGTCTGCGGCGTCTCCAAGGCCTCTTTGGAAATGTGGTCTGTGACAATTATTGTCTTGGTATAAAATATTTCAAGAAAATGATGCTGTTGGTCACCCTCTGTTCAAGGTTGTTTTATTGTTGAAATGAAATGTTTCTCATCTAAGGATTCGGACAGCAAGTATTTACCTACCAGAATGATTTTGTGATTAGCCCTTTATATATATGATTACTTTGGGTTGCAGGAAGACAATATTTTCTTGTTTAAAAGCTACTGTTCTGAGCTCCTTGGCGCAAGAGCTGGTCAGATTTATTTTTTTTCCCCTGTGGAAAATATCAACTTCTTGTTGAAAAATGGGTTTGTTTGTTTTGTTTGCCTGAAACTGAAACTTCTTGGTTTGGGGACAGAAATTTTTTGTTTTCAGGTTTCTGTACTGTTAATAAAAAGTCAAAAATTTCTGCAGAAAGCAAATGCTTTCAGCAAAAAACGTAGGTTTGTTGAAAACCCAATTTTCCTTTGAGAAACAGTTTCAATGGAAAAGTGTAGCTAGGCCTACTCAATGCATTATTTTCCTCTCAAGAAAACTTTCAATTTACTTGATTAATTTAAAAGGAAGCAGTGAGGCTATTAGCACGTGCCATGCTGCCAGTCAATCTGAAATGTATTTCCAAAAGATCCCATTACCTCATAATTGCCTGGATCTTCAGAAGATGTGCTAAGAATGTGATCCAGTAGAAAGACTTTGACTTCACTGGGGTATAGATTAGGCCCTTAGTCTTGTTGTCTGTCTAATTCACTTTGCTGAAAGCAAGACATTTTGTCCTAGTCTTAGCCTGTTGGAAAATAGTTTAATGAAGTGGAAATAAAGCTTCTGAGAATGTGGAAGCTCTGTCAAAGATTGTCACAATCTACTCTAGACACTGCACAGCCTTTAACAATTTTTAAAAGGAAGTTTAATAAGATTAAATGAAAAAGAAAGTTGCTTTTTTCTATGAGCTGTAAGTGTAGGGAACTGCGTAGAGCCATGCCCAGCAGTAGGTTTTTTTATTATTACTATTATTTATTATGTTTTCCATGCACAGAGTGTACTAGGTGCTTTATGGACAAATATAGAGTTACCCCTTTTCCCCAAAAGCCAGTAAGGGTCAAACATCAATGGGAGTTTTGTAGTTCACTTAAATAGGATTAGGTTCTATATGCACTATGTACAGCTGACGGTATGTGACATTAGCCCACAGACTAACAGAATGGTGGAACTGGTGTGTGTCTTGTTGGTTCTGTGTTTTTGGCTTAGACTTTTTAATGAATTCATAAATCAACCTTAAATATTTAGGACATAACATGTGGAGGACTAGGACTTCCAGACCCATTGGAAGAGATGCATACTTAAGGAGAAGCTTGAAGGAAGGAGAGGTTGATACCAAGCTGGGAGGGTTGCAAGCACTTTGAGAACAGGATTAGAATTCAAAATGATCTTGACAAACTGGAGAAATGGTCTGAAATAAAAAGGATGAAATTCAATAAAGACAAATGCACTTTGGAAGGAAAAATCAATTGCACAACTACAAAATGGGAAATGACAGCCTAGGGAGGATACTGGCTTTCCAGGGAAATGTGACATAGCCACACCAAACATCATAACTGTATAAGAACACCACACGAAGTTCTGCCTAGAGATTGGCCTGCCTATATATATGACTGCTATTTTGATTGATTGCACCAAATCCCATCTTTGCTTCCTAACACCAGTGACCGTATCCTGAACCTCATATAGTGCTTACTGTGAGTTCTTCTCCTCTTTCTCCCTCTGTTTGTTTACATTTTTGGTAGGGGATTTATTCTGAACAGCCAGATTCCACTTACTGTCACTGTTTTTCTTTTTTAATGAAGGCATTTTAAAATGGAATGATTATAAAGTGCTTGAAGTTTCAGCTTTGGATATGAAGTTGCTTTCCCATTTAAAAATATCTGCTTCCAAATCACTGCTGCCTTTATTCAATTCTAGTTATGTGCACTGTTTAGAAAGATTTGTAAGGTTGATTGGCATTCTCAGCACAGTCTGCATTCACGTAAGGACATGTCATGGTAATGAGACTTCTGCCGTTACAATAAACATCTTATTAAAACCTAATTAAGGGCCCAATTCTGCAAGGTGTCATTGCTACCGACACATCGCTGAGTACCCACACATACCAATTTGGGAACTTTAATTGAAAACATTAACCCAAAAGGACATCATGTACACTGAATGCCTCAACATAAGAGCCCTCGTCTGTTTCTGTAGTGTCTGTGTATTCCAAATGAATTGACCTTGGTGATATCCATTGGCATGTTACTTGGCCCCAACAGAGACTAGCATCCATTTCATTGTTATACTGTGCCATGATTCATGCTGCAGCTGGGTATATTAGGTTGAAACAAATAATTTATTGTTTAACAGTCTTTTGAGAGAGTGTTTTCCTCATATGTGCCATTGAAGTTGCTTTAAAACCTGACGGTTCATCTAGGCCAATTGCGTGGAAATTTGACATTAGCTAGATTTGTTTCATTCTGAAAAACAATTCAATTTCTTCCCCCAAAGGCTGGGAAACACTAGTTCCTTCAGAATTTAATCTCTAAATGACCTTATTGCTGCCGCATTGCTATCTAGGGAAGCTCAGCTGCTCATGAGAGTGGAAGGGGGACTTGTTTGTTTAGAACTGATAATGCAACATGGAGCCTTCACCCCTAAATCAGTGGTTTGAGGGAAGAGGCTGCTGAAGGGATGCTGTGCTGCCCTGATGATGCCCCCTACCTGGCCATCATCACCCAAGTCTGGGTCTATGCTGGAGCCCATGAGCAAGCTCCCCAGTAACAGGGATGCTGTGTTTGCTTCCCCCACACTCACACACACAGTGTACTATCCATCATGAAGGGCCTCTGTCAGGCTTGTCTGATCTATCTCACAGGGATGCTGTGAGGGTTAGAGAGTCTGTACAGTGCTGTGCAGCTGTAAAGCACTCTGCAGGTGCTAAGCAGCGCTAGCATTATTATCATTGACGTTATTCTGCTCTGATTTATATCCTACACCGCTCCATACCAATTACATTTTCCTTATATGTTACATGCTTGCTTACCCAGAGCAAGATCATAGAAATGTAGGGCTGGAAGGACCCTTGAGAGGACATAGAGTCCAGCCCCTGCTCTGAGACAGGACCAGGTAAACTTAGACCATCTCTGACAGTTTGTCCAACCTCCAGTGATGGAGATTCCACAAACTCCCTTGAAAGCCTCTTCCAGAGCTTAACTATCCTTATAGTTAGGAAATTTTCCTAATATCTAACCTAAATCTCCCTTGCTGCAGATTAAGCCCATTATTTCTTGTCCTATCTTGGTGGACATGGAAACAATTGTTCACTATCCTCTTTATAACAGCCATTAACATATATGAAGACTGTTATCAGGTGTGTCTCCTCCCCCCATTCAGTCTTCTTTTCTCAAGACTAAATGTGTCCAGTTTTTTTTTAACCTTTTCTCATAGGTCAGGTTGTCTAAACCTTTTATCATTTTTGTTGCTCTCCTCTGGACTCTCTCCAGTTCATCCACATTCTTCCTAAAGCGTGGTGCCCAGAACTGAACATAGTATTCCAGCAGAGGCTACACCAGTGTTGTGTAGAACTGGACAATTACCTCCTATGTCTTTCATATAGCACTCCTGTTAATACACCCTATGGTGATATTAGCTTTTTTTTTTTTTTTTTTTTTTTGCAATTGCTGACTCCTATTCCATATGTGATCCACTAGAACCCCCAGATCCTTTGCAGCAGTATGATCACCTAGCCAGTGAGTCTCCATTTTGTCATCATGCATTTGATTTTTGACTTCTTAAGTGTAGTACTTTGAATTTGTCTTTACTGAATTTCATCTCATTGATTTCAGACCAGTTCTCTAAGATGACATTACACTTACAATATTTCCTGCCACCTACAAGGTAAGATTGCACCACTTCCCTGGGTTTTTAACCTCCAGCTAGAATGAGAATTTGACTATAATCTTGTCTGCACTAAGGAAGGAAATGGTTGTAAGAACATTGGTTTCATGAAATACTTTTATTACATCACTGGTCCTTGAAGCAGGTTGGTGCAGCCATGCACCTGCAGTGTTTTTGGTGGGATTATTGTAGTGCTTTCACATAGGGTCTGTTTACAGTACTTAAAATAAACCATACCTGACAATCGTTGTCAGCAAGGGCTTCTCCCCAGGCCTCCCATCAGCTGGAAATGAAAACAATTTGCTGCTAATATAAACAGGAAAATAATTGTTTTCAGCACCATTACGTGGAAACTTGGTGGAACAAGATGTCTATTGTACTGTCTTAAACTGTGCTAAATTCCCCCATCCCCCATCTGAACTAGGATCTAAAACCACATTTTTCATAGGTGGCCTCTAGTTTGGGGTACTCCAGTCATTGGGTGCATAGTTCACTTAAGACCTGATTTTGAGAGATGCTGAGCTCCTCCATCTCCAGTGGAAGTCACTTGTAAATTAATGGAGATATCCTATCTCCTAGAACTGGAAGGGACCTTGAAAGGTCATTGAGTCCAGCCCCCTGCCTTCACTACCAGGACCAAGTACTGATTTTGCCCCAGATCCCTAAGTGGCCCCCTCAAGGATTGAACTCACAACTCTGGGTTTATAGCAGGCCAATGCTCAAACCACTGAGCTATCTCTCCCCCCAAGGTTTTCTGTTGTAGATGGGGGTGCTAAGCACCTCTGAACATTAGGCTCTCAGTGTCTCTAGTTTGGGCACCCACAAATGGAGGCACCCAAAATAACTGGGCTTTTGTGAAAATGTCGGCCTAGTCATTCTTCAAAACTAGTGACTGTGAACCTAGGAAACCTAGTGCTGACCACCCCTGACAACACTAGCCTATTTTCCTAGTTTAGATGGGTACACAGAACATGCTTTACAACCATTATTGTATAGATGCATTATGAGATTCCTGAAGACTTTGTCCCATAGCACATAGTACTGTGCCTCAGAGACACCATATTGCAAGATAGAATTTGGAAGACTAGCTAAACTTGCATAGATGCAACACATGTGGCTTCCCATCCACTATGAGGAAAAATCACTGTAGCCTGTGCTGATCTTTAGCTTGACTTGCAGAGAGGAGATGAAACTAGTTCTGGTAAAATGTCTGGGATGGCTTTTGTGTCTGGATGCGGGTGTAGAAAGCTCAAGATGTTCCAGGTGATGATTTCCTGAAATGCTCCTGCTTAGTGTATGTGATGCATTTAGACACCCCTGTGGGGAAAGTCAGATTTACTAACAGCAGCTAGTCTGAGGTTGACTATGTTGGGAGATACATGTTTCATGCAATCAGGAAAGCTGTTTGCTTCTCCTTTGTGCCTGCACTATTTGTTCAGACAGATACACCTAATCCAGACGTCTCAGCTGGTGATGAAAAGTTATGGGGAAGGTGTAAATTCAATCCGGCCCCTTTGAACAACCTTCCCACAAAACATCGGATCAGTGTCCCTCCAGCAGAGCATTCAATTAAAAAACAAAAATTAAATTTCTGATGTGCCTGTCTTGTTGCCTGTATTAAACTAGGAATGATATGATCTATGAGTATGAATGACACTTGCAGCAGAATTATTCCTGCCTCCTTGCCAAGGTTAGTGCTGATGATTTAGGCCATCGTCTGTCTTGGAAAAAGCCTTTTCTTTTAAATTAGATGTCCAAATGGTCTTTAATTCAGTTTTTTTAAAGTTGTTTTTCAAAGCAAATCGAACACTAAAATTTCTACTTTGTTCCCGAGTTACCCTGAAACGAATACTTGGCCACAGAAAATCCCCTATCAAATGACTATCTAACAGAGAGATATAGAAATTGGCTCAGAGCTATGGCTCATCTAGTCCAATATCCTGTTTATCACAGTGTCCAGTATCTAAATGATCTAGAGAAAAGGGCAAAGAATCCTTCCCAGAACAGTTAATCCCCCATGAATTAGAAGTTGGCTTATTCCCTGGAGCATAATGGTTTATCCTTTTCAGTACTGCATGTTGTCTTTACCCATGTAGAGGATTCTATTAAGGACCTGATCCTGTGAGATTCTGAGCTCTCTTAACTCAATGGGAGCAAAACATACATGTTGGGTAGAAATATCCCTCCTCACCAAAGGGTATGTTGTAACTGTTATCAGAATTGCCTAGTGCTTCTCTGACCTACTCAAAGAGGAAGCTTACCGGGGAGTAATTGACTGTTTACCATTATTTGAAAATCCGGTGGGTTGCTCCTTTAAAGTCATTTCCAGTGGAAAGTGCAACTCATTTTTCTATGCTTTTTCAAGCTCCTGCCTCTGTATTTTAGCCCTGAACACAAGGGAAAATCACACATACACTATATCAGGGGTAGGCAACCTATGGCACGTGTGCTGACTTCGGCACACGAGCTGATTTTCAGTGGCACCCACACTGCCTGGGTCCTGGCCACTGGTCCAGGGGGCTCTGCATTTTAATTTAATTTTAAATGAAGCATCTTAAATATTTTAAAAACCTTATTTACTTTACATACAACAATAGTTTAGTTATATATTATAGACTTATAGAAAGACCTTCTAAAAATGTTAAAATGTATTACTGGCACGCAAAACCTTAAATTAGAGTGAATAAATGAAGACTCGGCACACGGCTTCTGAAAAGTTGCCGATCCCTGCACTATATCATACTTTCTAGGTATGAGCTTGACATCTTCTCTTGGATGCTGTTCTTTAGAGACCTGAAGACCGGACCCTGAAAGTTAAAGATTCTTTGCCCTGTTTCAGTTTTGCTTGATTGTTAGCAACATCCAGTAGAAAATGAAAGCATTTCAGGGTAACTGATGCTTTGTGTGTCATATTATTTTGGAAATATCATGTCCTTACAAACTTAAGTGGGAAATAGATCATATTTAACAGTTAAACTACGAGGTTCCTCCCCACCAAAGTCTGATAACCATTTTCTTGAGTCCAGAGAATTACTAAAAAGCAACAGAGGGTCCTGTGGCACCTTTAAGACTAACAGAAGTATTGGGAGCATAAGCTTTCGTGGGTAAGAACCTCACTTCTTCAGATGCAAGAAGTGAGGTTGCATCTGAAGAAATGAGGTTTTTACCCACGAAAGCTCATGCTCCAATACTTCTGTTAGTCTTAAAGATGCCACAGGACCCTCTGTTGCTTTTTACAGATTCAGACTAACACGGCTACCCCTCTGATACTTGACACCAGAGAATTACTGAAATTTCTCAGTGTATGTAGCTGACCCTTCTTTTTCTGAAACTAGGAACTCCTCCTTTTGATCAATTATATGCCCACCATTTGGAGTTGGCCCTTATGGCTCATAGTAAGAGATGGCACAATGATTCCTATGTTAGGCTTGCAGATGAATGAGAAAAAATAAGACCTTTCTAAGCATGTGGTGCATCATACACCTCTACCCTGATATAATGTGACCCGATATAACATGAATTCGGATATAGTGCGGTAAAGCAACGCTCTGCTGGGGCAGGCTGCGCGCTCCGGCAGATCAAAGCATGTTCGCTGTAATATGGTTTCATTTTTTGGCTCCCGAGGACAGCGTTATATCTGGGTAGAGGTGTATATTAACATGATGCAAATCACCTTTCTGGGAGGAAAAAATAATCGAAATCTGGTTCTAAGCATTTCTCCATTTTATATTTCATGCCATGAGAAATTTGTATATGGTCTGTGTTTTGATTTTTCTAAAAATATTTAAGGAAACCTTTATGCCTGTGCTAAGTGAAGGTCATTGCAAATGCACATATTAATTTTCATATTTCTATTTGTAAGCTGCCCTTTGAATGTGATGCTAATGCAAATTTATGTTTTTTAAGGTAAATCTAAATCTTAACATTTAAATACAGAGTAATCCCAAGAGTTCAATTCTCATTCATTTAATAATTCAAGGATTTTTTTTTATACTGTGAAATTTGAACAAAGCACTTAGATGTTACCATGGTAATCAGGCTTTAAAGTATTTTGAATTACCTAGAATCCTAATGTACTGGCACAAAAGGTATTACAGGAGGCCTCTATGAGCTTTTAATTTATTCTGTGGAAAATCCTGCTTATTTGGTGGCTTTGTCTGTAAATATATGTTTTTGACAGATCGTATTCTAAACATTTTCTGCTTCACACTGCACCCTCCCTATATATCCTTTAAAAAGCAGGCTCATTCAAGGCAATGGGAAGTTTTGCCATTAACTATGGTGGAGCCAGGATTTCACCTCAGATCTTTATATTTTTAATGGATATTGGTGTTTTCCTTTATTTCTTTAATGAAAGTTGCTGGGGTTTCTGCTGTTCTAAGACAGAGCACAGTTAGAACGTTTTAGTCTTTGTCTTGTTTTGCAAATGCTGACAATACAGTAGAAAACGGAACCTGATGCACTAAAGCTTAACACTAGTTAGGGGTGTATGCCTGGCCCCATGTTTGGTATTGGATGTCTTTTGCTACACACAGACAGGTCTTAGATTGACTAAAGAAAATTCAGAGTGAGATAGGCCTGTTCTGAGAATAGGACTGCAAACCGAGAACTTCTGAATCTGAGGTGCTACAACATGGGATCTTCCAAGCCCTAATGTTGGTCTTCACTAAATCTCTTCTAAGGGACAAGCACAGACCCCAAATAATCAAACATACAGAAGCTCACAGACCCCCAGTTTACTTGGAGAACTGTCTCTTGAACAGGTTCTGGCACAAACAGCTGGATGGCACTTCTAAAGCAGAAGGCTGTTTAGGAGATCCATTCTCTGCCCCCCTTTTGGCTCCAAGGAATCCCCTTGCTAGCCCTCCCCCAAATCCACAGGACAGCCCTGTGCAAAGTGGGTTGTGTGATCACAGGGTACAAGAATTGCTTATGCTGGGAGTGGGGCAAAAATTTTTGATAGGTTCACTCAGAAATACTGAGGCTGGGCCAGGATTCTTGCCTGCTCTGAGTCCCACCAGGCCTGGACTCTTCCCCAGACAGTTCTCTTCCTGTCCTTTGCTGTTGGGTCCCACCTTTCCCCACAAGCTAGAAAGCAGCAAGTGGTGGGATGTATAGCAATTTAAAAAATGAAGCTATTATGGAGACTAGGGAGGCGAGGAAGACATTACGTTACTCAGCTAATGAGCCAGTTCCCTGCCTATAACAGGATGTGAGACCTTGTCCAGATATTATTTTTATAGGGTACTATCCTGCAAATCACTGAGAATACTGGGCATCTTTGTCTCTGGTACTATACAACACTGGGACAAGTCAAGGGATAAATAAATAGACTCTAAATCAGTCCTTGGATAGAAAACTCAAAAAAATATAGCCCTCCATAAAGTGGCATTAGCTTAAAATTCTGAGCTGACAATTGCCCAAGATCTTCCAAACAATGAGTAATTACTGGTGTTGCCCAGAAAAAATAAATAAATGCTCTATTGGATG
Source organism: Malaclemys terrapin pileata (assembly GCF_027887155.1). Taxonomy (NCBI): domain Eukaryota; kingdom Metazoa; phylum Chordata; order Testudines; family Emydidae; genus Malaclemys; species Malaclemys terrapin. The sequence goes on from NC_071511.1 coordinate 112,205,675, forward strand.
TTCAGTCTTAATTCTCACAGATGCATTTATTATTATTTTCTCATGCTGGTGTCCACAGGCGCCAAGAAAGATGGAGGAGCCTGTTGTGTGAGGGACTGTACAAACCAACCTATAGACATCGACTTGGTTTAACAATCTCATAACAGGGATGTTTCATTTCCCAAAACCTTATTCTTCAGCATAACTACATTAGAAGGCTAGCCTGCAATTAACTTCTGTATCTTTAGATAGTTGCTGGGAGTGCTCAATCTATTAAAGCATTAAAGAACTTCCAAAGATTGATTAAGGATGCCGTCTGCTGGTGGTGTTTTGTACTTTCTGGTTGTGGTCTGGGATGGACTGTTTTCTCTTTTTCGTTCCCATATTCCGTCTTTTGCTAAATCCTGATGCTTTGTTCTTATTAATATCCCCAAATCCTCCTTTTCCTCTAAGGATCCACTGCTAAAAACTTTTGTCCTGATTTTGTCACAGGTTGGTTTCTGTAGACTTCTGAAACCACATGCAAGGTGACACTATCCAATGTCACAACAAAAAGTTCACTGTCCAGTAACTTTACATGGTTGTTTTTAGTGAAGCATTAATACATGGAAAGAAAACCCCTTCAAATACCAGGCAATGAGGGTACTGAGTCTCAGACATCTCTGAATTCTGTATCCCTTCAAAGATCATGCACCTTCCAGCTGATCTCAGTGCTGGTGTAGGTTATGGGCCGTCTATAGTGTGCTTATAACTTAAATGTAGGAATAACTTTTTAGACTTTGTTCGACAAACCTGAAATTAAAATGTTGTGACGAATGTCTCTGACAGGATTATACATACTGTGTTATTATTTTTATTTGGATTAGCGTAGTGCTTAGGAGCTCTAGGCATGGCCATGGGTGTATGGGGGATTCTAGTGCGGGGTAGTACCTCTGTTGGAGGAACACATCATGCTCCTTAGGGTAATTCATCTGCTTTGGTCCCCACCTACACCCAGCTCTCACCTGTAGCTCCAAGTAGCTGTTTGGATGCGACAGCAGCAACACCCCGGTAAACCGCTTCAACGAGCAGGCTAAACCAGGTGAGGGTAGCTGATGGATCTTTTGCCTTGGCGAGATAGGGAAAGTGCCTTTCTCTAGCATGCGAAGACAGGTCTGGTGGGCTGGGCAGAGGAAATCAATTTGTGAGTCAACAGCCATGACGGCGCTTCAGCAATGTGCCGTGGGACACGGAGAGCATGACAAGGCACTGAAGACATCCTGGTCGCCCACTGCAGTTAAGGAAGTCCCCAGCCATAACCATTCTTCGTGCCGCTGGTATTTGGCTTCCACAGCTGAGAGAGTGGGATTGCCCCTGTGCAACAGCTTTCTCACTCAGAAATTTCCCGCACAGGTTATATATAAAAATATACATGGACCAGGACTCCACTGTGCTAAGTTAATACAATTGTTGCACACTGTGTGCTGCACTGTCATTCCTGTGAGATGTAGGTAAACAAGGCAGACTGGTATTTGGGAACCTTTTATTTTCTCCACTATCACACAGTTAATAATTAAGTAAAAGTTTAGAGCAGAAGAGAGGTTTAGAGCAGACAAAGTTTAGGAAGTTGCAGACCACAATAATCTTTACGATGGCTCCAATCCTGCTGCAATCACTGACATTCAGTACTTCCTTCCATCTAAGCACACAAGTAGTCCTGGTGAAGCCAAGGGGACTAGCATGTGCATAAATGAAGATTATTATATTGGGCTGTAGGCTCCTAAACAGCATGAACAAATAGAACGTTGTCACTGGAGGGAAGGGGCCAGAGCCTCATCTGGTGTAAATTGGAACCAAGGATTTGGCCCAAGATGAAGAGGCATCACAGTTTCTGTGTGTTGGATTTTCCTGTGCTCAGACAACGCTCATCAAGGAAACAACAACCAAAGAATGACCAGATGTGAACATCCCTGAGTGAGCGAGCATGGCACGTCACTCTGCAACATTCTGCACTGGAACTGAAACGCAGACTGGCAGCTGCCTTACAACAGCTCCCAAGGGTGACCCCTCTTCTTCAAAGATGCATCACTCTGAAAACAAAATGATGATGGTGTCTCCCTTCAGTTACAGAATGACATACACAACCTGGGGAGTTTTGACCAGACACACAGGTTGGCCATTCAGCCAGTTTGCTCCTTGAGGCTTGACCCAGAGCATGGGGCAGTGCAGACTCTGGACAGGAATTCGCCTCTCTTGGTCTGGTGGCAGATTACTTTGCTATGGCCCTTTCCAGGATACAGCATCCCTCACCCTAGCACCCAGCCAGCTCTTGTGCAGGTTGAGCCACCCCTCCTCCCCACTTCTCCCACTCCTGAGGGCTGAGCACGAAGCATGGAGGCCCTGCTCTCCATCCTTGCTTCAGAGTTGCAGTAGGAGTAAGGCCAACACAGTCATATAGAGAAGTAAAGGAGGCCCTCACTGTCCTATGTAGGTAGAGATATATTGTAGCCCTTTATGCTTACATCATCTCTGTTCCCTCTTGATTTTGGTAGGGTCCATTATTTTCCATATAACTGGAAATATTCCCCTCAAAATAAGCCCTTCCTAGGAGGATTAATATGGACTAATGTGGGGTCAGCACTATATAAAATTTGAGGGAACATTTGCTCCTTGCCCAATGAGTGCGCAGTCTAACTATGACAGACTATACAGATCAGACACCTAGATCACAATTTCCATATCTCATTTTTCACTTCAGTTTTCTCTGAGTTCAGCTACTGCAACAATAATGTGACTCTTAAAAGGTGGGAGTGTAGCTGAGTGGGCAGCGCAGATTACTGGGAGTCAGGATTCCTTAGTTCCAGTTCTGGTTCTGCTTGTGACTCAATCTGACTTTCCCCTCTCTCTGTGCCCCCATAAAATGGGCAATAATTATATTCGCTACTTCATATGGGAGCTGTAAAGCTCAATTTATATTTGTAAGGTGCTTTGAGATCATTGGGTAAAAGGTTGCAATGTAAGGGCATGGTATTGTTATGCATCTGTTGGCAGGGCTACCCCCGATATTTTAATAAAGAAAAGCCCTGGGGTATTGACTATGGAAATATTTCTGCCATACAATTTCAGAAAGAAAAAGCATTGACTTAAAAAGACCAGTGAGAACATTTGCAAGTCTAATGTTAATTCATATCCCCAGGACACATGGAGTTTTGATCACAGACACAACAAGCACATTACTCGTGTGATAATTGTCACTCACAGAGTATTTTTTAAAATAATGTTTATCTTTTATTGCCAAATGTGCTGTGTAACAGGTTTTTAATGGGTAAACAATACAGCAGTCTGATTAAATTATATCACAGTCCTAGTAGCTTTCCAGTGCTATTGTCAATAACTCTGGTAGTCTGCTCATTAAATCTTTGCAAAGTTAATCAAAATCACCATACCGCTGATCCAAAAAAAGTCTCTATATGAAACTAAAGAACCGAAAAAGTCTGAAGATTTTATTGGATATTTCTGGTTATTTAATGTACTGTGTGTTATTGAAAGGAATAAGAATACTCTATCAGATGAGGTCTTGCATCCGTGCTGTTTAAAATTTATGAAGATTACTGCGGTCTGCAAAGTTCCTACTTTTAAATGTTTGAATTGTGTGTCTGTTATTTTTAAGGCAATTTTGTTGGAATATCACCATAAGTTCACAAACACTACATTGGTTATTTGTTCTGATTAGAATTTATTACTTTTGCTATGCGAGTGCTCAAAAGTCCCCATCAAGATTTGGAGCTTCATCATGCTAAGTGCTATGCAATCATTTAGCAAGAAATGTCCCTGCTTCAAAGATCTTGCAGCCTAATTTGACATAGTTTCATCATCCTGGGGGGGAAATGATGATGTTTTAAGGTGGTGATTTTTCACCTCCTAAGTGCTTGTGCTAACTCATCAACCCAGTCTGTCCCTAGCTGAATGTTGGATCTCTTTTCCTTTTGCTATTCAAGGTCATTGCTGGGGCATATCTGGGCATATTGTTTCTGGCCAATGCAGATATGGTAATACAGGTATGTTCTGTGGTAATTTTTAGATTGTATTCCTCCATTACACCCGAGGGAATTTTGTGCAGAAAAAAAATCAAGATTATGCAAAATTAAATACTTTTATTTATTTATTAATTTTTCTGCAAATTAAATTAAATATACCACTATTTGAACCTTCTTTAGAAATATATGCAAGTATTTTGTATTTATATAGCACAGTTTATCATAGAATCTACTGTAGTCCTTGAACAAAAAAAAGTGATGTGCGATTAGGGTGACCAGATGTCCCGATTTTATAGGGACAGTCCCGATATTTGGGGCTTTTTTAATATGGGCTCCTATTACCTCCCACCCCCTGTCCCGACTTTTCACACTTGCTATATGTGATTTTTAAAATTGAATAAAGTTGTTAAAGAAGGACTTGTTAAACTGGGATTAGTTTTTATAATTTTCAGCAAAATGACCCCTTTTCTGCAATAAATTAGATGCTCACATCTTTTCAAAGTCCAAGTGCAAAACTAAAAATAAACAAAAGAAAGCTTTGAGTCCTTGCGGTATCTCAATTACTGTGCAATGTAACAAGATTATTGTGCAGTTCTATTGGGTTCTTCTCTCATACTTATCAAAATACTAGCATCAATAAGACTAAACCAAATGATTTTTTGTTAGCATAAACTCTTTTTAAATTCCAAGATTGAAATAAAGTTACACCAGCTCTTTCAGTTTGTCTTCCAAAACACCTCCTACCAGAGAGGACAAGAATATACAGTGAGATGCTGCACTTAGCATCAGCTGTGTTTGTTACAGCATTTATGTATCTGAAAGCTAATGCTTTCAGGAACAGTCAACATGGATTCACCACGGGCAAGTCATGCCTGACCAACTTGATTGCCTTCTGGCTCTGTGAATATGGGGAAAGTGGTAGACGTGATATACCTTGACTGGGATGATTTAGTTGGGGTTGGTCCTGCTTTGAGCAGGAGGTTGGACTAGATGACCTCTTGAGGTCTCTTCCAACCCTAATCTTCTATGATTTGATGAAATTCGGAAGATGGTAGGCTGTTGATGACCAAAACCTGGCAAAACATGAAGCACAATCCTCCTTGACATGACTCATTACAAGAACTCGTCTGGGGTTGAAAATTCTCACACATTTCAGGAACTTAATTGTGGGCTGCCCAATGAATTGTCAATAGCTGAAAGAACAGGTGCACCAACTTGCTACCTGATCCGTCATTACATTGTTGACATCTTCAGCCCTGAGAAACCTTTAAGAAGTTTCCAATGAAAACTGAGTATGTGTCTCAAGGAAAAACAACAGTTCTTACATTTTATCAAAAGCAAGGAGAGTGCACAGTTTCTGGCTTTCAAATGTAGCCATTAGGTCAAGGATTGGCTTGCACGTTTCATTAATAAAATGCAACACAATCTTCAGCATTAAACATTATGTTTCATCTGACACACTCTTTCAAGTTCCCTCAACAAATATGGGGCAAGTTGTCACACACACCCATTTCTTCAATAAAGCTGTGATAATATTGAATGTGCTTTTCATGGTACTGAACAGCAACAAACCATGTTTTGCAAGAATTTTCCACCATCTTTAAATACCTGTCCAGGAAAATCTTTTAATCTCTAATTTGCTGGTATATTTGTAATGTGTGACCTTTGTTGTGGCATTTTCTGGCAAAATCCATCAATGTTCCCTTGCCCCTCAGTGTGATCCAACATTTCTCATGGCCTTTCTCTATTAAGGGACATTATGAAATATTATGTGACAATACATTGTATACGTTTTATAAATATTATTCGGGTGCATAATTACCGAAATTCCCTGGGGTGTACTCTATGGCTTTATAAATGAACTGATGATAAAACCCTTCATAGGCTTAGTTGGGGCAATACACTGCTACAGGAGCCTGAACTCATAATTTTCAGCTTGTTTATCTTATATTGCAATATTCCCCTCCCAAGTAAATTTTATATTACACACAATATTGCTTTGACATTGATGGCTTCCCATCAGCCTGGTCCCACATGTCTTGGTGACCTTCAGACTCCTGCTATATGTATCTGTTCAGGCACTGATGATGACATTGAAACAAAGCATTCTGATTTTTTTTCCCAATCAAAACAATTCAGCCAATTAGGCATGAATTTGTTAAATGTTTTGGATGACATGAATTTGTGTTTTTTGGCAAAAAAAAAAAAAAAAAATAATCAGCTGAGAGGTTATGCCTAGCTCTAGTTCCAGCACAAGTCTTCATCTGTGGCATCCCTTGGATCTGGGGGTCTTTCCATTAACTTGGTCTGAAGGGCAGATTATTTGTGTGTTTTTAAGGCTTAAGACACACTCCGCTCTCCCCCCCCCCATGTTTTATCAGTTTTTTAAACTGGGAAATAATTATGAATCACTCAAAAGCAGAGGACATAGACTCATAGACATGTAGGGCTGGAGGGGACCTTGAAAGGTCATCAAGACCAGCCCTCCTGTGTTGAGGCAGGACCAAGTAATCCTAGACCAGGTGTTTTTGTCCAACCTGTTCTTAAAAACCTTCAATGATGGGGATTCCACAATCTCCCTTTGGAAGCCTATTCCAGAGTTTACCTATCCATATAATTAGCAAGTTTATCCTAATATCTAACCTAAATCTCCCTTGATGCAGATTAAGCCCATTACTTCCTGTACTTCATTTGATTTTGTCCTTCCTAAATGCAGTACTTCACACTTGTCTTTATTTAATTTCATCTGGCTGATTTTAGACCAATTGTAATCCTGTCCTCCAAAGTGCTTGAAGCAACACATAGCTTGGTATCGTCTGCAAATTTTATAATCAGACTCTCCAGCTCTTTATCCAAGTTATTAATGAAAAATATTGAATGGAGCTGGACCCATGACTGACCACTAAAGAACCCCACTAGACTTGCCCTCACAGTTTGACAAAGAACCATTAACAACTATCCTTTAAGTATGCTCTTTCAACCAGCTTTGAACCCACCTTATAATAATTTCATCTAGACCACATTTCCCTAGTTTGCTTTTGAGAATGTCATGGGAGACAGTGTCAAAAGCCTTAGTAAATCAAGATAGATCACGTCTACTACTTCCCCGTCCCCCATCCACTAAGCCAGTGACCCTGTGAAAAAGGAAATTAGGTTGGTTTGGCATGATTTGTTCTTGACAAATCCATGCTAGCTGTTCCCTATTATCCTCTAGCTGCTTACAAATTGATTGGTAAATAATTTGTTCCAGTATCTTTCCAAGTATAGGCTGGTCTATGTTTCCCTGGGTCTTCTTTGTTCCCCTTTTTAGAGATAGTTACTATGTTTGCCCTTTTCAAGTCCTCTGGGACCTCACCCATGAGCTGTCAAAGATCATTGCTAACGGTTCCAAGATTGACACGTGATAGAGAGAACTGTAAATCAGCTAGTACTGTGCTCATACGTATCAATACCGCCAGCTCCTTGGTAGTCATGGGGTGCGCTGTTGGCAAAGCAGGCTAATGTAATCCTTGGATGTATAAATGGGAGTCAGAAAGTGATGTCACCTCTGTGAACAGCACTGGTGACACTGATACAGCAATACCACATACCGTCCTGGGGCTCACATTCTAAAAAGGAAGTTGAAAAGGTGCAGAAAAGAGAGTTTATCAAAAAAGAAGATTGAGAGGTGACTTGATGACAGCATGTAAGTACCTCCAGGGGGAGAAAATACTGGGTAATAAAGGGCTCTTAGTCTAGTGGAGAAAGGCATAACAAGAATCTATGGCTGGAAGCTGAAGCCAGACATGGTCAAATTAGGACTAAGGAACACATTTGTAATGGTGAAGGGTGATTAACCATTGGCACAAACTATCAAGGGAAGTGGCTGCTTTTTTTTTTTTCAATCTCCCGAGGTCTTCCTCTACAGTTCTGCTTATAGCTTATGCTTCAGAGACAAAGGGTGAGCAGATTGCTGCCAAATCTCCTCCAGCCAAACCTGAAATATTAAGTTTATGGAGAATCTTAAACTGACAAGTTGCAGTCACGTCAATAAGTCTAAGATTTTTACCAAAACCTTTAAAATGTAGCCTGAGGTTTGCATTAATATTTACACTAAATCTCCACCATTTGCAAATTGCTTTCTTTCCCCCTTTGACCCTCATGAGGGTGAAATACATTTTCGCCAGACACCTAGACATGGAGTCAATTTTCACAGCAGCGGGAATCTCATTAGGGCTTGTCTGGCTGTTGAAGGCTTCCTTTCTTTGGCAGCAGAATGGTGAGCTACTTTTGTCGTCAAACTTGAAACCAGGCACAACTTGTTTATTTCAGTTTGCTGACTAGTCGCCTATTTCTGGCAGGACTATGTGTCTGCTCTCTGCTGTGTTCTGGGAGGAGGAAGAGGATTCAGTCATGTGGTGGAGCATTTGGTCTGCTGGATCTCAGCTCTGTTCTAGTCCAGCTTCTACTTTGGGTAAGAAAAGAGAACCGCAACATGACTTCATTTCAGCCAAACTCCTTGCTGCAGGAATGGGATACCAGGCATGGTGTCTAAAAGTTCACTGAGATTCCATGGCGAAGGGGTGCAGAGTTACAATCTAGATAGGACTCGGAAATATATTTTTCCAAATTACTTTTTTATAGACATGGCCAAATGTGTGTTTATTTGTATTTATTTCTAGAGTACTTGTCGGCATGGTATAACTGCTGTATCGTTTAGTGATGAGTCATACCTGAACTAGAGCCTGATTTAACCACTTGTGATCATGAGTCATTCCCGTGCTAGGCTCCAGCCAATCCACAAGTCAGGAGCTGGTCTAGTGACCCTCAGAGCAGGTATATAAACTTCACAGGAGAAACAGCAGCTCAGTTTGTTTAATGTCACTTCGTGGCTGGAACTCTCCTCAGCCTCATAGTGGTAACAAACGCCACAGGCCTGCTCTAGCCCTGCTCTTGCTCCAGCCTCATTACCAGTTCTGCTCCACCCTTGGTCTTGTTCCTGGATTTACTCTTGCCTTGTTCCAAGACGTCTCTGGACTCCTGATTCTGACTCTGACCCACAGCTCCAACCATTAGTCCTCACCATGCCCATCATGGTTTCTGAGAGTTATAATGCACCCACACCCAACAGCGCTATCACCACCATATGTTGCCTTTGAGCATTCCAGCAAAGTAGCCTGTTTATGTAGCCTGTATCCTGTATGACTACAAAAGACTCCAATGGCCTGCCAGAGCCAAAGAGAAAAGGAATAAACAAGCTTTTCAACACCATGACCAACGAATTGTTGGCCATGAGATGGCTAGAAATTTGGATGCAATAATAACAATATTTAGCATTCATAGACTTTTATATCTTCAGATATCAAGGAGTAGCCGTGTTGGTCTGTATCCACAAAAACAACAAGGAGTCCGGTGGCACCTTAAAGACTAACAGATTTATTTGGGCATAAGCTTTCGTGGGTAAAAAAATCTCACTTCTTCAGATGCAAGCTTATGCCCAAATAAATCCATTAGTCTTTAAGGTGCCACTGGACTCCTTGTTGTTTTTATATCTTCAGAGTGTTTAGTGAACATTAAATAATGAATCTTTATAATACTCCTCTGTGATATGTAAATATCACCTCCTTATTACAGGTGGGGAAATTGAAACAGAGAGGTTAAGTGATTTGCTAAAGGCTATAGAAGAAGTCAGTGTCAGAGATGAGTTTAGAACTTTGGACTTCCTGGCTTCTTATCCTGTGCACAGACAACACAGGCTGACTTCAGTCCTATATGAAGTGGGACTACTCAATGGAAAGTGTTTGCATTTTGGTCAAACTTAAGAAATACATCTATGTACTTCTAGGTGCTGGTTCCCTTCCATAAAGATGATATCAAGACAATGATTTTCCTTAATGAAGTTGGGAAACATTTTGATAGCTGTCTTGATGGGCAATGACATTCTTAGATAAGTCAGAGTCAAAGTTAACTCATACTGCAACTCTCCTTGAAGAAAGCATTTATTTGACAACTAAGTCGTAATTTGAATGGTAAGATTTTTCCCAGTGTCTAATGATGTTTTGATGACCTTTTATGCAAGTGCAAGTCATTACTATAGTGGAAAAGCTGAACTTGACCTTGCTTTTTTAAACTTCAGTGCTAATTGATGAATTTGCTGACATTTTCCAGTGACCTCTATGACTTGAAGACATCCTAGAACTGACTTAATTAAAGATCAGCCTGAATGAAAATGAATTTCAAAAGTACTGTGTGGTTTGTGATTTCTGTTGAAACTCTCCTGAGTTTCTCAAGTGGCTGGGATGGAGGTGAGTTATCATTCAGATACCCACACGACTTGCACAAGATAATTAAGTGAAGCCTCGTTTAATATAGAAGGGAGAAAAGCACCGTGATATTATACTGACAGGCTGCTGTCACGTAAGACTTATTGGAGCATGAGCTTTCGTGGGTGAATACTCACTTTGTCGGATGCATGGCATGTTCACCCACGAAAGCTCATGCTCCAATACGTCTGTTAGTCTATAAGGTGCCCCAGGACTCTCTGCTGCTTTTACAGATCCAGACTAACACGGCTACCCCTCTGATACATAAGACTTATGAGGATTCTATAATTGTTCTTTGGATTGTTTCAGACTGGCCCATTGAGTTAACTCTGTCATGTAGTCTGGAAATATTTAAGTCCCGTCAGAGACTCCAGGAAGTTCGACTTCTGCTTTATGTGCCTGGGCAAGATTTTTTGCACTCTCCACGGGATCTTGGATAGCCCCTTATTAGTAATTAATTATTGATTGATTATTCTGTTCGTGTCTCTACTTCTGCCGTTACGAGAGCATCTGGGAATGTCACAATTTTTAAGATAGTCACTGAGGGTGGGATTTTCAAAAATTCTCAGCGTTGGCCTATCTCTGCTCTTACTGATGTTACGCCAAAGCTAAGCCCCTCGGAATATCCCATTCCAGGTTTCTTCTAAAAAGAAGACTCTTTTCTACTACCCCGGTTAGTACCATGCCGCACAGATGAGTCTGGTTATCAGAAAAGTGCCTTTTGTGGGTGGGTGTGCTCAGATGTTCTTCCGTGGAGCCTTCCTTAGCATTGCTGCTTGCCTGTGTTTTTCCTTTTCTCTCCCTTTTTCTCTCTTTCAATTGAGTTTTGCTTCTCATTTCAGATGATCCTGTCGTTCAAGTATACCACAAAGTGTTTTAGTTCAACATGCCACATGCCTGGTAACTACAGCTGTGTGAATATGTTTGGCAAAACTGGGCGGCGGGGGTGGGGAAGGAGGTTGCCTGCTGCTGTGCAATGTTCTGCAGTTCACTGAACTCCATGTGGGAGGAGACTTGTGTTTCTGATGGGATCCACTCAGAATTAGGCTCCCTAACCTTGACTTTCCATCAGGTGTGGGGAAAGGCCCAGTGGCCTTCTAATGTTTCCTCTGTTCTCCCATGTTCCAGGTTAGCTGGCTGACCTGTTTCCCACTTAGCTCCTCAGGGAGTGGATGAATGACCTGGTTCCCCATCCTACTTCAGTGGGTCAGCAATGAAGACTCACTCCCCCTTAAATCCTCTTAGTATCTTCTGAGATGGCAGGCCTGTCCCCACTCCTATTTATTTCCAGGAGACCAGGAAATACTCCAATCTGTTTTGTTGAGCCCTTTGGGCCTCAAAGTGAAACCCAGTAGTCACACGAGTCCTTTGGAATTGCCATTTTCAACATTTACCCCCTGGTATGGAAGCTTCTCTAATAATGAGTAGTAAATACCTGATTCCAGAAGCAGTTCCATCCATTTCAGTGTGATTGCTTGCGATGTCCAGAGTCACACAGGAAGCCCGTGGCAGATCGGGGAACTGAAGGTGGGTCTCCCAGTTCCTAACCTAACACCCTAACCACAGGCTTATCCTTCCTCTCTCTTGCTCATTTTTGGTTCAAATATGCAACCCTTACTTTCCCTGCTGAGCAATTACTCACGAAAGAAGACTCATTGGCTTCAACTGAACTATTTGTGTAAATAAATTCTTACTAAAGTCAGGGTTGCAGAATCTAACTCTTTACCCATCACTTACTCCAAGTTATGATAAATCTCAGCTTCCTTTCCTTCCCCCCAGCCCTCAAATTTATGTTGTCGGAGAGTGGAAATCACAGGAGAGTGGTACACTAGAAGCATGCACAAGGACATCATTATATAACTCTACCTAGACACGGGGGCCCATATTGTTGTATGCGACACACATATTCAGTGAGGCTATGTGCATTTGAATTTTTGAACTGGTGCCGTGTTTGTCATTCTGCTGTACTGGAGAAAGCTTTTCATAGAGCTGATAATATCAACCTTTGCCTCTTTTGCTAGGATGGGCAGTTGGAATAGGGCCCACAATGAAAAATTCTCATTTATTCTCACAACCTTTGCCAGCCTATTAAAAATAAATGTACAGAAAGCGGAGTCAGTGATCTGACTCTAATGGGAGAAATGTACTCATGTAATGCTGAGGCTGGATTTTCCATGGTTTTCATTGTTCCCTAATTGATCTAACAAATCTTACCGTTTACCTAGTAGGAAAGGATGAATGTGGAGGAGGAAGCCTTCTGGGGAAGGAATTTGCTATTAAAGATCCAAACAAAACCACTGCTCTCTGTGCTTCCCAATCTTGTGAGCTCATGCAACTCTTGTTAGCCTGACTGTGTCAAAGCCAGAGGGGAGAAGAAGGGTGGGAGTATCCAGGAGGGCTCGGGATTGTCTAATGAAAATCCTGGCCTTGACGGGGAGTAATTCAATTTATTCTGATTTATTGCTTGGGGGTGAGGGTGGGGGTTAGTTATTTAACAATCTGTCCTAAGTAACTGGAAGTACCTAACGGTGCTGCCCCCAGGAGCAGAGCAGGAGTGGGGAAGTAACTTGTTATTGGCCTGTTCTAGGAACAGATTATTTCCTCCTCTGCATCTGCTCAGCTGGCGGGTGTGTGTGGAGCCCATTCCTTGCCCCTCTGTGCTAGAGAGGATGTATCAGCCTTACAGAGGTTTCGCTCCTTCTTGAGCTGTGACACCTCTTGTAACATGAGGCTTACGGGCAGTGGGGATAAAACCTCAAAAGCATGAGCATCTAGTGCCTGAGTTAAAAGATCTTGCTGTGTTAACTCAGAGACTGTAAACCTCTGTGGTCCAGCCATTGGAGGTAGGCAGAGAGCCACACAGCAAGTATAAATAACAGAGCTGTAAAGGGGTTATTATACTTAGGCTTGGAAGGATTTGATTTGTATCGGTAGGTGTCGGTAAACGTCAGTTTCACCGTACAGACACAAACTGTCAAAAAATATTTCCCTTGATGATCACTGAAATTTACAGATAAGCAAAGTGAGAAAAATGTGGCTTAAGACCTTATTAGAGTTTGATTTAAGGATATTTACTTCATATATTTTGGCATGATGTTGACTGTTTGTGTTTTAACAGTCATATAGCTTTAGCTCTTTGAATCTCAGCATCTGTCATGAAATAATTATTGTCTGATCCCCCCCTTGCTGCCTGTTTCCCCATAATTTTGTGCAACTATGAAAACTGAACTAGATAAAAATAGACGAAAAATGTGTAAACTCATCGATGTTATCCATCAAAATGATACAGAAATAAAAATTGAATTCTGCCACCCCCTCTTTCCTTGGCTGTGCAACCTCCTAAGGGCAGGTCACAATCCTTGAATGGCAGAAGATGTATGAACTTAGTGGCCTTCTTCACTTGAGCAATTTGCTGCAGCTTTGTTGGGGTTGCCACCCATTCTGATGATGTTTTGATGGGAGCGTTTAGATTTCTACAGCGCTGTGCTATGATCAGACATGAATTAGTCACGCTGAACTAACAGAAAGGTGGAATCCCTGGGTTAAACTTGTACTGTGCACCTGAATGTGTAAGCTCAGTAAATAGTGCAAAGGCTACTATATTGCTTCTTGGTAGTTCAGGGTACCATCTGAGCCAGGTTAAGGGGGTATAGGGCACTGGAGGTAGAGCGATTTAGTGGACCATAAATATCACACATTAAATATTACACTACCATACTGATTATCCGTGGCCATTTCCCCATTATCAATGCTTACAAAACAGAATGGCCGGCATTATATAAAGCCTTAAAAGAGAGCAGAATAAATCCCGCTGTGTTTATCAGGGAGCAATTTCCAAGCTTTTTATAAATTTGGTTTTAATTAACAGAAACTTGTCAAAACCACAGCTCATAATTCAGAGCTCTCTTGGGGCTCCAGTAATTAAATGCACTTCTAATTTCAAATTTGAAGATGCTGTCCTATTTCACATGGATGTCTCTTTCTGGCTGACTGTATCATTTGTCACTGATGCCTCAGGAGTGCATGAAACAAATGATAATCAATATCATACATAGTTGACTCAGAACAATCCACTGTACAAACATACTACAGATTATTCTTTCAAAACCTTCTGACCCAACTGGCCACTTCTTTGGTGCGTGAAAGCCACTCTCTGATCAAAGGCTTGAAGCGCTCCGACCGTGTTCCTTCTCACTCTTTGCCCATGTCCTGCCTTCTAGTGCCCCAGAGCAAACCCCTTGGATTCCTCCTTGGCCTGGTGATGGCCTATCCATCTCCTTCCACAGCCTAAGTTCTTCCTTGGTTCCTGCTGCATCTGCTCCACTAGTCTCCTACTCCACCTCACCTGATCCTTTCCAGCATTCAGGCTTTACACTCTAGAACCTTCCCCTGTCTCCCAGTTGTTGCTCCACCAGACCTTCCCCACCTGTTGGCTGCTACTACACTTACAAACACACACACACACAAGTACATTTTATCTGACCTTCTGCCCTCCTCCAGGCATGCAACTTAATTCCCAATAGCTCAACCCAAACAAGCAAAACCCTGTGCCCCTTGATCTTAAGCAGGCTGGGGATAAACACAAAATAGTATCTTATTATTTGTTTGTACAGAGCCCAGCACAATGGGGCCCCATTCTTGGTTGTTGCCTAGGCTCTACCCTAATAAACATGATGATAATACTACTACATTGGAAAGCAAGGTGCACCTCCTCCTCCTCCATTCTCTCCTTTGACTGAACAGACAGACAGGTCATTCTAGGACTTCAAAACAATTGAATTACTCGCAACCCCGTGCACCAGACTGCTAATGCGCTTTGCAGAAAGAGTGAGAGGTCCTGTAGGATATGAATGTTCCAAATCATATCCAAGTGTAGTTAATTTTATAGACTACACCACATTCCTTACCAGAGGTATCAATAAAAAAGGATGCAGAGGAAGAAATACATAATTTTAATGAAAGACTCCATGCAAATGCCCCTCCACTGCAAACAATTGGGATTAAGCTGTATAAGCATGTTATTTCTCATCTCCAGAGCTCTCTGTCACAGTCACTGATGCATCTTCTTCATAAATATTCACCCCACGGGACATCACCCCATAAGTCTCTTTAAAAAAAGAAAGTAGATTTGTATGCTCAGTAGCAAAAAGGTGGCAGATAATGTTGAAAAAGAAAGTGTCCCTTTTACTTCTGAATCTCAAATATGCACAATCATTCATTTTAATTTAGATTTATGAGAATAATCCTATGTTAACTAAAAACCTCTTGATTAAGACCGAGATATATGAGCTTTACACACTTGGGGACATTTTCAAATGCACAAATGGGAGTCAGATGCCAAATTCCCTTAGGGATTGTCCACATGGCACCAGCAAAGTGCACTAGGGGGCATTATTTGTAGCACACAAAGTGCTGCACTCTAACTGCTCCATGTTGACTCTGCTGGTGTGTTCTAAAAGGGACTTAGTTCATATTGATGTAGTTGTGTTTCAAGCAGAACTAAATTAACATAAGTTTAACGCAGTACCTTTTAGAGTATGGTAGCAGGGTCTACACGGAGCAGCCAGAGTGCGGCACATTCTTGCGTTCTACAGATAACACCCCTCTGGAGCACTTTGCTGCGTCATGTAGACAAGCCCTTCCTCTTCTTTGAGAATCCCAGACTATATATTAATTTTATTATTCACCGATATGTAATTATCAACAATATGATTATCAATGATATCTTAATTATTATTTTCCCGTATGTATTTTTATTTCTTTCTTAACTATTTACTTTACAGTGGTAGCAAGGAGACAAGGAAATTGTAGGATGAGACTCACTTTGGCAAAACGTGTGAAGATCAACAGATGAACAGGCATGATTTAATGAATGATAGGTGTGTAAATGGAAGGAAATGACCTCGTAATGAAAATGAATTTCAAGGAAAAGACAATATGCGCCAGCACTCAGTGAAGGTGTCAAGAACCTTACTTCAGGTAAGTATCTACACACTTAGTCAGCCATCTGCAAAGTAGCATTCAGAAACCAGAGATTGCCATGAGTAACAAGGCAAAAATATCCTTGTGGCTGTAAAGAAATTTCCTGTGAAGAAAATTGTAGCAGTGTAACATAATACAGTACCATTAATTCCTTCAGTTATAGCACCAGAGCACTCAAATTACAGACACTGTTTACATAGCAGAAACTGTCTATTTTGTAGTGATGCCAATAGGAACAACATTGTTTTCCTAACTTGACTTTATGAAACTGCTGGCCCCAGGCCTAACCAGTGTTACAGTTAATAAAAGTTATACTGGGTAGACTAGAGAAAATCACTGTAATTCCTATAGTTACCATTTGCATTCAAGCCATTTGATAATGAACTGTCTCTGAAATATCCTAATTTGCATTAAAATCTGTTTTTAACCCAAAAGGAAAATTATGTGGAAGTTTTCTGATGGGGAACACAGTGGTAAGAGATGTGGGGGGCGGGGATCTACAATATCAAATCTTAGAAGTCAGGTCAACTTTTCAAGTCAAGATTTTCAAAGACACAAATGGCAGGCCCTTAGGCTCAGATCCTCAAGGGAATTAGATCACAATACCTTTGAGGATCTGGGTCTTTACTCCTTTTTAAAGTCAGTGGGAGTTAGGTTTTTGTCCATGCCTTTAAAATCGCTCCTTTAACCTTTCACCTCCCTTGGTTTATGTTCCTTTCTTCTCTTGCATTTTGCAATTTAACCAGACTGGTTTCTCCTTGCCTTCCTGAGTCCCTTTTTTGTCGAATGCCTTCTATGAGTCAGTTAGCTGAGTCTAAGGATTTTAATTTCCTTCCGTTTCATTTAGGGTCTTTTAGACTACCTTCCTCTGTTTGTTTGAAAATCCCCTGTTTGAAAGTTCTGTGTCACAAGAGATAGGTTATGGTCCAATCTCTCCCCTGAGGTAGCTGAAGTGAATTATCTTAGTGTCTGTTACTCAGCCTCTCCACGTTTAATCCCTGTATGTTAACAGTCAGCAACACAAGGGAAAATCCAACTTTTGAGAGCTCGCAATGTTTGCAAAGGTCAACGGATTTTCTTGTCTCTGGTGAGTAAGTAAAGATCATGGAGAAATGAAACATAATAGGGGAGGGGGGCAAAGAGGGAACCTCAACAAACCAACTCACAACCCCTCGCGTTCAGATTTCTTATCATGCTGTAGATCCCTCCAGTGATGCCTCTGCCAAGCTATCCTACAAAAAAACAACTGCCTGGAGCATGTAGATGAATGTATCTTAGCTCATGTATAAACTGCTACATATGCAGTGACTCAGGCCTCAGCTAGGCTATGCCTACTGTGAAGAGAGGCAGAGGCAAACCAATGCGATGGAGACAACCCTAAGTTCTAAACCCAGAAATCTGGCAGGAACAATAATATAAATAATAGACTAACGATACAATATGAAGTAACATCAAATACTTGCTTAGGAAAATAATAAACTATAAATTACCATCTCAATAAAAGAAATTTTTTCAACAACACACTGTGTCACCCCAAAAGAGAATCAGTTCCTTCTCTCCCTGGCTGCAAAGTCCAGCTTCACCCCTAATCTCCTGCCTTTGCCTCTCTCGATCTTGCGCTTGTCCTTCGCTTCAGTGCTGCCTCTTTCCAGCAGGCACCTCTTTCCAGCAGGTCCACCTGCGAACGACAGCTCCTTCCCCAGAGAGTGACACCCATTTCCCCAGGCACCCGAACTGTATTCCCTCTGTCAGTGCCCTGTTGGTCAACCTCATCACTCATACACTCTGTGTCCCTCGCAGCCGGGCAACTGGCATGCTGCCCTTCACAGTCCATCTTTCTCTAACAGAGCTTCCCCAGTCTGGCCAGCACACTCTCTTCACGCCTTCCCAGTGCCCCTTTTGGGAGATTCTAAGCCCCTTCCCCAGCTCGAGCTGTCCTCTCATTGGCTGTCTCACTCCCCTGGACGGCATCCTGGGCTGCTGCATCACAGCAAGTACCAGGGCCAGGGTTACTACACCTACTGGTATGACTTTGCATTTTGTTTTGCAGCTGCTCCAGTCCTGTAGCTCCCCAGATGATGTGTATGCCTCTGTTCATCCAGGGAGAGAGCATCTTTTAAATCCACTTGCACTAATTACAGCCAATGTTGATCCCTTCTATAAGGTGGCTAGAGCACCGAATCTTGTCGTCCTGCTCCCCAACACAGATTCTTCAGCTTTCTTCACAGCCACTGGCTCTGAGGAGGAGTGTTTGGATGAGGTGTGCAGGAGAATTTCCCATTTATGTGTAGAGCTGTGCCAGGGGCATGTCTGGGGATGGGAGGCAGGGGCAATGGATTCTTCCTAGAAGTGGGGGGCACAAGGCCCCGGCCAAGCTGGAAGCCACAGCTAGGCTGGGGAGCCTGGACCCCACCCCCTGTCTGGGGTAGGGGGCCCCGAGAGCAATTCCTGGCCTGTGTTCCTGCCTTCTGGGCCCCCCGCTAGGGCAGGTGGAGGGTCTGCGGCTCCACACAGCTGCTCAGGCTCCCCAGGCCGCTCTTACCCAGGTTGGGCTCCAGCTTCCAGCCTGGCAAGGGGGCAGGGCCTTGGGGGGAAGAGGAGGGGCAGAGGGCTAGGCCTGTAGCGAAAAGTGGACAGGCCAGGCCCCTCCACTTTCAAAAGTGAGAGGGCCATGGTCCCTTGGCCCTTCCTGTTCTGGTGCCTCTGATGGCAGAGCATTGATTAGAGAAGTGTTCTCTGGCTATTTGGCCTGCAAAGAGCCTACAAGCCAACCCCAGCTTAGAGCAGCCCATTGTGGCCAGAATTCAGAGAATATGTCAGAGACCTAAAGCCACCTTTGCCCCTTCACAGTTTACTGTTCACAGTATCATTGAAATTTCTCCTTGGTGCTTAAATAGTCAAAGAATTGGTCCCCCAAAAATTAGTTTGGAAAAGATTGTCAGCTTTGGTAATTGTTTTTTAAAGTAACTAGAAGGTGCTAGTGTTGTTGTCATCTTTCATTTGCTGTGCAGACAGAGAAGATGTTGTTTATTACAAAATATTATGATTACCCCTTCTCACCAGTACTGACAGCCAGCCCTAGCCATTATTGTCTCTTGAGACATCCTCTCAGAACATTGATTAGGTGCCTTGAGAAGATACTTAGCAAAGTGATGGATTGTAACAGTAAAGCATTGTGTCCTTGACCTGGTATGTTAATATTAACACCAGCAAGATACTAAAACCACTCAGTCTTATATCAGGGCAGCAAAAAAGATGCCAGGGTCCCTCTAGCAATACTTGATTTACTATGTAGTGTGACAAAGTTCCTCTTCTAGCTTGGTGGGTCCTGCACTTATTGGCGGATTTTCTTGCCTCAGAGATTCACCATGTGGGTTGGGGAACAGCCCAGAGACCTTCCCCTCTGGAAGAACCCACAGTCCAGGTCAATTGGGAGGTTTGGGGGGAACCCGGGCCCGCCCTCTACTCTGGGTTCCAGCCCAGGGCCCTGTGGACTGCAGCTGTCTATAGTGCCTCCTGTAACAGCTGCATGACAGCTAAAACTCCCTGGGCTACTTCCCCTGGCCTCCTCCAAACACCTTCCTTAGTCTCACCACAGGACCTTCCTCCTAGTGTCTGATAACACTTGTGCTCCTCGGCACGCCCTGTCAGCTCCTTGCACCTCTTGCTCCCAGCTCCTCACACTCACACCACAAACTGAAGTGAGCTCTTTTTTAAAACCCAGGTGCCCTGATTAGCCTGCCTTAATTGATTCTAGACGCTTCTTCTTAATTGGCTCCAGGTGTCCTAATTAGCCTGCTTGCCTTAACTGGTTCTAGCAGGTTCCTGATTACTCTAGTGCAGCCACTGCTCTGGTCACTCAGGGAACAGAAAACTACTCATCCAGTGACCAGTATATTTGCCCTCTGCCAGACTCCTGTACCCCACTGGTCTGGGTCTGTCACAGTAGATTATTTGTTTGTGACTTCTCAGCATTGCAAGAGGTAAGTTGGCTGCCTAGCGAGTATTCGAATGACTCTTCCGATCTTTCAAATCCTTTTGGATAACTCATGTATGGCATCACAGGCTGGACATTAATCATCATCACAGAGACATATGTTAGCATTTAGTGTCTAGAAATGGATTAGCTTCATAGTCTAGAGAAGAAAGAAGGGCACAAAATTCAAATCTGGACTGGAATTTCACTGTTTGGAAAACACACAAGAATTTTTTATATACAACTGTCTCTGGTAAAAATTACTCTGGCATTTTTCCACATAGCCAGCTCCTAAAGATGGTTTCAGTATTTTAGAATCTGTTAAGCACATCAATCTTGCTGTCTGAAATAAATGGTGGTGCGCCCCAGCTCAGCTGGCATTTCACTCAGCTGAGAAGCCATCTTCTAATCTTGACTCTACTGGAGCATATGATCAGCAGGTGGTGGTGGGAAATCTGCCATTGATATAACAAGACCGCCTCATACCAATCTTTCCATAAAGTACCTGGATTGTTCATCCCACTGACATGGAGTCTTCTTTGAAATGCACAATTTTCAGTCTGCAATTTCGTATAAAACTGTTTAATGTACAATTTCCTTAGATTTCATAAATAATGTTGTTGAGAAGATGGGCCCCATTCAGACTTAGAGAAGTGAGATGATTGCTAAAGATGTAAAAATGGGCTGATTGATAATCTGGATGGTACCCTGTTTTCCACTTTTCATACTAACCAGATGTTTCCCATAGCATCACTCAGTGGCTTCTGCTTTCCATTTTGTACAATTAGCATTAGCTGTAATTAGCCTTACTCTAAACTACAGCTAAAAGTATAATACTTCACTTTCCAGTAGGCAGTTGGTGTTTTGTCACTGAAATGAGTCATGCTATTATGCTCCAGTATGAATGGATGAAATGGAACTTTCTGTCAAAAGTTTGTAAGAAAATAGTATAAGTTTCCAGTTAGAAAATATCCTTAGGATGACCGTGTATAGTAGATTTCAAAGCTACAAATTAATGGTGGCCAAGTTGCTTGAAAGTTTACAGCATGAGAAGAGTGAGATGGAGCCACTAAGTAGGGAAATTATGATTTCTCTTTGCTGAGTGAAAAAAATTATAGGAAGACAATTGTGTGCTGAGTACGTTCTTTGTGTTGGAAAAAGTGTGAGTCACGGTAACTAAAAATCTGGATAATCAGAATCTTTGCAATGCCCCCTGAAGTCATAAATGCTAGCTTCATTGAGCCAAGGAGGAAAATGAATTCCAGAAGCCCCCAGTCGTGCAAACCTCAGGTGCTTTGTTGATCTCAACTACCGAAGTATAATATGAAGAGAGAGAGAGATACACAACATCCAAGCAAATGCTGTAGAAGTGAAAAACAACTCTTTGGACTGCACCTTGAATCGAATCGGAAGCTAGCCAGTGCAGTTTGTGCTGTTGGTGCTGTAACTGTATGTGGAAAGTAAAAACAAAGCTTTTGCTCAAGGAGCCTGAAATCTAAAAGCATGACTGGAAACATTGCACCTAGCATACAAAGAGTGAGCAATTGGACAACACTGAGAGGCAGGCTTTGTGGAACAGATCTGTGAATGGAAGAGAAAGGGAGTTTGGTGTACGTTAAGTTCCCGATTCAGTCCCACTCAAGTCACTAGCAAATCGCACAGTGACTTCAACAGTTCAGGATTAGCTCAAATAAGAAAGCTGTTTCTGGTGTAACAGACAGGCAAGAAAGAAACCATGAAGATGGAAGTGGGAGGAGACAAAGAGAGTAACAAGGAGAGAAGCTTAGCTTAGAACTAAGGGAGAGAATGGGAAGGGATGGATGTTGAAGAAAATGAGAACAAAGATAGGTAGAGAAGAAGGGAATGCTTTGAAACTGAGAAACAGATGCTTGAGCTATAAGTGAAATAAGACTGAAGAAGGCTGGGGGACCTGCTTAGAGAGGTGGATGTGGTTTATATTTTCATGGGACAGGAAAGGAGCTTGAATAATAGAAGAAATGTTTGGGTAGCAAGTGATGTGCTACACATAAGGCTTATAACTTGCATGATGTTCTTGCTATCTAATATTCCTGTTCAGGAACATGCATACTCTGATTTAGACTAGGATATAGTCATCTATGTCTGTCTCATTTAATTTCACAATGAATTAAGGAGTAACCCACTTCTGGAGTCTGTATCTTCCTGGCCCTTCAGAAATTGTTGCAATATGTTCATTTTGCATTAGAATTTTTTTTTCAGTAGTTAAAGGTAGGAAATGGAATATCACATGATGTGAGTACCAAAGGATACAGTAATGATGACACAGTATTTTGGGAGAAGGTACAGTAAGTGCCTGGGGGGTGTGTGCAGCTAAAGAGGGGTATTTTGCTGGTCTGAATTATTGACTAGCAAAGTTAATTCACTGTGTGTACGTGATTAGAGTTTGCTGCTGGGTGGTCATATAATTCATTGTTTTGGTACCTAGACCTTTTTGTAGGGAAAGTTTTATTGTTTAAATATATTTAAAAAAAAAGTAAAGCGAATACGGCCACGGCTATATCTACACTTGTGCGAGTTCTTGATCATTGGACTGTGTACATGCTTCTGTGTGCTCTCCATATGTGCACCAAATGTGCATATTACGCTATGCTGGACACAGGTTTAATTCTGTGTACATGTGTATACTTGTGTCCACACTGCCACTGTCATTGTGCAATGTTAGTGCTACCCTTTCAGGGTTTTGTGCAGACTGGGAGATACTCTAGGAACTGCTTTCCTGTGTGCTGTTGATACAGTCCAGTCTTTACACACTTGCCAATGACAGTTCCTGATCATGTTATCCCCTCACTGTTATTCCCTGGAAGACTGGAGCACGGGAAGATGATTTGCTTCTCCTCCTGCTCCTTAATGTGAAACAAGTGGTTACACAGTGGAGTGGGAGATCAGTGAGATGCTGGATGGAATTTGGGCGGAACTTTCTGACACGTTGAAGTTGGCTGACCTTGGGCGGTCAGTGACAATTCATTCAGCTCATATGGTGAATACTGGTATTGTCACAGTATGCCCTTGGGTGGACTGTGGCTTCTGGTGCAGGAGAACCAGCATGGTGTGATGGGATCACATAATTTTGGAAACCTGAGGTGACCAACAGTGGTATCAGAACTTCCAAATAAGGAAACAAACCTTCATTGAGCTGTGTGAGGAGCTTGCACTAGTTCTTAAGTGCTGGAAAACTCAACTCTGGGAAGCCATACCAGTTCAGAAGTGGATAGCTATTGTCCTGTGGAAGTTGGTTACCCACGGTAGCTATAGGTCTTTTGTGGAGTAAGTGTCTCTAGCGTCTGTTTGCCAGAAGCTGGGAATGGTAATGATTACTTGATCCTTCCCTATTCTGTTCATTCCCTCTGAAGCACCTGGCATTAGCCACTGTCGGAAGACAGGTGCTAGGCTAGATGGACCATTGGTCTGACCCAATATGGCCGTTCTTATGTGCTTTGCAAACAATGTTGGGACTGAGAAGTCCACAGTTGGGGTCTTGGTTGTGCAGGCTTGTGAGGCAATTAATACTGTGATTTACCCATGGGTGGTTGCCATAAGAAAAGTTCCAGAAATACGGGCTAGATTTCAGAAGATGTGGTTTTCAAACTGTGCAGGGGTTAGCCATGGCACCTGCTGTATTAATTTAGATGGAATATATGGGCCAAATGTGTTAACAAAACCTGGTCACTGTTCAGCATTAAACAATGTTAAACAAATTCGGGATGTGGTATAATTAGACCTCAACCAGCTGAGCACCATGGCAAGTGCATAATTAAACGTCATTTTTACATTTTATTAAAGATACAGAAAAGAAGGAAAAACAATTAAAGCATTTAAAATGTAAAGTATCAAGTGGGCTTTCATTTTAACAACATCCCTTGTCCCTTTCTCTTTAGCTGGAATGAGTGTTTTTTAGAAGGGAACACCCCCATGGTGTGACTCTCTTAGATGGTATCAAAGATGGTAACTGTCCTTTTGGGGAAAACAGAAGTGAGTTGAGATGGGCTGGAGCTCTTGCGGTTTAAAATTCGATCCCATTTCATCCCAGATGCTGTTTGAGATTCCGCTGAAGCCGATAGAAGTGGCAATGTTATGTGGGTCCCTCTCTTTGGCCTGGTCTGGTCAGAACATCTCTCAGGATTAGGAGAAAGAATGTCTAGGGTCTCAGATGGTGAGGGTAGCAGCCATGAGGTGAAGTATGCTCCAGTAGCATCTGTCCTTCCACATTTCCCCCCCAAAATCTCTTTCCTTAAGGACCTAAAGAGGGAGTGATGGGTGGAATAGCCCATCTTTCATTATTTTGCCAACCAATTAGGCCTAATAACTGCCACTCCAATTTTGGTTCATGAGCTTCTGGACTCACATTTTCTTGTTTACCAGGCATGAGCTTAATGCAGTCCTTGAGTTATGTCTGTTAGCCTTGTTGTTTGAACCAATTCAGTTTTTTTCTCGTACTTTTTCCCATCAATATTTGTTGTTATAACTTATTGTGACATCTTATAAACTTTCATGTAATTTGTACAGTTGAGCTCACAATTAGGGTAAATTTGTAAGCTCAATGATCACAACATAATTCCTCTTTTATGAACCAGGTCCACCTTGGATCGGACATTTATTCATGAAATTATATTTTCAAAGAAAAACCTTATTTTAGTTTAAACATATATTGAAGAAAAGAAAAGAAAAAATGATACTTGCTTATATTTTAAAGCTTACAAACTTTTATCCCAAAATTGGGATTTAAAATTTTTTACTGGCTTCAACATTACAAAAATTACAATTGAGTGTTTTAGATGTTACCAAGGCTCAAGGACTTACAACTTATTTTATTTGTAGCTAAAACAAAACTTCAAACTGCTGCTGTTTATATATTTGTAAGATGTTTAGAAACAAACACAGGCCTGCACAATCAAGACCCACAACCGTTCTAACCCACCCTCTCTGGTCCCCCAGTCTGCACAGTCCTGAGCAACCATGGGTGCCTGGCTGCTGGCTGAGAAATTCTCAGACACAGGGCACAATGATTTTTTTCATTAATATTCTGTTTTTACGACCTAGCTTTAGCCAAATGCATAATAGTGGTAATCAGAAATCAATCAAATCATTGATTTATAACTGTCTTGCTTGGAGACCATTGTGGGATGGAGTAGAGCAGGGAGTGGATGGAGAGGAAGCAGTTGGAGGCATTTGGTAATGTGTGTGTGACAACGCTGTTCAAACTCAGAGATGTAGCAATGCAGGGCATATTGTCCAGAGAGGAAGAGTCACTGCACAATACTTCAAATGCCCTTGAGCTTAAAATCAGGAATGTAGCACTAAAGCAAGTGGGAATATTGGTGGGGATCCTGGGGGCTCCACTGTAACTTACCAGCCTCAGGTGCAAGCTTCTGCCATCGCTCAGGGTCCTCCTCGGGTTCACCGGGAGGCTTCCTCAACTGGCTTCTTCTGGTAGAGGTGCAGCTGCAGAATCACATGCTCCTCAGCCTCTGGGTCTTCTGGGCATCCTCCACAATCCTTGCTGCCTCCTTGCCCTGGCCTTCATTGGCATCCCGTAGGATAATGAGGCTGGCGTGGTTGAGGAAGGGGTTATGAGGCACTTTAGGCTGTATGCTTGGGGCCCTTGACAGCACCTGCTCAAACTCATTGGAGAAGGAGCCCTCCCAGAGTGACCGTTGGAGTCTTTTGCCCTCCTGTACAGGATCCTCAAGTGCTTGATGTGTTCCCAGCACTGGGCCAGAGTCCGCTGAATGCCTGACTGTTCCAGCCGCTGTCAACTTTCCTGGTACAGGTGTACATTCCTGCCTGTCCAGGTGAAGTCCTGGGGGATGGTGTACTCTGACCACACATTGATCAGCACCCAGGTGTGGTTGGCAGGCCAGGCAGCTGCTTTCAGAGCAGGGTCCATGTTCCCTTGAACTGGTCTGCAAGGAGTGCAGCAGAAAGCTGTTCTAATATGGTCAGCGGAGCTGGCTACCCCCAATGACAACATGGGGACAGGGATCTTTAGAGATTTGGTAAGGGTCAGGAAGAAAAGGGTTCAGGGTATTGTGGGAATGGTGGGGGTGTGGGACTATTGAAACTTGAGGCCTGGTACATACCCTTTAGCCCCATCCATACTACAAACTGGCACGGGTACAACTCAGTGCCACAGCCTAAGGAGCTTACTCACACCCTCTGGCATGCAAGCTTACTCACCCTGTACTATCCTTGGGTGTGGACAATAGGGGGATTATGGCACAACCTCGCACATAGACACATGTATAGTCTCTAGTGTAGATGTACCCAAAGTGTGTGAAAATACGACAGCGATGGGTGAGTTTGTTTTGTGGTTTATTGTCTGGATTTTAGAGAATCTGTGTCTTTCATTAGTGCAAAGCCCATTGGAGTCCATGAAAATCCTCCCATTGACTTCAGTGGGCATTGGATCAGGGTCATAGGGCCCCATTATTTGGAATTTAAAAAAGTGGACTATTCTGGGTTCAAATATTTTTCCATCGAACGGTGGTTTTAAAGGAAGGAATAAATGCCTTGCTGGATTATCCGCTGTGGAAATCAATCTTCCATTACATTTAGTTTAACCTAAAAAATATTAAAACAAGAGACTCCTGCAAAATTTCTACAGTTCTGTATATACAATGGGAACAAATTTTGATACTTTTTAAAAATTCTCCCATATTGTTGTTATATATGCAGTTAAAATGCAGTGCTATTCTTGGCTTCAATTTGTACCTCGACCTGCAGGTAGTAATTACATAAAAATATAAGCTCATATTGATTTCTTCTCACAGGAAAGACTGCAAGAGTGCACCACTGTTAGTCCTGCAAAGTATTTATTTGCCAGCTTCCTACAACAACCTTCCATTAGGCTAGTACTGATTGTAGTTAATAATTTACCTGCTGGTCCCAAAAGCTTGTATTTTGCCACTCCCCTCTCTTTTCGTTCCCATTATGCTTCTAAGCATGGCAAAGGAAGCTAAGATTCCGCATCAGAGCATGAATCATTAGAAGTATGTTACTTCAGGACAAAACAGGTCAGATTAACACAGAGCAGTGCATGTGTTTTTATGTCGGGGCAGTGGAGAGAGGCAGGGCAAACGGGACAGGGAGAAATCTGTGCTTTCCTCAGTCCTGTTGGACTCTGAGCCTGGACATTCCTGTTTTGTGTATCCTATACACTATGCTGAAATTGTACCCTACTGTTTTCTGACCATTTTCCCCCTCCACTGAGCATTATTTTTGCCCAAGAGAAAGAGAAGATCCAATGAAAACTAGAATAACACCTGTATAGAGGGGCCATGATGTAGGAATGGGCCCTTGCAGCAAAAAGAGGAATGTAATAGGATATGCTGGCCATGTAGTAAATGGGGGGAAGCGGAAGGGACCACTGAACAACTTAGAGCTCAATGGGACACAAGTAAAACACACTCTGTTCCTAGTCCTCCCATTGATGTTAATGGCAAAACTCCCCTTGATGCCAATGGGAGAAAAACTGGGCCCTGGGACTGTGACTCATTGATGCTACACTGGCTTGAAGACTTATAGTAGGGAAAGAATAGCCAGAGGCCTTCTCCAGCATTTGTCCCCTGTGTGACAGCGTGTCCTGTTGTATGTGTATATGTCTAAGGCTGTGAATGCCCCAGCTCACTTCAGGTCTGTCTACACAAAAATGCTATAGCAGCTCTGCTGTTGTGCTTCAGTGTAGACACTAGTTATGCTGATGGGAAGGATTCTCCCAACTGGTGCAGGAAATCCTCCTCCCCAAGAGGCAGTAGGTAGGTTGACGGAAGAATTCTTCTGTTGACCTAGTGCTGTTCACAGAGGGGGTTAGGTCAGTACAGCTACATCTCTCAGAGGTGTGGATTTTCCACACCCATGAGAGACACAGCTATACCCATGTAAACTCCTAGTGTAGACCAGGCCTTAAGAATATAAGGCAAAATTCTGCCCTCACTTATGCTACTGTAAATCCAGATTAACTTTATTGACTAAAATAGTTACTCTGAATTTACACTGGTGTGAGAGCAGAATATGCCCCATTATCTCCTAAATTTATTACATGGGAAGTGCAACTGTCTTGTAAGCAAATCTTTAGTTAATGAAGTGCCATTTAGTCCGGGGGAAGGCTATAAACAGCAGTTTGGCACAGAACTGCTGAATTATTGTTTTAACATGCTGTCACAGTAGACATTTTTTTCACTGCCAAGGTTGCTCAAGTACAATTTACAGTGTAGCTTTCGAATATGGGCCCAACGCTTTTTATGTAATTGCTGTCACTTGGTTCTGGATTGAGGCCAGTGTAAGCTGTTTAATTAACAAGATACTCATGTTCACTTAGGGACCTATTTCACTCACACTTGACATATTACCAGCACTCAGATACATTATTCAGGAGGGGTGTAATGCAGCAACTAACATTTTATTTTCCAGTTTGACGTTTTTGTCTTACTGTCACCATTTTTGTTAGTGTTCGGGGATATGGTTTTGAAGATCAAGGTTTCAAATCTTACTGTGGGAGGGGAATTGGAACAGTTAGTTTCATCTTGCCAAAGATGACCTTTGGTGTCTTGGAAGAAATGAAGCTTTTCATTTGATATAAAAATGATACTTTACACTGAAACTGCCCATGGATAGAACCTCTCTAGAGTGAAACAACAACACTGCAAAAATGTTTAGGAATCTTGTAGAGAGGAATATGGTATCCAGAGAGCTTGGTACTCCGTAGCAAACTAGACTTAAATTCTGTGGTAGGGCTCTCTGATTTCTGTGTCATTGACTGAAAATTCGGTGGCAGTTTCCTTTAAATTTTAAAATGGAGCGTTTAATAGATTCAGTATGAAAATAAATAGCACAATCAATACAGTAACACCTGTACTCTGTATTTTGGCATTGCATTCAATTTGTTTTATATTTCTCCCACATTTTTACTTCAGACATGCTCTAGATTTTTGTACTGACAACACATAGCAGTACTGAGAAGTTGTTAGCAGGAAATTGGGTCTTTTGGCAAATGAGAAGGTGTGGGAAGTAGTTTGGGCCAATGGAATAAGGACACTAGCTAGATGTGTCTGCTAAAGTGATCAGCAGTAAAACAGGTAACAATCCTGACATTCAAATAGTCTCCTGTATGTTTCAGAATTCAGATGACATGTATGTTTCAGATTGAGATGAATGTTGGGCAGTTTGCACCTCTCTGAGCTATTGTCAGGCTGTCTGCACTGCATGGATTATATCCATGTTGTGGTTTTTAAGGCATTCCTCACAACCACGAGGGTAGAAACAATTTTTTAAATTCTAGTGCTCAGTTCTGCAGAGGAAAGAATCTTGGGGAAATTCCAGATAAAGAGAACCACAGAATACACAGGCTATTTGTAACAGGGTGATCTTTTCCTTTTAAGGGATAGTGAGGAACGGAGCCAGCCAGCCCTGTTCCATGAAACAGTCCTTTAAGGTTCCAGTTCTCGAGCAGATGAAGGCCAAGGGTATGGCAGAGACAGATGCTGGGAGAAAGGAAGTGGTCTGAGGGACAAAAACCCAGGCGATGGTTTCTTTAAGGGCCTGGGACCAGGAACCTTGCAGTGTAGGGTGGGAAAAGGGTCCCCTCTTTCTCAACAGCTAAGACAAGTTTTGGGAAGGAGAGCATCATATAATTTGCTTTCCCATTCATAATTGCAGAGACACTAGCAGGAGAAGGACTGCTTGCCTGCTGACTACCTCCAGCCCAGAGAGAAATGATTGGAAGGCTGCACCTCAGGAGAGATGCCTTGGAGAAAAGGACTTTGTTATGAAGGTATTGTTGTGAGTTCTATTTGTCTGGAAAACTTTACTGCCAGTCTTGGTAGAACTGGGTGAAGGTCATTTAGAAGGGTCAGCTGGGAGAAGCTGGCTTAGGGCTTTAGTCTGCCTGAATCACAACACAGTCTCAAGAGGGAGGGCTGTGGGGCCTCTGAACCAAGGGGAACATAAGACCGACCCTACTGGGTCAGACCAAAGGTCCATCTAGCCTAGTATACTGTCTGCGGACAGTGGCCAATGCCAGGTGCCCCAGACAGAATGAACAGGTAATCATGAAGTGATCCATTCCCTGTTGCTCATTCTCAGCTTCTGGCAAACAGAGGCTAGTGACACCATCCCTGCCCATCCTGGCTAATAGCCATTAATGGACCTATCCTCCATGAATGTATCTAGTTCTTTTTTGAACCCTGTTATAGTCTTGGCCTTCACAACATCCTCTGGCAAAGAGTTCCACAGGTTGACTGTGCGTTGTGTGAAGAAATACTTCCTTTTGTTTGTTTTAAACCTGTTGCCTATTAATTTCGTTTGGTGACCCCCTAGTTCTTGTGTTATAAGAAGGAGTAAATAACACTTCCTTATTTACTTTCTCCACACCAGTCATGATTTTATAGTCCTCAATCATATCCCCCCCTTAGTTGTCTCTTTTCCATGCTGAAAAAGTGTGAAGTGTGTGAGTGTCCCAGGACAGCTCTGTGGAACAGGCACTGGAATCTGGATACTAGTGGGCTGAAGAAACCCGCTTGAACCACAGCACAGCCCTATAAAAGAGGACTGTGAAATCCTTGAACCAATGGAAAGAAATTGAGACTGAGGACCAGGACAGGAAGAGCGTGGAGGGAAAGTGTCTCCAGAGAAGCCTGGGGTTGTAGTGGGTCTGGCACAGCTCCCTAGCCCAGAGGGAACTGGAGGGGAACCAAGATGCTGTGGCCCTGGAACAAGAGGTGAGTTGGAAGCCCCTAGAGAGCCGGTGGAAACTGTATTTTCGTAAAAATACATTAGCCCCCAAGAAGGGGAATGTTGCTTTAAGTACTCAGGACTGTGAATAAATTTATTTGGAGATCCAGGAGTGAACTGAGGGTAGGGTGCCTGCAGGGGTACACTGTTTCACGAGAGGGCAAGTTCTGGGATGGGACCCTGCTACAAAAGTCAACCAAAACTACAGGCCAAATGCAGTTATCAACTTGGGCTTAGCATTAAAAAGCATCATATGATTTCTGATGAGCACAAGTGGTCAGCACTTCAGCATTCTGTCTTATCTGAGAGATAGCACTGCCAATCTCCATAACATACATGGAGAAACACCAATTTACATCTGCTGAGGACCTGGTCCTTATATCCTCAATCCTTCCCTATTGCTAACTGGAGCAAAGGCTGTACAAAATTAGTTACGGTAAATGTTGATTAAAAAAACCTTTTCCCGTTGGATGTCAAGATTAGGAAGATGCAGAACAAGTAAATCTATGACAGGTTTCAGAGTAGCAGCCGTGTTAGTCTGTATCCGCAAAAAGAACAGGAGTACTTGTGGCACCTTAGAGACTAACAAATTTATTAGAGCATAAGCTTTCGTGCATGCATCCGAAGAAGTGGGCTGTAGTCCACGAAAGCTTATGCTCTAATAAATTTGTTAGTCTCTAAGGTGCCACAAGTAAATCTATGAAAGACATAGAATAAAGGCAGAGGATTATAAAGGATTAGGGTTTTTAATTTTGCAGTTCCTTAATCTCTCTTTTCTTTACAGGTTCCTGCCTTTGTGATACGTTCACCCCAGGGTAGAGGCTTGGGACAGAATATCATCACCTTGATATTTCATCACTGAAACTGATAGCTAACAGTTAATGCAGCTCAAGTGGTTAACTACTGTCTTTAGACCTGTGACTATGTCTACACTTGGAGCTGGGGGATGTGATTCCCAGATTGCATAGACATACCCTCACTAGCTCTGCTCAAGCTGATACGATAAAAATAGCAATGTAGCTAGGGTTGCAGGGAGAGCAGCTTGGTCTAGCTGCCCCAAGTATGTATCTGCCTGGACCCCCAGGTACACGCTCAGGAGAGTAGCCCGAGCCACCACCCATGGTACCCCAGCTATATTGCTATTTTTAGCGCACTAGCTCGAACAGAGCTGGTATGGGTGCACCTACCAGCCGGGAATCACACCCTTGTCCCAAGTGTAGACATAGCCTGAGAGTCCTTGGTACAAACCCCAGCAGAAACACATTGCTCCTATAAACATCCAATTTGCTTTTCGATCTCCTTTATGGGGAATTAAGTCTGATACTCCCGTTATCAAGAATTAGGAGTACTCTGGTGGAAAACAACGTAGGGGAATAGCAATATGATTGGGCTGCCAAGGGGAAGGCATGATGGAGATGGAGGAGGGGGAAAGCTGAGGTCTGGAAAAACACTTTTGACCAAAATTTTAAAAAAATGGAAGCCTAAAAATGCATCTTAAATTCCTATGTAGACACAGCCATAAAGAACCTGATTTCCAAAAGTGCTGCACACCCAGCACTCAGTGGGGAGTTTGTGTGCGTTGCGTTTCCCTGAGTTATCACTAAACAGGAAAGAAGTTAATCCTTTGTTTTTTTTGACTATCTAATATTATGTATTATTTGTATAGTGGCTTGGGCTCCGTTGTGCCAAGTGCTGCAGAAACGCACAGGGCAACAGTCTCTGCCCTGACAAGCTTTCAATCTACTTTGAAACAAGATCCTGTTCCAAAGCCCATTGAAGTCAGGGGAAAGATTCCCATTGATTTCAATGGGTTTGGATCACAAACAGGAAGAAGGAGTAGGTCAGGGGAGAACTAGGGTCAAGATAATAAGATCATGCAGTAACATAGGTAGCCCTAGGACAACTTGATAGCTCCGTATCATTGGGGAACTCCTTTTTAATAAATAAGCCAGTTCTTCGAAGGCTATTGCCCCAGCTTTCTGTCATTAGTTTGCTGTTTTCTGTATTTATTGGAGGCCTGATCTGATGCCCATTGAAATCAGTGGAGGACACCTATTGGATTCAATAGGGGATGGATCAGGCCTTTATTTTATTTTAGGCTTTTAAAGTAGGGACAATAGAAAGGACAGCTGCTTGGGCTAGATTAACTTTAAGCATCTACTTAAGTGCCATTGACTTAAGGGACTTCTTCAATTGAGTCCTTTCCTGAATTGGTGCCAAATTGTGTTATAGAAAGAGTGGAGGTTGTTCTAATGATGATCCTCATAAACAACTGAACTGTATTTACCCTTAATGGCCAATTCTGTGAGGTGCCAGGCTATACATTATACGTTTGCTTGTTTAAAAAAAATAAAATAAAAAAAAAACCCTTTAAACTGTTGAAATATTTTTTTTTTCAAAAGGCACTCACATACTATTTTGGAGAGTCCAATATAAAAAGACAGACTGAAAAAATTGCCCTGATAGTTCGAGTAAAAAATAATCTAAATCAGTGACTAGCATTCAGTAATGTGCTTTTAAAACAAAACAAAAAAAGCAATTATATTCAGTAAATATAATAGGCTAATATGAAATGAGATTGACTGCTAAAAAAATGTTGATATCACCAAGGAAATGACTTTAGGCAACTCAGTTTGGGAACGAGAGAGCTAGAAACATACATCAGAGGTGTTCAACGCTGGGTGACTACTCTATGCATGGAAAATCTGAAATGAGGCTGTTGATATTAAAGCTAATATCAGGGAAAAGATTTAATACGAAGTGCAAACAAAAATTCTTGAAAATTCAGTTGCTAAAATGTTTTTGGTTTTTCTACATTCTACATATAAAATTCCAAACAAAGTTGGAATTATGTTTCACAGGATTTTGCTCTGCATGTAAGGGAATTGTCCTGGCACATCTAAAAGAGAATCTAACATTGATATAGAATTCATTCCTGCAGCTTTCCAGTCCCTGATTGTTTTTGATTGTTCTTTGTTGTAGCAATAATGATTGCATTGCTTTTGTTAGTGATCCATTAGTATTTCTATTTTAAATTCTTATTTCAAGGGGCTATTATAATTCGGTCATAAAATATCGCATGCTGAAACTGCCACAGGCGTCAACTCAGAAACACATTCAAAATTTGGAGAAAATATCTATTACACTATGTTGAATACATGAATAAACTGAAGGGTAAATTTCTCTCATATCCTAACTGCATTGCAGATTTCTGGGCTTTGAAATGTATTATGTGTTTGAGGTGATGTCAAAATAATCCTCACCAAACTTACAGGACAACGACTTCAACGGGCTCATAATTTGTGGGTCTTGTGCTATTCTCCCAAAATGTGACTCAGCAGATCTGTATGCCCCTGCATTTGAGAAGGTTGATCTAAAACAATAGGAGTGTGTTTTTTGTTTTGCAAACATGGATGGATTTAAATGTTTGTGTCCATTATTCTTTTCCTGCTGTCTGAAAAAAGGTGGATTCTTAAAACAACTTGGTAAGTAATTTACAATTGACTTTGGAAAGACTGATTTATGGTCTTGAGGCTCTTCCGATTTGTGGTCAGTTGTGAATTGTTGGGTTATGGGAGACTTACACTTCCTTACTACTTTCAAGAACCCTCAAGGTTGATAATCAAACTGTAGGTCCAAGGATATTTTGCAGATTTGTGCTTTTCTTTGGAGGTTTTAGGGTTCGAGAATCAACTGGATCATAAATATAGTTTTATCATCTATGACATGCAAAGATAAAATAGTGTTAAGTCTGCTTAACCATTTTCACAGCATCATGGTGAGAGAATACAACGGAATGGAAATTACTTGCACAAAATGTGACACATTCCTGGCATGTTGCTCAGTGAGGGTGACCTGTTTTTCATCTCACAGAGAAGCACACCAAATGTTATGGAATATTCCAACCTCAGCTGCAAAAATTATATTAATTACCTATTGTGTTGCTGACCTGTGCTTAGCATTTTGTGATACTAACAGCCAGAAGCAGGACAAGAAGTGGGGGCAAATCTTACACAGTGTATTGCATTTCTTAGTAACACAAGCTCATTAAGCTGTATGGACCCTGCAATTTTGGCTGAATATAATTTTTTTTCCATAGAACAGAGCCCAGTATACAAATTTGGATGCCCATTAATGGATCCACGTCAATTCTGACACTTAAATCAACAGTTGGACATATAAATGTCTGTTTCACACACAAACACGCTTAGTTAAACATTCATATATAGGATTTGGACAGCCTTTTAAGGAGCCCACATTTGATTTGCAAACTGGGGCATCTTGCAGCATTTCTTAAAAGTTTTCAGATCTGGAATTTGGTCAAACAAGGTGGAAAGGTCCTCGCTGTAGATTCAGTGAAACCAAAATATTTAGTGAATTTGTGTTGATTTTTATTGAATTGTTTGTTTGGTTTCTTTTGGGGGGGAAACTAAAACAAAAATTGTGGAAGAAAATGTTTCATTTTCTTTCAACATTTTTGAAATAAAACATTTTTGATTTTTTTTATTTTAAACAATTTTTGTTATGAAACTTCCTTAAACTTTATTTAAAAAATGCAAAAACATTACATTTAAAAATTCTTGAAATCTAATGTTTCATTTTGGGTCAAGTGTAACCTTTCGTTCAACCCAAAATGATTTTTTAAAAAACTTTTTGATCTGCTGAAAATTTCTCTAGTTGGTCTCACCCAAAATGAATTATTTTTCAAGGTTATGAAATTGCCAACAAACCAAAGTATCTGTTATTTACCAGCTTTAGTCCTCAGCCTCTTCAAATGAAAGATGAAAGTACATGAGGCAGCACTAAAGGTGCACTTTACTCCAGTTTCTACATATGTTAGACAACACAAAAGTGCTGATCTCAATAAGGATCACTTCACCATCTGTAATTTTGGATGCTGTTTTGTGATTCTTGAACTCAAAAGCCATTATTGTTTTTAATGTCACTTTGCAAATTATTATTTATAATGTGAGCAAATTAATTTTGCTCAGTTGCCCTTGACTTTGCAGCAAGACTTATCCTTTTATTTTGCCCTTTGGCCTTCACAGCATCCTCTGGCAAGGAGTTCCATAGGTTGACTGTGCATTGTGTTAAAAATACTTCCTTTTGTTTGTTTTAAACCTGCTGCCTATTAATTTCATTTGGTGACCCCTAGTTCTTGTGTTATGAGGAGTAAATAACAATTGCCTATTTACTTTCTCCACACCAGTCATGATTTTATAGACCTCTATCATATCCCCCCTAAGTTGTCTCTTTTCCAAGCTGAAAAGTCCCAATCTTATTAATCTCTCCTCAGACGGAAGCTGTCCCATACCCCTAATCATTTTTGTTGTTCTTTTCTGAACCTTTTCCAATTCCAATATATCTTTTTTGAGATGGAGTGATCACATCTGCCCTCAGTATTCAAGATGTGGGCATACCATGGATTTATATAGAGGCAATATGATCTTTTCTGTCTTATTATCAGTCCCTTCCCTAATGATTCCCAACATTCTGTTTACTTTTTTGACTGCCGCTGCACATTGAGTGGATGTTTTCAGAGAACTATCGACAATGACTCCAAGATCTCTTTCTTGAGTGGTAACAGCTAATTTAGACAATGGAGGATGTTGTGAAGGAAGATTGTTCATGAGAGGATCGTAGTCTTTTGAAGTGTCTACAAAAGGTTGGAGAACCACAGTCTTACTGCCTTGTAGAAGATGATTGTATGGAAGAGTAAGTTCATTAAAGCATTTGAAAATCAAAAGGACAAAAATGAATTGTGTTCCTCTTTTCCCTCTGGAAAATCTGCCATGCTGTTAATAGCAGTTCAAGGGATTGTGGCGTATGTAACTGTCGACTTTCAGAATTTCAGCCCCGCTCCCAGGAACAATGAATAGGTGAGCTGGTTCCCTCCCACACCCATATTGCTTTTGCTGATGCAGGCTGTTTGGGGTCTTAATTTCCTATCATGACAACATTCTTAGTTCTTTGAGAGTCTGTTCTGTTTGCTCTGGCTTATGCTCAGCTAGTCAGCTGATGACTTCCAGTCTACAGCGTGATACTTTTGTTCCTCATCACAGAGGAAAGCAGATTAAGTTTGTTTCTTTTCCCCTGCAGAGTATAATGCTTTTGAATCTGCCTCTTTGAGCTTAAATTTATGTCCTCTGCTATTCCTTCTTCTACAGTACAAATTCTTTGTTAAGCTAGTAAAGTGCAATCCAAATGCTGTTCACTGTTAGTTTTAAATTGTTTAATAGAAAATATGCTCAATATGCCCTTTTACATTTCTTAATTCTTCACCTACATAAAATTATTTTTTTATTCTGCTAGAACAACCAATCAAATACATGCATTTCCTTCTGGTAAAATACATCTGATATTATAACAATATCACTCCTAATGTTACAGTTGGCATTATGAGCCACAGTGTTTAACCCATCCTGAGTCTAATAATAAAAGAAAAGGTTTGATTTCATGGATGTTTTATTTAAAATTATTACTAATATGTTAGGGCCATATTATGAATCCTTTACTTTCACAATTAGTCCCACTGAAATCAATTCCTGTAGCTTTGTAATCATATTTGTGGAACTTCTCTAAATTGCCTCCAATATCTTCCTGGGTTGAGGTACCCAAAGCAGGATGCAATACTTCAGATTCAGTTGCACAAGATGCAGTCTAATCTGAAGTATACACTCTATGTAACATATCTCTATTATATGCATTACAGAGCTAGTCAGAAAATGGGAGGTTTTCCCAGAACATTTAGACTTTTTTGTTGAAATATCAAAAACTGAAAAATTTCCAAAAAAATTTCAAAACAGAAACTGAAATTTTCAGCAAAAATTCAAAAATGTTCACTGAAAGCAAATACTTCTTGCAATAAAGAAAGTAAACAAACTAAATAAAACAACAAAATCATTTCCTAAAAAAAAACTTTTTTTTTTTTTTTTTTGTCAAACCAGTTGGGTTGAAAAATTTTCATCAAATCTTAACACACTGGACAAACCTGCTGTGTTTCCATTTACAAACCCAAGTATTTTCAACAGATTGACAAATAACTGATCATGATGACGCTTGAAGTGAACCCCGGGTTCATATTAATGTGAAGGTATTTATACACTGTAATCAAGTCACCTCTCAGTCTTCTTTTTGGGCAGGTCTACACTAGAAGCCCTCCATCGGCTCAGCTGCACCAATGAAGACGCTCAATGCCGATGGGAGAATGCTCTCCTATCAGCATAATTACTCCACCTCTGCGAGAGGCGGAAGCTATGTGCAAGTTAGCGTTGGTGTGGACAGTGTGTAGGTTGCTATAACGTGTGTTGCTCAGGGGGTGTCTTTTTCACACCCCTGAGTGATGTAAGTTAGCTTGACTTAAGCGGTAGTGTAGACCTGCCCTTAGATACACATAAAGAGCTCAATTTGTTTAGTGTTTCACTGTAAAGCATTTTCTTCAGCCCCCAGATCATTTTTGTGGCTCCTTGCTGTGCCCTCTCCAACTTTTCATCTTCCTTTTTAAAATATTGACAACAGAACTGTATGCAGTTTTGTAGCATCAGTCTAACCAATGCCA
The DNA here is from genome assembly GCF_027887155.1 of Malaclemys terrapin pileata. Classification (NCBI taxonomy): domain Eukaryota; kingdom Metazoa; phylum Chordata; order Testudines; family Emydidae; genus Malaclemys; species Malaclemys terrapin. The sequence continues at coordinate 112,244,252 of NC_071511.1, forward strand.
TATATAAAGGTGAAATCACCTCCCTATTCCTACTCACTACTCCTCTGTATATCCAAGGATCATGTTAGCCTGTTTTGCCACAGCATCACACTGGGAGCTCATGTTGAGTTGCTTGTCCATACTCCCTTAGATCCTTTTCAGAGTCAATGCTTTCCAAGAGACAGACCCCCATTCTGTAGGTCTGTCCTGAATTCCTTGTTCCTAAATATATCATTTTGCATTTGGCTGTATTGAAACATATTCTGTTTGAATGGGCCTATCTTATCATGCAATCCAGATTGCGTTGTTGGTTGCCTTGTCTTCATCATTGTTTATCACTTCACCAACCTTTGTGTCATGTGCAAATTTTATCAGCAGTGATTTTATAGTTACTTTCAGATTATTGATGAAAATGTTGAATGGTATCGGGCCTTATATCGATCCCTGCAAAACCCCACTAAAAACAGCCTTGCTCAGTGAGGATTCCAACACTGACAACTACTTTTAGAGATGTGACAGTTAGTCAGTTCTTAGTCCTTTTCATGAGTACTCTATTAATATTGCATAGCACTAATTTTTTAATAAAAATGTCATGGGGTACTAGGTCAAATACCTTACAAAAGTCTAAGTGTATTACATCTCTGCAGTTACCTTTAGAAACCCAAATTGCAATCAAAGAATGAAATCAGGTTTGTTTGACAAGACCTATTTTCCATAAAACCATGTTGACTGGCATTAATTATATTCTGTCCTTTAATTCATTATTAATTGAATCTGGTATCAGCTTTTCCACTCTTTATCCAGGAGCTAACCAGTTTATTGTTACCTTGGTCATTCCACTTGTGCTTTTTGAATATTGATATAACATTAGCACTCTTCCAATCTTTCAGAATTTCCCTGGTATTACAAGATTTATTAAAAATTTAACATCAGTGGGCCAGATATGTCTCCAGCCAATTCTTTTAGAACTTTTGGGTGCAAATTACCCAGGCCTCCTGATTTAAAAATGCCTGTCTCTAGTAGATGTTGTTTAATGTCCTCCATAGTTACTAATGGACTGGAAAGTATCCTCATATGATACATCAACCTACTTCTTTCCAAAAACAGAACAGAAATATTTATTCATCCCTTCTGTCTTTTCTATGTCATTAGTAACAATGTTATCATCTCTACCTTGTAATGAGCCTATACCATTGCTAGGCTTTCTTTTGTTCCTAATATACTCTTAAAAAATCCTTATTGTCCTTGGAGTTGCTAACCTCATATTTCCCTGATGTCTTTTGCTTTCCTCATCAATTTTCTGTACTTCTTAACTTCTAATGTATATCAATTGCTGTCTATTTCCATTTCTTAGGTTGCTGCCTTCGCTTTCCCACTGAACCGGGATGTGCTTTACGCAAAGTTGGCCTCTTTCTTGACTGTAAAATTGTGGCTTTTGAGCCAGATAATAAACTCTTAAAGAATTCCCAAGGTGCAGTCATGTTTTTCTGTCTTAAGTTTTTCCTCCCCATCAATTTTGCTCGTTTTCCTCAGCTTTGGGAAATTAGCCTGTGATGAAGCTGAGAAACTGCCAGCCAGCACCACAGGGGTTATAGAAAGCCTTCCGGCCCTGCCAGCCCTGCCCTGTTATACCTGTAGCCAATGCCGGACCTGGAGGGGGCAGAGAAAGAGGGAGCCTGGCTCAGTTCAGGGCTGACCGGTGAAGAAGCAAGAGCTAGCTGCCTCTCTATCTGAGGGAAAGGATCACTAACCAGGCAGCCACCTAGGAGTAAGCAGTGTCTCCCTAGCCACAAGAAATTGTGGAGGAAACCTAGGAGCTTCCAGCACCGGAGGCAACTGAGTGGGCAAAGCCCAGGGACATTGTGGGGCTCAGCTTCACCAACTTGCAGCTGACCCACCTGAAAGAGCTTGGGAGTGTGACAAGGTGCTCAAGATGCACGAGAGGACCCTCTGGGAAGCAGGCTGCCCAGCTAAGTTTATTAGAGGGGCCATGTCCCAAACTGAACAGACACTGGTAGGAAGTAGCCCAGGGCAGAGAATTTATTCTCCCTACCATGAGGGCTGCCCCTATTCAGGGCTGGGACCCAGCGCCGAGGGAGGGCCTGGGTCCCCCTGCTCCCTTTCCCGTCCTCCCCCCCAAGCCTTAAAGACTGAGGCCATGCAACCAAGCAAGAGGCTGGAAGTCACACATTCTAACTAGTAGGCAGTCTGGCCCTCCAGGCCACCTGTTACATAGCCCTTCTGAAGTTTAATTATATCTGTCTATAATAGTATAAATATACTAGTATAAATCCAGAAATAATTCCATTCAACTAAAAATCGGGCGCTGCAGCTTTTGTTAACTCATGCTTGCAGAAACCATCTAAGTGGGTAATGCTTTCCTCTTTATTTTCCTGATAATACTTTCCTCTTTTATTTTCATTTTCTAATTTAATTTAGCTTCACAGCGAGGAGTCTGAATTCAAATTGTTCACAGCAGAATGCAGAGGTTTCTATGCAAGTGATATGTTTCAGAAATGTTATGTAGATCTCAGTTAGGAAATTCATTCTTCCAGGCAAAGGCATACCGCAACATACAATAGAATGGAATTTTCGATCCGGTTTCACCATCATTACGAATATAATTCATTCAGTTGTGGCTATTATTCTGGCCTACTGTGAGCTGCTTTTGTGAGGACCAGGGATAGGAACAACTCTCAATGATGGCTTATACTTATCATTTACACCATTTTAAAGTTCTCCCACTACTGTTGATTAGCCCAACATTTAGGCCCAAAGGACTGACACTGCTTCTCTTACTAGTCAAGGAGCAGAATTGGAGCCCAGATATTGACACCTAATGAATACTAAACTCACAAGGATTTCAGTGGGAGTTTTGCCTGCACAACACGTGACCTTTTATGGCCTGATATAAAGCCCATGGAAAAATTACCATTGACTTCAATAGGTCTTGGATAAGACACATCTAGAATGGTTGAACCAACTGTTAGCATTTCCATACAATCACAATGAACACAACTGAACTTTGGCAGCATTTCATCCCTTATTAGTTCAGTACAATCATGTTGTATTTTGTTTCCTTATATGCTAATATATCACTTTATGTTCAATTACTGGACATAGTTTAAATATCTCTGACGTGACACGAACAATAATCTTCTTTTTAAAATTGTCCATGTAATATTTTTTCCCCCTTTAGTAGGGTAATGAAAACAGCTGGAGGTAAATTATTATAGTTCAAAGTTACACATTGACATATTTTTCTCTGTGTGTGTGCAAAGCTCCCATTAGCAGTAATGAAAGTTTTAGCTGTATCAAGAGAACATATCCCTGTAATTCAATTCATGGAATCAGAGAAATTAGAAATGGAAAATTCCTAACAGCATTAGATCATGTAGTTCATCCCACAACCAGTGCCAGGTGGACTCTATGCAGAGTGAATGAAGGCACCAAAATATTAAACTATTTTTCATATCTATTATTTATTATACTAAAAACCAAAACAGCAAGCAAGTTTCATGGAATGTATTTCTACTGCTCAGTAATAAATCAACATATAGAAGAAATGTATATACCTCCAAGCTATGGAAAGGTAACTATCCCTGTAGATTTAGTGACTGACATGTTTTGAATGGCAGCCTATAACAACAACACAACAGCTGTGCATTTTTGTATTACATGCATGCAAAACCATAAAATTCACCTAAGAGTTGGACTGCTTGGTGAAATCTGCCTAAATCTTGGCTTAATATTTCAGATAGCAGTGTTTTGAGCTAGTCAGATCCAAATCTATCAACATCTCCATGGAAGCTTTCATTACTTCTCGGGTATAATTATACATCTATATTCAACAGCAGCATGAGTGTTACAGAAGACTGACTTTACTATTCATTATCATGACAGTTTCATTTATCTGCAGAAGGTCAGATAATAAAAGCATTTATAAAATATGTTGCAGTCAGAACATGAAAAGGAGAAAAACAGGAAGCAATCTTGAGATTTTCATATTTATCTTGGCATTGGCTTCTTTCCTTTTCATGTTACTCGTTGCATAGTCAGAAAAGCCCTGTCTTAATTTCAATCTACAATTAAGTGTTGTACGAATTATGGGTACCTCTGACTGATCTATTAGGGGAAGCGTGTAAAATGAATATTAGTCCTTATTAAGGACCAGACTGGGACTTTTCACAGAGGAAAGCACTACTCAGTATGAGTAAGGACAGCAGAATCAAATCTAAAAGTTACTTGTTACCATCACCAGCCTAATGCCCATTCTGAGATTCTAGTACAGTTCCAACTCTTATGGTCCAGTTTTGACACTTGTACTTTTTAATCTGTGAGTAGTTCTACTAATTTCACTACAGCGTGGGTCACTACTTAATGTGATTGTGGCAGAATCTAGATCATAGGGAACAGTGATCCCTATTAAGGGCCAGATTTTGGCTAACCCCCGTGTGGGTATGAAAAAAAGAGAGGGATGGCAAAAATTCTTTCTTGCACCCCCCACACAGAAATCAGCCATGTTTGCAGTTTTTGTATTCCTGTGAGCAAAGAGATTGTTCCTAGCTAGTGCCCCTAGAGGTGCTAGCCACCTCCAAAAAGGAGTGGGTGGGAGACAGGGCCATGACTCTCCAGCTGGAATGACCAGAAGGGAAAGCATGTACATCCTTATGTGGTGTAGAAGCAGGTGGTCTTCTGCATAGCAAGGAACACAGAGGCATTATGCCTTCTGGAGGCACGGTCTCTATTGGAGTTCTCACTGAGGAAACACTTTCCCCTTTCTTCCCTCCAAGTGACCTAGAATCCTATGGGCACAGTTGAGCCCTACAGCACTTCCAGTGAAAAATTAAGAAGTTTTAGAAAGAGATAGGGAAAAGCAGGGGCAGTCATGAGGCTGTTAGATATAATTCACCATAAGGTTTAATTAAGAGAGCTGATCCTTCCCCAGGCTGGATGAAAAACACACCTCCTCTGTAAGTAGAAACTACACCGAGCTAAAGGTTTTGACATTTCTCGGTCCAGACTTCTCTGGTGATGCAGCTGTAAAGCAACACATGTTCTTGCTGGAGATTATAAATGTGGATGTTACTGCTAACTTCAGTGGTTCCCTACAATGGTTCTCCAGACACTGTCATCCTGCCTGGCCAGTGGTCAGGCTTTTCCAAAGGGACCATACTCATGCTTTATCTTTACTGTACTTTCTATCTCCTGGTTTTCATCCTCTTCAAGAGGAGTCTTTGCCTGTCAGCCAGTATATTTTATGCATTGTTGCCCTTGCCAGACTAAGAACTCACGTCTCCTGAGCAGTAATTCTCTCCTCTTCTTGCCTTACTTGCCTACTTGCCTGACTGTGACATCAGTCAATATTTTCTATCTCAAGTCTTCTCAGCTTGGTAACTTCCCTTCCAGAAATGCCTAAATCCAATATAAGCACATAGGCTGTTCCCCATTTGCACGTTACCTGCTTCTCTAGAGCCTAAAATAGCTTGTCACCCCCTCTGAGACTATGACTGTGTTTCTTTTCCTCAGGGCACCACTCAGGTTCCTATCCTTGGGTGTGGCCAAGCTGTGCTCAGCAGTTTCCAACTGTGGGAGGGAAAGTGGCTTTGAGCCACAGAAGCACTCCTCCAATGTCTGGAGCTGCTAGGTGGGCCTGCCACTGTCCAACATTAGACCAGCCTTCGGGCTGCTTTAACTTATGCTTTTTGGCAATGGCTACATGGGGGCCATTGTGGCACACACTGTTTATTTGAATGCAGCAGTGCTCAAGCCATGCCCTGCCCCCGCATCTGACATGTCCCTTGAGCCGGGGCTATGAGTGGGTGTGGTGTAGCTTACACTAGTACAATACTCCGCTGGCTATTTAGGCCAGCTTTAGATCTGTATGGTACTGCTGGACCAATGCTCAGCAGAATTAGTGACAGCCCGGCTGAAAGCATGCTTTAGTTTCCTTTTCAACCTGTCTTTACCTTTCCACAGGAAGGTTTCATTCTCCTACAAAGGTTGTTGAGACGTACAGTAACTCCTCACTTAACGTTGTACTTATGTTCCTGAAAAATGTGACTTTAAGTGAAACGATGTTAAGCGAATCCAAATTCCCCATAAGAATGAATGGAAATGGGGGGATTAGGTTCCAGGGAGGTTTGGTTTTTTTTGCCATACAGTACAGTACAGTACTATATTGGGAGGTGTCCCCACCTTACCCCACACAGGCACAGCCCACAGGCACTGGAGATGAGGCAGGCAAGGAGGCTGAAGGGGCTGTAGGCTGGGAGAAGCACGTTGCGCAGCAGCAGTGGCAGATTTCCCTACTCTGCAAGCACCAGGGGCAACCCTCGGCCTGCCCATGCCCCCCTTCTCCCAAACCCCCACCCTTAACCCGCCTCTTCTCCCCCCCACCTCCTCCCGCTTTACTCCGCTCCTCCCCTCTACCTCCCCTGCCTCCTGCCCGCGGCAATCAGCTGGCTTGCGGTGTTCAGGGGGCAGGAGGGAGGAGCGAGGACATGGCATGCAGGATCCCCCCTACCTGCATTGCCTCCCGCCCGGCTCTTAAACAGAGCCGGGCTGCCCGAGTGCTACCGGCTTCGGGCAGCCCCCATGCCTCCGGACCCTGCGCCGCCGGAGCCCGGGAGGGGAAGTGCCCGGCTGGGGGCACAGGGTCCGGACGCAAGGGGGCTGCCTGAAGCCCAAGCGCTACCAGCTTCACGGTTTGCCGGGCAGCCTCCAGACCCTGCGCCCCCTCCTGGGTGCTTCCCCTCCTGGGCTCCAGCTGTGCTGGGCAAGCGCCGGCCGGGGGCGCAGGGTCTGGGGGCTGCCCGGCAAACCGTGAAGCCGGTAGCGCTTGGGCAGCCCTTTCCCCGTGGCTGGGAGTGGGAGGGAGGAGGGGACGGAGTTAGGGAGGGGCTGGGGGTGGGGAAATGGGCGGGGCCAGGGCCCGTGGAGGGTCCTCTTTTTTTATTTAATAGATATGGTAACCCTAAGGGACGTAAGATCAGCGAGAGGACATTAAGTGGGGAGTTACTGTACTGAACCCCAAGTGCCATCCCACAGAATGGCAGGTTGTATTTGGATGGTGATTAGTAATAATCGTTTGCAGAATGCCTTATATACATGAGGTGTTTTCCATAGCACAGAGCCCCACACGTTTCCTGCAAGATGCTGAGCACTTCCTACATGGGGCAGAACACCTTCCTCTCCTACCTAATGGGAGATGAGGGTGCTCCACACATTACAGGATCAAGCCCGTGGATTGCTTAGACTCTGTTTCTGACTAAAGCAAGCACCGAACAATAGTTCAGGATCATGTTGGTATCTCCACTTTGTTTTCCTCACACGTGATCTATAAAAGAAAACTACATAAATGCTGAACTTTAGCGATGTCATTCAATACTGAATAATGATGTAAATAACCTTTAAAATGTGATATATTGTTCCTTTTGTAAGCAAAGCAAAGCGTGGAACCTTTTTAACTAGTTTGTAAAGTGAAAGACCTTCCTGGGGGCAAATAGAAAAGATTTACTAATGCTGATACACAAGTAACAGTGGCACCTGCTCAGCTCTTGAATGCAGAAGAAACAATAGCAAGCTGGAATAAAAAGAAAGTGCAAATGGATGAGCTAAAAACAAGCAAGATGAATGCAAGTGTAATGACACTAGGACTACATTTTGGTCAGGTTCTCTTTGCTGAAAGGTTGGCTTTCAGTACAGCTAGTGACTGTTCCAGAGCCCACTGAAATCAGCTGAAAGCTCTAGTTGACCGGGCTTTGGATAAGGTCCCTGAATGTTTGCTAGGAAGGAATGAGACTTTAAGTCTCCATAAAGATTTAAGGAAGGATTTTTATCTGGACCTTGCTGTATTAAGGTGCAGGGTCTCTAGAGCTAGTCAGGAATTTTTTGGCACAACTCTTCTTTTGTTGGAAAATGCTGACTTGTCAAGAAGGCTTCTCAGGATGGAATAGAGAGAGAGACACACACTCACCCCAGAACAGCCAATAACCCAGATGGGATGTGGGAGTCCCATGTCCCTGCTCTGAATCAGAAAGAGCAGGGACTTGAACCTAAGGCTATGGCTACATAAGAGAACTTATAGTGCCACAGCTGCCGCTGTGATGCTGTAGCACTGCTAGGGCAGATGCTCTGAGCCTATGGGAGAGAACTCTCCCATCGACTAAATTATTCCAGCCCCCCTGAGTGAGAACTTCTCCCGCCAACTTAGCGCTGTCCACACTGGCACTTAGGTTGGTGTAACTTACAGCACTCAGGTGGGGTGGCTTATTCACACCCTGAGTGACATGACTTATACTGACCTAAGCTGTAGTGTGTACATAGCCTAAGTCTCCTTCATCCCAGGTGAGTCAAACCCTGCAATTTTTTTACAGAATTCTTCTTTTCTGGGCAGCCCAAAACATTCTTATCAGAAGTCAGTGGTGTCACACCCAGGAAGGGTTAACTTATAAAACCCATCCTGATGAAGGTGCAGGGCAGCAGTGCCTGCCTTCAGGATCACTGACCAGCAGATGAGAGTTTGTTATGATGATGCAATATTTGCAGCTTGACATCCTTGCTGGACTTTGTGTATGTGTGTTAGGTCTGAATTGGCTGGCATCTTTTTGGGATTGCAGTGCACTCCAGCTTTCTTGCTCCTCTGACTGAATATACGTCTTACTGCTGTTTTCACATTAGTTTCTGAATATGCTTTTCCTCCATATGCAACAGTGATGAGGAAGGACTGTATTGCATAGTGGCAGATTGATGTAGCCTAGGTTACTGGAAGCTTTTTAGGAAGAGCACTGAGATTTGTTATTAGGAGGGAAAAGGTCTGGTAGTTAAGGTGCTGACCTGGGAGGTAGAGGTTCAACTCTTCTACTGTGACTTTACACAAGTCTTTGTGTGCCTCAATTCTCTATATGTAAAATGGGGATAACAGCACTTCCCTGCTTCGCAAGAGTGTTGTGAGGATAAATACATTAAAGATTGTGATGGATTTCAGAGTAGCAGCCGTGTTAGTCTGTATCCGCACAAAGAACAGGAGTTCTTGTGGCACCTTAGAGACTAACAAATTTATTTGAGCATAAGCTTTCGTGGGCTACAGCCCACTTCTTCGGATGCATGTGACAAATAACCATAGAATCTGAGCACCTCACAATCTTTAAAAAAGAACAGGAGTACTTCATGCATCCAAAGAAGTGGGCTGTAGCCCACGAAAGCTTATGCTCAAATAAATTTGATAGTCTCTAAGGTGCCACAAGTACTCCTGTTCTTTTTTAAAGATTGTGAGGTGCTCAGATTCTATGGTTATAGGGGCCACATAAATTCTTTAGATCTAGAGGTACATAACTCTGAGTGTAGCTGATCGTGGGCCAGATCCTTGGCCCAGTTCTACCTGCATTATACCACTCTAGTGGCACAAAGCAGCTGGAAATCCAGTGGATCTGCCCAGATCAGGATTCCCCTGGCATGGTGAATTCCCTGGATGGTGCAGGGCTACTGTGGAGCACCCAGATGTAATTTAGAACAGCCTTAGTTGCTTTATGGCATGCTGTGGCCAGCCGCAGGAGCGGGTAGGAGCCATGTTTACAGGGAATAAGACACTTTCAGGCAGCATACTATTTAGTAGGGGGGAACAGTTTTGAAAGTGACACCTCCTGGGGAGGTATTTGAGAAGCCATGAGGCTGAAGAAACTATGTTGTAAGCAGCCTCAATAAAGTTGGAGTTTGTTAATTAACCCTGTGTCAGAGTGAGATCTTATATGGCAGAAGATGAAGCATAAAACAAGTATTCACAATTAACAGCCTAAATTTCTAAAGTTATGATCCACTAGGCCTGGGCTCTGTGTAAAATCTGGAATGGACCCTGTGGAAGCAGTCTCTTTTCTGGTTGTTCCTAAATTCTGGTTAGAAACAAGAGGGGATATTCCTAGACATCACACGGACCCACATAGTCTGCAACAAGTCAGAAGGGACATGATTAGCTTCCTCTACAACTACTTACTTTAAATCTTATAATAAAGCACATCATGAGATTCACAAAGCACTGGAAATGCAACCATCCAATCCCCCAATGCTTCTTATCAGTGATGAAAGAGATGTCTCCATTCGTTGGAAACTTGATTAAACTTGACTGTTCCATTCTCTCTCAACAGGGGATGAATTAAAAAAACCCCCACTTTTGTGCTTTCGTTTCAAGTACAAACATCTTCCTTCTGAACCCATCTAATGAATTTTCCAGTGCTTAACATCCTCCTGAGCCTGGCTGTTTGTTTATTAGCATCATCATCATCTTTCAACTGCAGATTTGCCCTATAGCTGAAGAAATGGCAGTTGGTTTGTCAAAGTTTCATTTTAGGGGGGTGTTTCTTTGAGCAGAGAAGAACTTACATCCGTTTCAAAGGGGTAGCCGTGTTAGTCTGGATCTGTAAAAGCAGCAAAGAGTCCTGTGGCACCTTAGAGACTAACAGACGTATAGGAGCATGAGCTTTCGTGGGTAAATACCCACTTCTTCGGATGCATCCGAAGAAGTGGGTATTCACCCACGAAAGCTCATGCTCCTATACGTCTGTTAGTCTCTAAGGTGCCACAGGACTCTTTGCTGCTTTTACATCAGTTTGAAACTTGTCTTCAGTGCTGTGTAGTTCTTATTCTACATGGCATTTCCGTTCTCGTATCATCTTCAGCTTGTTTACTGAATGCCGAGCCTGCTTGTTAAGTTGAGACTAGTGCAACTCCTGCGATGAAGCTGTGAATATTAACATTTGTTTGAAACAGATCTGGTTTGCTTTTTAATCAGAACTGGTTCACAGGTTGTGGAAATGGTTCTGGTTTGAACAAACCTGCTTTTCTCATGTTAGAATTTCATTTCAAAGCGACAGGCACAAGTGGGGTTTGTATGTGTTCACACCTGCTTGCAAGGTGGTGGCTTGAAAAATATCACTCTGTGCTCTAGCAGAGAAAGGTGGGTTTTGTTGGTTGGTTGTATATCCATCTGCTCCTTCCTTAAAAGTTTCTTCAAAGCCACACAATTAAAAATAATCATTGAGGCAGAAGGAGGAAGGAGGAGGGGGGCTGTGAAAGGCATATGGGGGAGAACGGGTGGCAGAAGACTGGGCTGTAGGAATCCCCAGTACCAGGGAAATCAAATGAATTTTAAATGCAGGGTTCCACCACTAAGCTGGAACATGGTGTGATATCTGGGACCAATTTTTTGCAGGAAGCAATCTGTGCCATGAAGGGATGAACTGTGCTCCAAGGAAGCACATGGGGATGACAACTATGCAGCTTTTTGAGGGGCAAATGGAAAAAAAGGTTTTTGAAAGACAAGGGCGGTCACAATTGTAGTGTTGTGGTATCAGATTACACCCCCAGCTCCTAAGAAGAGAGAAATGCATGTGTTAGGGACCGGAATGTAGGCAGTTGTGACTTGTGGTTGGAGGAATCAGGCCTAGTCTTTAGCGCAGGTATTGGAAGTTAGGAATCGGAGCAAAGGGTCAGAGATAAAGTCAGAGATCGGGAATCACAGCCAAAGGTCAGAACCAGATTACCTGGAATGTCACAAGCCAGGTATGTGACAATCAGGGTCCAGGACCCGAAATGGAGAACAGTGTGTGTGTATGTGTGTGTGTGTGTCTGAACCCCAATGAATAAGCAGCTGAATCAACTGGTTGTATAAAATGTTATTGTGTATAAAAATGTCAAGCAAGGACTTTTATGAAAGCTTGTAGTGTTCTAAACTTAATAATTATTGAGATGTCATTAGAGGAGGTTTTGGAACAAATTGATAAACTAAACAGTAATAAGTCACCAGGACCAGATGGTAGTCACCCAAGAGTTCTGAAGGAACTCAAATGTGAAATTGCAGGACTAGTAACTGTTGTCTGTAACCAATCATTTAAATCAGCTTCTGTACCAAATGACTGGAGACTAGCTAATATGATGCCAATTTTTTAAAAGGGCTCCAGAGGCGATCCCGGCAGTTACAGGCCGGTAAGCCTGACTTCAGTACCAAGTCAACATGTTTTTTTGTAAAGGGAAGTCATGCCTCACCAATCTACTAGACTTCTTTGAGGGGATCAACAAGCATGTGGACAAGGGGGATTTTCAGAAAGCTTTTGACAAGGTCCCTCACCAAAGGCTCTTAGGCAAATTAAGCTGTCATGGGATAAAAGGGAATGTCCTCTCATGGATTGGTAACTGGTTAAAAGATAGGAAACAAAGATGAGGAATAAATGGTCAGTATTCAGAATGGAGAGAGGTAAATAGTAGTGTCCCCCAGGGGTTTGTACTGGGACCAGTCCTATTCAACATATTCATAAATGATCTGGAAAAAGGGATAAACAGTGAGGTGGCAAAATTTGCAGATGATACAAAACTACTCAAGATAGTTAAATCCAGAGCAGACTGCAAAGAGTTACAAAGGGATCTCACAAAACTGGGTGACTGGGTAACAAAATGGCAGATGAAATTCAATGTTGATAAATGGAAAATAAAACACATTGGAAAACATTAATCACAACTATACATACAAAATGATGGGGTCTAAATTAGCTGTTAGCACTCAAGAAAAAGATCTTGGAGTCTTGGACAGTTTTTCGAAAACATCTGCTCAATGTGAAGTGTCAGCCAAAAAAAGCTAACAGAATGTTAGGCACCATTAGGAAAGGCATTAATAATATGACAGAAAATATCATGTTGCCTCTATATAAGTCCATGGTACGCCCACATCATCTTGAATACTGAGTGCTGATGTGGTTGCCCCATCTAAAAAAAGAATTGGAAAAGTTTCAGAAAAGGGCAACACAAATGATTAGAGGTATGGAACTGCTTCCATATGAGGCGAGATTAATAAAACTGGGACTTTTCAACTTGGAAAAGAGACAACTAAGGGGGGATATGATAGAGGTCTATAAAATCATGACTGGTGTGGAGAAAGTAAATAAGGAAGTGTTATTTACTCCTTCTCATAACACAAGAACTAGGGGTCACCAAATTAAATTAATAGACAGCAGGTTTAAAACAAACAAAAGGAAGTATTTCTTCACACAATGCACAGTCAACCTGTGGAACTCTTTGCTAGAGAATGATGTGAAGACCAAGACTATAACAGGGTTCAAAAAAGAACTAGATAAGTGCATGGAGGATAGGTCCATCAACGGCTATTCGCCAGGATGGGCAAGGATGGTGTCCTTAGCCTCTGTTTGCTAGAAGTTGGGAATGGGCCACAGGGGATGGATCACATTGTGGAAGCAGAGAAAGAAATGACAGGAAGGAAATGCAATGCATGACAGTTTGTTAGCAAGAGTCAGGCTAACTGTAACCCTAATAATGCGAGATTTGTAGAAGCAAGGATTGTGTGAGGCGAGTGAGAAAGAACTGTGTGAGAAGTTGTTGCGACCTTGTGTAAATAATGTGTAAAAAATATTGTATGTAGACTAAAGTCAAAACAAGTAAAAAAAATAAAATATCACGATGGCCAATGTATAAACAAAATGCAGCTGTTGCTTATTATTGTTTGTAATGAAAGGTATAAAGGTTTGCTGTAATTGTTTACCTGTAGAGAGACCTGTTTAACTCTCTCTCGCTACGCAATTGTTAGAGAAAATAAAGTATCTGACTTGCTGTACCCAAACAAAAAGTGAGACCTCTGTTATTCTCCAATAACTTGATGATAACCTGTCTGTTCATTCCCTTTGGGGCACCTGGCATTGTCCACTGTCGGCAGACAGGATACTGGGCTAGATGGACCTTTGGTCTGATCCAGTATGGCCATTCTTATGTTTATGTAAAGTCTTATGTTTATCTTATGGATACAGGTTATGGTTATGAATTTATGTATTTAGCAAACTTTACCTCCACCTCACACCTGGCTGGTGGCTGGTCAAGCAGGGAGGAAGCAGACTAGGCTAACTCCAAGCACCTAGTATTGTACAATCCAGGAAAAGACAAATGATGGGCCATTGAAATTAGTGGGAAAACATCAGGACATCCTGGCTACCAGTGGAAGGAATTTTCCCACTTGGAATAACCATGAGTCACCATACCAGGAGAAAGAGGGGGAAATTGGGGGGGGGAAAGCCTTTTAAAAGCAGGATTGTGTCAGAGGTTTGGCATCCACAACTGCGGGACAGTCTCAAAGAGGGGGAGGGATGGATCCCTCTTATGGCGAGGGGGTACACTGGGAAACTGTTAAAAGGCAACAGGTAGCTTGTACTAGAAAAGAGATTTTATCTAATGTGGAAGTATAAAGCCTGAAGTTGTATCTGTTTATTTTCTATGTCATGCGTATATGTTTGATTTCCTTTGCGGTCTCATTTTGAATCTGTGGTTTTTCTATTCAATACATTTGGTTTATTTTTAACCCCAAGCAGGTCTCTGGTGTGCAAATGGTGTGGACTGTGACTGCCAAAGTAAACTGATAGCTGAGGGGTGGATTTCATGCCTTAGGGGGTGACAAACCAGAGGGGAAAGTTCCAAGTGTCTGGTAGTTAAGAACTCAGGGAGGATGGATTTGGCGAGACTCTGGATGGGAAGAGCTGTTGGTGTCACACTGCAAGGAGTAACTAGGCTGATGGAAGGCAAGGTGAAATCTTATACACCTCTACCCCGATATAACACAACCCGATATAACACGAATTCGGATATAATGCGGTAAAGCAGTGCTCCGGGGGGGCGGGGCTGCGCACTCTGGCAGATCAAAGCAAGTTTGATATAACGCGGTTTCACCTATAACGCGGTAAGATTTTTTGGCTCCCAAGGACAGCGTTATATCGAGGTAGAGGTGTTGTTGTGGTCTGGCTCCTGGTGTCAGAGATCTGAGCCGGAGCAGCACAGCATTAAGATGCCTGAAGGTTAAAGGGCAGATGGTGACAGGAATGGATCAGCAAGGAAAGCTACCTCTTGGAGGTCAGGTAGTGTAGGGAAAAAGCCAGAACTGTCATAACGCCAAGCAGAGTTGGACCTTGCAAAGGAAATTAAAACCAATAGTAAAAGGTTCTTCAGCCAGATAAATAAAAAGAAAGCAAGGAAAGAAGAAGTGGGACCACTAAGCACTGAGAATAGGATGGAGAGTAAAGATAATCTAGGCAGGGCCGGTGCAAGGATGTTTCACGCCCTAGGCGAAACTTCCACCTTGCGCCCTTCCTCCTCCCCGAGCCCTGCGGCAGCTCCCCGCCCCCCCACACCCTGAGGCACCCCCCGCAGCAGCTCCCCCCACCCTGAGGTGCCCCCCCGCAGCAGCTCCCCCTGCCCTGACGCACCCTCCCCCGCAGCAGCTCTCCACCCCCCTCTGCCCTGAGGCACCTCCCCCGCGGCAGTTCCCCACTGCCCCCTGCCCTGAGGCGCCTCCCCCGTGGCAGCTCCCCCCAGCCCGGGGAGCCGTGCAGCAGCTCCTCACCCCAGCTCACCTCTGCTCCGCCCCATCCCCAAGCCCTGAGGCACCCCCCCGTGGCAGCTCCCCACCCCCCTCTACCCTGAGGCGTCCCCCCCCGCGCCTGAGGAGCCGTGCAGCAGCTCCCCAGCTCACATCTGCTCCGCCTCCTCTCCAAGCATGCCGTCACCGCTCCACTTCTCCGCCTCCCAGGCTTGCGGCGCTAATCAGCTGTTTGGTGCCGCAAGCCTGGGAGGGAGAGAAGCAGAGCGGGGTGGCATGCTCAGGGGAGGAAGCAGAGCAGAGGTGAGCAGGGGTGGGGAGTTCCCCTGCGTGCCGCCCCCCCCCCCCTTACTTGCTGCAGGCGGCCCTCCCCGCGCCCCAGCTCCATCCGCCTAAATGCCGGCAATGACCGTGACGGCTGAAGATCTGGCCGTGTGGTTGCCGCTGAATAAAATGCCGCCCCCCAAATGCTAGTGCCCTAGGCGACCACCTAGGTCGCCTAATAGGTTGCACCGGCCCTAAATCTAGGTATGATCAACACCTAAACAAATACTTTGCCTCAGTTTTTAATAAGGGTAATGAGGAGCTTGGGAGCAGTGGCAAGGTGGCTAATGGGAACAAGGGCATGGAAGTAGAAATTACCACATCCAAGGTGGAAGCCAAACTCAAAACAGCTTAATGGAACCAACTGGGGAGCTTGGATAATCTCCACCCAAGGATGTTAAAGAAACTGGAACATGGAATTGCAAGCCCAATAGCAAGGATTTTTAACTTTAAATTTGGGGTTGTACCCTATTGCTAGAGAATTGCAAATATAGTGTCATGACTCATGGGCCTCAAACTTGGCCCACAAGGTTCATGGGAGCAGCCATGCACCAACCTTCCATCTGTCAGCCTTAGGACAATAGCTTACCTGGGACCCATGAAGCTTAGCCCTCATGTGAAGCTCCACCCCAGAGGTGCAGTTGGCAGAGTCCCAGAGCAGCTGATTGTCTTGATGGCTTGATTTCCTGGCATCTGACTTGTGGTTCTGACTTCCGATTTATCTCCTACATCTGACACCCTCATATTCTGACCCAGTCCGACTCTTGTTCCTGACTTGTGGTTTCAATCTCCAGTGTGAGTCCTGCTTCTGACCGCCAGGTATCATGACCCAACTCATTCTTGACTCCTGTCCCGTGACTGAGGACCCAGCTCTGACTTTTAGGTCTCACTGTCATGACCCAGCAGTGACATATTACCTATATTTAAAGGGGCGGGGGGAGGGAGAGAAGTGATCCAGGAGACCACGGGCCCATTAGTTTGACCTCAATTGTATGCAAGGTCTTAGAACAAATTTTGAGAGAGAAATTAGTTGAGGACATAGAGATAAACAGTAATTGGGATAAACACAACATGGTTTTACAAAAGGTATATCATGCAAGACCAACCTGGTCTCTTTCTTTGAGAAGATAACTGATTTTCGAAACAAAGGAAATGCAGTAGATCTAATCTACCTGGATGTCAGTATAGTATGTGATACAATTCCACACGGGAAAGTATTAATTAAATTGGAGAAGATGGGAATTAATACAAGAATTGAAAGGTGGGTAAGGAACTGGTTAAAAGGGAGACTACAACAGATTATGCTGAAAGGTGAACTGTCAGGCAGAAGGGAGGTTACTAGTGGAGTTCTTCAATGATCAGTCTGAGGACCAATCTTATTTAACATTTTCATTAATGATTTGGCACAAAAAATGAGAGTGTGTTAATAAAATTTTTAGAGGCATTGCCAATATGGAGAAGGAGCAAAATAGCATACAAGAAGATGTGGATGACCTTGAAAATTGGAGTAATACAAATTGGCTGAAATTTAATATTGCAAAGTGCAAGGTAATGCACTTAGGGACGAACAACAATAATTTTTTGTTATGTGATGGGGACGTATCAGTAGGAAATGACAGGTGGAGAAAGCCTAGGTTTATTGGTCAATCATAGGACAACTGAGCCACCAATGTGATGCAGCTGTGAAAAAGCCCAATGCAATCCAGTAGAGATAGGGAAGTGTTGTTACTGTTACACAAGGCACTGGTGAGATCGGATCTGGAATACAGTGTGCAATTCTGGTCTTCCATGTTTAAGAAAGATGAATTCAAACTGGAACAGGTGCAGAGAAAGACTGCTATGATAAGAGGAATGGATAACCTACCTTGCTAGATGAGATTTAAGGAGGTTGGCTTGTTTAGGCTAACAAAACAAAGGATCAGGGGAGATATGATTGCTCTCTCTAACTACATCAGAGAGATAAACACCAGGGAGGGAGATATTTAAGTTAATGGCCAATGCTGGCACAAGAACAAATGAACATAAACTGGGCATCAATAAGTTCAGGCTTGAAATTAGATGAAGGTTTCTAACCACCAGAGTAGTGAAGTTCTGGAACTGCCTTCTAAGGGGAGTAGTGGGGGTAAAAAACCTAAATGTCTTCAAGACTGAGCTTGATAAGTTTATAGAGGGGATGCTGAGATGGCCTACAATGGCACATGGTCTATCCGCAACTGCTATTAGCAGATCTCTTCAAGTGCCAGAGATGGGACACTAGATAGGGAGGGCTCTGAGTTATTGCAGTGAATTCTTTCCCAGGTGTCTGGCTGGTGGGTTTTGCCCACATGCTCAGGGTCTAACTGATCACCATGTTTGGGATTGGGAAGCAATTTCCCCCAGTCAGGTTGGTACTGACCCTTCGGGGGGGTTCACCTTCCTCTGCAGCCTGGGGCACAAGTCATTTGCTGGTTTTAACTAGAGTAAATGCTGTATTCTCTGTAATTTGAAGTCCTTAAATCATTATTTGAAGACTTCAGTCACTCAGCCAGAGGGTATGGGCCTACTACAGGAATGGGTGGGTGAGGTTCCATGTCCTGCAATTTGCAGGAGGTCAGACTAGATGATCATGATGATCCCTTCTCACTTTAAAGTCTATGATGACCCTTTACTGGTCTGGGTAACCCCCAAAACATCACAAGGGAGCAAGGCTGGAAGGAGCATAAAGTAACACAGCTGGAAACAAATGCTCTGCTGCTGGTCTTAAGAGCAGGTCTGCTGATACCTTCAGCCAATCGGGTAGTTTGGCCAATCAGGTGGTTCACAGTGGATCCAGCTGTGCTGTCAGACTGCCTGGGGGTTAAGTTAGCAGGCAAACAGGCTTGCTGCAGGTCCTTACTCCTGTCAACATGCACCTATTCTATAGCTACAGCAGCAGCTGAATCTGTAAGGAGACTAGTCCAAGGTGTACAGGATGTGGAGAGCATGGCAGGTAGCAGTAGTGGTTGAGCTATGAAGGGGCCAGAGAGGTGTGGTGAGGGGAAGAGTGTTCATATGCTGTGTGAATTGGGAGTTGCTATGCACACAACAAACTGTATTGGAGAATCTGTGTCGTGGATACATAGGGCATGTCTATACTTACGGCTAAATCGGCACTGCTGCGATTGATACAGCGGTGTTGATTTAGCAGGTCTGGTGAAGACCTGCTAAGTCGATGGCAGAGTGCTTTCCCGTCGACTTCTGTACGCCAACTCCCTGAGAAGCATAAGGAAAGTTGGCGGAAGAGCATCTCCCGTTGACACAGCGCAGTTTAGACACTGCTGTAAATCACCCAAGTTACGTGAACTTCAGTTACATAACTTATATAAGTGAAGTAGCATAAATTAGGTTGACTTTCAGCTTTAGTGTAGACCACTTCATAGATAAATGCTTGCATGTCTTAGGCCAGGTCTACACTAACCCCCTAATTCGAACTAAGGTACGCAACTTCAGCTACGTGAATAACGTAGCTGAAGTTCGAAGTACCTTAGTTCGAACTTACCTCGGTCCACACGCGGCAGGCAGGCTCCCCCGTCGACTCCGTGGTACTCCTCTCGTCTAGCTGGAGTACCGCAGTCGACGGCGAGCACTTCCGGGTTCGACTTATCTTGTCCAGACAAGACGCGATAAGTCGAACCCAGAAGTTCGATCGCTCACCGCCGAACTACCGGGTAAGTATAGACCTACCCTTAGAGAACTAAAATGTTTCTGTCACCCAGTAAGTGCTTCAGAAAGAAAAGTCAGAGAGTATTAAGAATTACTTGACAGGAAAGAAATGGTAAATAGCTAAAAGCGGATGATTTTCTGAACTATGAGACAGACAATAATGACATAGAAAGTTCCTGAACATTTTATTTTAGGATGCAGTGTGCTTCTAAATGTATGGAAAATGCACTTAATAAAGGTTAGGTGGAAACTTATTCTGACAAGGAATGCTTTGCAAAAATCATCTAGCTTGATAGCATTTTCAGTTTTGGCACAATACTTTTGTGTCTTTTTGGTAGTAGCAAAATAATACAGATGATTCATATATACTGAGATAAAAATACTTCTTAGATGGGAGAAGTTACTTTTAGTTGTCCGTTATGGAGATATTAATAGAGATGGATCCAAACCACATCTAATATCTAAACTTACCTAAAGTCTGTGAGGGTTAAAACCTGGATCTAATTTTTGTGGTTATGCTTGGGCCTAAAAACTCACCTAAGAAATCCACCTCCTTTATTGTCCTTAGATTTAAAAGCCTTCCAAATTCCCAGGGCTTTTGATCTTATGTTCTTTTTCAGGGCTCACAAACCTTGCCAAAAATCAAACGATGAAACAGTTGATTCTTAGCCATTAAGGGGAAATTAGAACAATGTATTGCTCAATTTTATCACTCTCTCTTTGTTTACTTTCAATGATTCAGAAGGCGTACTTAAAAGTGATGCATAGGTTTAATCAATCTGCTTCCTACTTTCCCTTTTGTTGCATCTGCTGCCCTTGGAAACAAGCACATAAAAGTGCTTCTTCACATTTTCCGCATCAACCTGTCAAAAGGCAGTATCTGTCCATCTGGCCTGATACACAATCCAAAACAAAACAGGGCCAGCTGTTGGGCCTCTTCTAATGAGCAACCCCTCCAGGACGTGTACATCTTCACATCGTCTTATCTTGGACCTTGCATGGAACAGTTTGCAAATTAACTTTGGTATGTTTGTTTTTAATTGTCCCACTAGCTAGGTTCCCAGACTGTGGGACCCATTGAACTATTCACAAGCAGTTTATGGAACCGAAGAATTTACTTGTCAATAATTTTGAATTTCAAATATTAATGTGATTTGTTTCTTCCTTTATATAGAGCCAGCAATTAGCTTGTTGTGATTATTCAGTATTCACAGATGGAACATATGCTGTTCCTTTCGAAATTCAACTTAGCATAACAGTCCAAGTATTAAGCACATACAATACAGTATCATTCGAGTTTTCCAAATGTGTTTAATCTGAAAATCCTAGTTATTCGAATCCACGGTGTGTCCCCCATGTAGCCCTATGTTAGTTAATAGCATTTCTGTGTATCTGAATGTCAGGTTATCTGAAACTTTCAGATGTCCCTCAGGCGATATGAACAAAGAGAAGTGTACTGTATACTCTTTATCTACCTTGACTTAAATTATATTGTAAACTATTCAGGATTCAGGACATGGACTGTCTTCCACTAGATTTATGTACAGTACCTAGCCCAATAGGACCCTGATCCTGGTTGGGGTATCTAGGTGCTACTATAATACAAACAATACATAATAAGTATTGGAAGGAGTAATGGGCCAGATTCTACTCTCACTTAGATTGGTATCAATCTCAAGGAGCTCCACTGACTTTTCTGGATTATTCTGGATTTACATCAGTCTAAAGATTTAATCTGCAGCCCACTGAAATCAATAGGGGTCTTTCAGTGGATGAGACCAGCCCTAATTGAAAGCAGAAGTTGGCTCATGTCTGTAGTAATAAACCAAGACAAGATTTCAATGGGTAAAAGATGTAAGAGAGGATTTGTAGCAGTTAGTCACCTTTGCATATGGGCAATTGATTATTACTTTAGAGTGCAGATGTTTTTAAAAAGTAGATGAGATTCAGCAGGAATCATGAGAAGGCATTTATGCCTTTAGACCAGCCTTAGGAAAACTTAACAGCTGTCAAGGAAAATATGTTTTCATTGATGTATTTATTGATTACCAAGAGCTTGATCCAGAGCACATTGAAGACAATGGAAATCTTTCCATTGACTTCATTGGCTTTTGAATCATGCTTTGAGAGGGTGGCCAATTCTGAAATTTGCTTTCTCAGTATGATTAGGTTAATATCATGCCTGTATGTGGCCGTTGAACACATTGTCCAAAACTTTCAAGCCTTTTTGGATCAAAGAACTATAGAATTCTTGGATTAATATTCTCAACAATTTTATATTACAATATGTCTGGTACAGGAACATTATTTCTGGGATATGTATGTTACCACATTGCTGTCATTTGCACAATGGAGGAAAGAAATAGTTTTCATTGGGTTTAGTTTATATTGGATCCTTTCGTGTTTTCAATATCCTGCTCAACTCTAGGTGCTAAAGAGGAAGCTTTAGGACCCACCCCCATCCAGTGGCGGATTAATAATTTTGCTGCCCCTAGGCTGGGAAATAATTGCCGCCCTGGTCCCGCCCCGACTCCGCCCTTTCCCGCCCCCATTCTAACCCCCTCCCCAAAGTCCCCGCCCCAACTCCACCCCCTCCCTTCCCCTATTGGATCCCTTCCCCAAATTCCCACCCCCGGCCCCGCCCCTTCCCCCAGCACGCGGCGTTCTCCCTCCTCCCCACTCCCTCCCTGCCCTGCGAAACAGCTGTTTTGTGGCTCAAGCTCTGGGAGTGGAGAGAAACAGGGCGCGGCGGTGCGCTTGCAAAGGAGGCAGAGGTGAGCTGGAGCAGGGGGACGGGGCGCGGAGGGGAGCTTCCACCCCTGCAAATTTGCCGCCCTAGGCTTAGGCCTTGTCGGCCTAGGCAATAATACAGCACTGCCCCCATCCTGCATCATTTTCACAGCCAGGGAAGGGCCACTCACAGTGGGACCAGTGCGAGGTTTGCTGCACCACAAGGGGTGAGGTAGGATCTGAGGGGCTGTATGTAGGTTGTTCATCCCTGATAGGATGCAGGGCCTTTGTACCACGGAGGCTTCCTGTGTGACAGTATCCGAATGGCAAGTGAGGAAACAGCCAGGGCAGGATTATGGAAGCCTGGAACAGGCTAGAGATGCTGCTGCTGCAATAATCCCGCACCCCCTGGCAAGAGTGTGTAATGTGCAGAAGGCTGCTACAGCAACTCTGCAGCTGGTGCTTGGGATGGTGTGATTCTTCCTATCCTCCCACAGGTCTGCCTAGAGCCCTACTCACAATGGGCACCGGCATGAGGTTTTGGCCCTCGCTCCACAATTACTGTAACCTGTTTGGAAAAGAGTGTATTATGTGTGATAGAAGAAGTGTATTGTTCATTGTGAGACTGTTCATTGTGCCCTCCATCACCATAGTATATGAGCACCTTATGGTCTTTAATGTATTTATCGTCCCCCCATGAGGTAAAGAAGTATTTGTCCTCATTTGACAAGATGGGCAACTGAGGCTAAGTGACTTGCCCAAGATCACACAGGAAGTCTGTGGCAGAGCAGGGAATTGTACCTGAGTCTCCCAAGTTCTAGGTTTGTGCCCTAACAGCTGGACCATCCTTCCTCTCCCAGATACCTGGAAACTGTAGTGGACAAATCATAGTAATTGCCTCACTAATGACACAGTGTATGCTAGAAATCTGGTACCTTGTGGTGGAACAACTTAAATTTATTCCTGCTGTGTAAACAGTGGCATAAAACTGAATAACTTGCTCATGATATAATGGAGCAATAAAAATTGGATCTAATTGTGTGTAATAAGGCACACAGGACATTGCTCCAAAGATCCAGAGATAAAAGAAAATCTGTTCTGGAAATAGACAACTAAACAGATATGGCTGTGATGGGCCCAGTAAAGGAACTTTGGGGCCTGATTTTCAGAGGTGCTGCACACCCATAACTCCAGCTGAAATCATTGAGCACTGCAGGTGCTCAGGACCCTTTGAAAATCAGGCCCCTAAATGGAAAAGAAGAACTACCGAGAAGGATTGAGTCAGTAAATATTTTCAGGGAAAACATAAGGGTAGCAAAAAAGCAAAACAAATTAACATGAGTCGATTGGGTTGAGACAGGCTATTACAAATTTATTCAGGGGAAAAATGCAGTGAAAGTAATTTTGCTAACCATTACCATACAGTTCCCACAGATATAAACTACTATAAATAAAAGGAAAGAACTGTGCTAATCTCAAATTCCATTGTGAAGAAACTGTTGGCAAACCTTGACTTTTTAATAGCGACCCCTGTACTCTTGAGAAAGTAGGTTCATTAATGAGGACGAAGATTAAATTAATGCTGACTCAAACCTCTCTGAGCGAATGAACTCTTTTTTACAGTGTCTTCAGTAAGAAGAACATAGAAAAGAAATCTGAATAATTTGGAAGGTTCCTGTGAAAATAACCATTTTAAAAGAACAAGTAATGGAACTCTTGGAATGTCGGAACAGATGCAGTCAGCCAGTCTAGGAACAGGCCAAGCATAGTGAGGGAATTAGCTAATAAATTCCATTTATAATTATTTCTGAATAATAAAACAACAGGGTAGGATGCCTGAATGAAAGCAAATGTAGAGTCAAATTTCATTATCCAGTCAGAAGTCCTTACAATAGCATAGAGAACTGAAGGTTAAAGCCTAGACCATTCTGGTTAGCCCAGAGACCAGACAAGCTATAGTGAACCCCATTGTTTAAGCGCCGTGTCTCTCTCCATCTGACCTTTTGGTCAGACTCCAAGTGAAAGCCCTGACTTCTTCCAGCAGCCAACTCTTATCCCACCCACTTCACACCTTCCCAATCCTTTGTTCTCAAGCTGTGAGAGGTTGCCCAGCTTCCCTGCTGAGAGGTGGGGAAATCTCTCTCCCTCTGCGTCATAGGTTGCTAGGTATCAGTGTCCTGTTGATTGGCTTTGCCATTGTCTTCATGGAGACTCCTTTGACACGGGGTCAGCCTCAGACAGTCTTTTTTTCTATGACCTATTTAGTCTCAGACACCAAGACAACATTCGTAGCGGTATCTCTTAGCCTGCCCTGAGAGCAAACAGTCCTTTCCTACCCACTGGGTAACAATGCAACAATGTAGGGGAAGCTGAGGCACATACTGGATTCATAACAATATTACAGAAAATTCTCACTTCATCACAGAGAGCCCTTCATTGGCACTGGATCAGTCCCATTAATGATAAATCTTGGCAGAGAAGCTGGATGACATTTTAATAGGAATGTGGATGAAGGGTCTTAGTTAAGCATTTGATGCTTCTGCTCTAAGAGGGTATGCCTACACTGCAACATAATTAGTGAAACTCAAGTCAGTGAACCTTGGGTTTGAGAAACCAGGGCACGAGCATCTACATTGATTGCTGATCCTAAGCTGAGAATTTTTGAACCCAGGCTCCAACCTGGGGCTCTAGCATCCACAGCGCGGTATGTAGGCCCAAGTCCAGCCAACCATATCCTAGATGGCCCAGCATCCTCCCGAAATGTGGCTGCTCTAGTGCTTTGGTCATGGAGAAAACTTGAATGTCTACCCTGTACATCACTGGATGTTTAATCAGCCCTCCAAAACATCCTGCCGAGCCGTCATTTCGATCCTCGGGCTCCCAGCAACTAGAGCCAGCAATGTGGAGCAGTCACCATTTGAGAAGCTTCTCTCACTTGGATTTTCTCTTTTAAGGAAACGGGCAAAACTTCTGTGATATGCTGGTGAACATTCTGGCAGAGTTTTCTGATCCACTGAAGGCACCTGACAGAGTTAAGGATGGAGGAGGAAAAGGAGAAGGAGGAACAGAACACAGACATGGCAGACTCTAGTGGGCTGATGCTGCTCATGACAGTCGGTATAGCCGCTGATGCCCCTTACATAGATCAGCACTTCTGCAGGAGCGCCACAAGCAAATGTAAATATGGTAAAGGGACTCTACCCTCTATGGGGATATATGATTTAGAGTGTGTTCAGGTGAATGCACTGTCAGTTTTCTATGGAAAGGAAGTAGCCCCTCTCTCTGAGAAAGTGAGAGAAAGTGTCCCCTTTTCTTAGAGGGAGGGATGTGCCAGCTGGAGGGGAAGAAGGGGATGATTGAGGGATAGAGGCAGGCAGAGATGAGCCTGAGGACTTGTCTTCACTACGGGGTGGATCGAGGCTGTGACGATGGATCCACTGGGGATCGATTTAGCAAGTCTAGTGAAGACCCACTAAATCAACCACTGAATATGCTCCCAACAACTCTGGTACTCCATTGGAATGAGGCCCATTATTCACGTAGCTGGAATTGCGTAGTTTAGGTCAACTTTAGATCGTACTGTAGACTGCCCTGAAAGAGAGAGAGAAACAGAGAGTCTGTGAGTCAACTGAGATAGAGAAAGGGCAGCCAGAGGGAAACTGGGAATGAGTGGAACTGAGAGTAAGTTGAGAGACTGAGATTGAGCAGAACAGACAGACTTGCAGAAGAGGGTCCCTTTAATTTGAAGCTGGCTGGCTGGTCAAGTCACTCCATGTTTGATGGCATGTTCCTGAGCATTGGATCCGGTCATCTCCTGTCATTGATTCATGTTGTTCTGGAACAGGAGAGCCAAATATCCTCCTGATCCAGATGGTCTGGTCTAATGTATAGACCTGCAAGCAAGTATCACTGGAATCAAGTCCATTTCTTCACATAATAATACATGGAGATATACCTATCTCATAGAAATGGAAGGGACTCTGAAAGGTCATTGAGTCCAGCCCCCTGCCTTTATTAGCAGAACCAAGTACTGATTTTGCCCCAGTTCCCTAAGTGGCCCCCTTAAGAATTGAACTCACAATCCTGGGTCTAGCAGGCCAATGCTTAAACCACTGTGCTATTCCTCCCCCTCTAAAGGAGAGGTGCTGGTGGCTCAAAGACTGACTTGGGCTTTAGACAGTACCCAGTTTCATGTTTGGGCAAAGGGGAGCTTTGAAATAAAATAATAAAAATCTATAAGATAATAGCCTGTACATACAGAGATAGATATTGACATACTTCTTTTATTTAGAAGGTTATATATAATTAAATACACTTAATAGTGAGTTATAGTGTGTGTGTGTGTGTGTGTATTTGAACCATTATAAGTTTTTTTTAATTCTATTGTAGGTAGGTGGAATCCAGTTCCAGTTGTTCCAATTTAAATAATTTTTTTTTTGCCAACGAGTTGTATTACCTTGGCTACCTTTAAATAACCTTTTATCAAGGTGTACCAACTCCCTTCCCTCACCTACCAGGTAAATTATATCACCACTGTGATGGACCATTACTAAATCTTGGTTGCTGGTTTTGGGACAGGATGACCCCCAGATGTATTTCAAATTATAACACAATAACCCTACTCTGAGAGGTCTCTTTACACAGAGACTGGGGGGACCACATCATGCAGACCAGGGATGCCCAGCAGTGGGTCTAGAACATTTGCATGAAGAAAACTTTTTGCCTTGCCTTATGAAACTATATCCTGATCTCAGAGGCCCTTGCAAAAGAAGGTTTAATTACACTCACAGCAGGTGAAGAATGGTGGTTGATTGTATGTTTAGCAGACTGAAATCCCACTGGTGCTGTCTATAGACCCATTTGGATTCCAGTATCCTCAATGCTGTCCTCAATATTATTACTTGCTGTGCTTCACAATCTTTGTGAAGCCAAAGGTCCCTCTCAATGGAATTATGACAGTGACAGGCTGCTAAACTGGTAATTCGCCAGAAAGTGCAGCTACCACAGATGCACCCAGGCAACAGAAATTAGAGCTGTTTTGTGCTCCCACATCATGGGCTTGCATGGGCCATTGGAAGATGTAGAGTAGTACCATTATGAATGTGCTTGTGCAATGCTTACAGTACATTAGGTAAGGGGGTGTTGATTGTACTTATGATGATCACTTTTGAAATGGCGGGGGGGGGGGGGGGGAAAGAACTCTGGATTTAGTGATCTGGACTGAGAAATAAATTGTTTGCATACAACTTCAGTATTGCTTCTTATGTGTTTATTTTTATCATTTGAAATAGACACTATATGTTGTGATGGTGTAGTGGGGCAGCTGCCCCACTCCTGCAGAAAAGGGATTAAAAGCAGTCTTGGAGAGGGCTGCAGCAGGGAAAGGGATTAAGAACAGCTGGGGGAAGCTGACTGGGTAGCTGACTACAGCTGTGGCCAGCTCAATCAGGGCCCAGCTGGCCCTTATAAGAGGGCCTGTGGGCCGGGAGTCTTGCTTTAGCCCTAGAGTGAGAAGGGCTAGCTGCCTGAGAGAAGGTACCTGAAGTGGAGCAGTGCCGGGGAAGGGCAAAGGGAACTGGGGAGCTCCAGCCTGGTAAACCCCCAGGCTGCAGGCCTTGGTGAAGGCCTACCAAAAGGTACTAGGGCTGCAGAGAGGCAGCCTGGGAATAGGCAGAGGCAGCTGGTCCTAACCCCTTGCCAATGATGAGTGGCCATTATGGACTGCAGTTTGCCCCAGTGAGAGGGAGCTAGATGATGACTGGCAGTAGCCACTGAGGCAAGGTGGGTTTAGAGGGTTGGGAGTTCCCCGGGGAGGGGAGACCCAGAGTGCGGAGGTACTGCTGGGGCACACCCCCAGGTTAAAGGGTACCGGGGTCCGGGACGGACACGGGGGTCCAGTGCCAGGTGAGCCACCGGCTTGCAGAGGGTGCTCCACAGCTGGTGAAGAGCTAATTCCCAGGACAACCAGCAGGAGGTGCCGCGCCGGTGAGTCGTCGCCTCGCTACAGATGGCAATACAATTTCTTAATAAAATAAAAACCTTTCTTTTTGACCATTTATTAGAAAAGCACAATATTAAACTATTGCCTGGCAGGCCAGTAGCCATTCTACCAAAACACTAGCAACACCAAAGCCTTTAACAAAACCATCAACAAGTGCAAACAATGAAACAGTTTCCAAGATGGAAACCCCATACTGTGGCATGTCTCCAGGCCCCCTCATCTCCTTTCCCATCCTTACATGCTTGTCATGCACTGGGCACCAGGATTAGAGGGTGGAGGTAAATATAGAGGAGGGGCTCAGCAGCGAGGACTGCATGGAGAACATTTGCCCTGTCCATCCACTGATTGGGCCCAACTCCATGGCCCATCCTGCCATGGAATTGTCCAAAATGTTCCTGGTCTGCAGCACATTGCACTGTGGAGGGGACTCGGAGGGGGGGGACAGAAGGAGCCTGCAGTCTTGCGGGCATTAGTGAAAGCAGATGCTCATAACAGTTTTCTGCTGTGCTTTATCCTCCTCCCTTAACTGCAATTCCTCTTCTAGGAACTGTGAAACTAGTGTCTGTTCCTGCACTGAAATCCTGTCCTCAAGCGGTACAGCCAATCTGAGCATTTCTGCTTGCTTCTCATCTTGCCTTTCTATTTGCCACCTGATGGTACAGGCTTCTACTGGAGTGCGGGCAAGCTGTCAAGATACTACAGTCTGTGGAGGTCAGTGGGTCTGGAAGCAGACAAGACACAGATGGTCGCAGTCTCAAGTGTTTCAGGGAATGAGCATACACAAAGTCCTTCTGGAATTTCAAGGACACAAAATGTAATTTTGTAAAACTGTACTTCAATATATTGCTAGAAGGATGCTTCAGACCACAGAAGTTCCCTGGACACAGCAAGTTTAATTGCCATGAAAGACTTGCACAGAGAATGTAAGTTAAAACCACAATTGCGCTTTTCTAAAATTTGCAGATCAGTTTGGACATTGGGGGACGGTGATCGCTGTGGCATTCTACATAAACCTTCCCTATCATTCCACATTTTGCAGGACATAACAGTTCCTGTAGTTCCCGGCTGGCAAAGAGAGGTTTTGTTCCAAGCTTCTGGGGAAGTCAGCTGTGTATGGAGAGTGAGCAGCACATCTAGGAGTGGAGTGGGCTGGCCAGCTACCAAGGTAGACCTGGAAAATACACCTTTTCCTAAAATGTGACTACCTATCTGGAATTCCTGCTTCAGGAAAAGATTTCAGCTATCAGCACCCAGGATTAGGTCAACATTCATGAGGGAATTAACAGGATACTGTGTTAGCCTTCATGTGGGATGGTACCATGGATTTATACAGTGGCATCATAATATTTTCTTCCCTATTATCTATCCCTTTGCTAATGTTTTCTAACATTCTATTAGCTTTTTTGACTGCCGCTGCATGGTGAGCAGATGTTTTCAGCAAACTGTCCACAATGATTCTGATCTGTTTCTTGAGTGGTAACTGCTAATTTAGACCCTGTCATTTGTCTGTATATTGAGATTGTTTTCCAATATGAATTACCTTGTATTTATCAACACTAAATGTCATTGGCCATTTTGTTACCCAGTTATCCAGTTTTGTGAGACCCTTTTGTAACTCTTCACTGCCAGCTTTGGATTTAACTATCTTGAGTAATTGTGTATCATCTGCAAAGTTTGCCACCTCACTATATATCTTCTTTTCCAGATCATTTATGAATATGTTGAACAGCACTGGTCCCAGTGCAGATCCCTGGGGGATGCCACTATTTATCGCTCTATATTGTGAAAATAGACCATTTAGTCCTACTCTTTGTTTCTGGTCTTTTAACCAGTTACTGATCAATGAGAGGACCTTCCCTCTTATCCCAAGACTTCCTACTTTGCTTAAGAGACTTTGGTGAGGCTTTCTGAAAGTCCAAGTACACTATATCCATTGGGTCACCCTTGTCCACATGTTTGTTGACCCCCTTAAAGAATTCTATTAGATTGGTGAGGCATGATTTCTCTTTACATAGGCCGTTTTGATGCTTCCCCAACATATTGTGTTCATCTATGTGCCTAATAATGCTGTTCTTTAATATAGTTTCAACTAATTTTCCTGATATTGAAGTCAGGCTTACCATCCTGTAATTGCAAGAATTGCCTGTGGAGTCTGTTTTTAAAAATCGTTGTTACATTGGCTATCCTCCAGTCATCTGGCACAGAGCCTTATACCACAGTTAGTAGTTCTGCAATTTCATATCTGAGTGCCTTCAGAATGCTTGGGTGAATACCAATCGGTCCTGGTGACTTTTACTGTTTAATTTATCAATGTGTTCCAAAACCTTCTCTAATGACACCTCAATCTAGGACAGTTCCTCAGATTTGTCACCTAAAAAGAATGGCTCAGGTATGGGAATCAACTGCAGAAGATGTGAGGGAAAGAGTGATGCAAAGAACTTATTTAGCTTCTCAGCAAATGCCTTGTCTTCCTTGAATGCTCCTTTAGCACCTTAGTCATGCAGTGGCCCCACTGTTTGGTTGGCAGGCTTCCTGCTTCTGATGTACTTTATAAAATTGCTGTTCGTTTTTATGTCTTTTGCTAGTTTCCCTACAGATTTATTTTTGGCCTGCCTCATTGTTCTTTTACACTTGACTTGCCAGAGTTTATGTTCCTTTCTATTTTCCTCATTGGGATTTGAAGGAATTTTTAAAATTGTCTTTTTGTCTTTTTACTCTGTTTAGCCAAGGTGGCATTTTTTTGGCCCTCTTACTGTTTTTTTTTTTTTTTTTTAATTTGGGGTATACATATAGTTTTTGCTGCCAGTGCCACAGTGAGACACTCCTCCAGGGGAGCATCAAAAAACTCATCCGAATACATTCCCAGGATGTTCTTCAGCTGCTCCTGTGGGAAAGCCTCTTTGGGGACTGGTTTCACCACTGGAGTCAATTTGGTGGCCTCATCCAGCACCTGATGCTGGCTCCCATTCATTCTCATTCTAGATTCTGGGGCCATCAGGTCACCATCTTGGCTGACCAGGTCATCGTGCACCCCTGTTGGCTCTGTGCTAGGTTCAGTAACCAGCACCCGGTCAAAATTGACAGCGACTTCCCAGAGGTGGGGTTCTGGTCCCTGGCTAAGCACTCCAAGACCAACTACTGCAAAGTATGTTCCCTGCACTGGTCATCAGTCCGGTGCATTTCCAACATGGCCAGCTTCTTCGTTGTTTAGTGATAAGCATAGTCATTCCCAGTACATTTACTAAAATCATTGCTTTACTCACCTCACACACCACAGATTCAACAAAATCTGGCTGTGCTACCATGATTAGGAAGGAGCATGCTTGGCAAAGGACTTCTGACTGGTGGCCATTGCAAATGCAGAAGAAGGTTCACTGTGTTTGCAGTCAGAATCCAATGGAAAGGTTAAATGTTGAGCAGTACTTGAGCTGAGGTGGTTGCCTCCATTTCTTAGGAGTCGATTGGTGACTTGTGGGATAGAGAGGACAAAGAACACTGGTATACCAGTGTAGGGATTTGTGGGACAGCGTTGGTGGTCTCCCAGGCCTGAGTCCAGAGTGGCTGTGTCCACACTGCAGAACAATAAGATTTGAGCCTTGGGTCCCAGCTGGACTTGGGCTTGTACCCTCCATCCCTGTGGGGTCCTAGGGGTCCCTGTGTGTCTGAGCTTGAGTCAGAGAGAGTTGTGTGTGGCTAGAAGGGGGGTTAGGGCTTGAGCCTGGGTCTGAGCCCAGGCTCATATTGCAGTGTAGGCATACCCAAAATCTTAACTGGAAAGCTAATTCAAACTGACTTGAATAAAAACACTATCCCATAGACTGACATTGGATAAAATGACATTAACAAAGGGCAGTGATAAATAGCAATGTAATGAGCTGGCAAGAAGATGGTTTGTGGGGTACTTCAGGGATCAATGAGTCATATTGTATCCCAAGAGTCTCAGGTAGAGGGAACCCTCCAGTTGTGTGCCTCTCCCTCCCAAATCTCCAGATCCAAGCAGCCTACATTTTAGACAAATTTTGATGTATATCTTAAATCTATAAATGGTTGGAAATGTTTATTTCTTCAGAAAACAAATGACTTTTCAGCAAAAATTAAAGAGTATTGAACATTTTTGGCCCAAACCCAAAATATTTCAATTCAGAAATGCTCTATGGGCTTCATGTGAGTTGTAGTTTGGGTACCTCCATGCTTCCATTCTCCTCTACAGCTAGGCTCCCTGGTTGAACTACATCTACCATGATGCACCACGATTTGCCCTGTTGGTAAGCGGATGTCATGCAGTCTTGGACTCACCGAATGTGGTGTATCATTAGAGATTTAGTCCAGTAGGAAACTTGGCCCATAGAGGAGAATGGGGACATGAAGCTAATAAACTACAATTCCCATGAGGTACTATGGCAGCATTTCCAAATCAAATTATTTTGGGTTTTGGGCATTTCATTTTTTTATGACTATCAAATTTTTTAATGGAAATCAGATCTCTTTTTGAGAAATTTTGTTTACTTGAAAACCTAATTTTCCACTAAAAACAGATTTGAGGGATTTTTTTAAAAAAATTCTATTTAAATCCTCTATATTCAACAAACGAAACCCCAGCATAAGAAAGCATGACCCCTGGGGAACACTGGACTCAGATCTCAATTTTGCAGTTTAATTTAGCATATTCATATAACCCCTTTTAAATTAA
The DNA here is from genome assembly GCF_027887155.1 of Malaclemys terrapin pileata. NCBI lineage: Eukaryota > Metazoa > Chordata > Testudines > Emydidae > Malaclemys > Malaclemys terrapin. The sequence goes on from NC_071511.1 coordinate 112,277,018, forward strand.
ATTAAACAATCAGACACAAGTGGTTGCACTAATTAGACAAATGTACTTTGCTACTTTAGTTTGCTGCATTCCATTGAATGAAAACATTAGATCAGGATTCTTGGTATTACAAAATGGTATTTGTTGTAGTGTTATACAACTATGTTATAGTGCTGCCACAATGCTTCCAGAGAAAACCAATGGTGACCTTGAAGTTAGGGATCTATTAGTTTAGTTCAAGTCTTGTTATGTTAGTAGAATACAAAGACTGATGCTGATGTAATTTTATGGAGTGCGCTCCCCTTCTTTCTTGCTTAGAATACCACTGTGTTCCTTTTTTATGTCCTTTGCAAGCATGTCCTGTGACCTGTTCTAGTTGAAACATTCTGAAAGGAGCAACATCACAGCCATACATAATAAGTCTGCTCAAGGACACAAGCAGCAGAAATCATGAGGATAAAGCAAAGATAGAATTATAGGGCCAGGCCCTAAGCTGCTATAATTCAGCATAGATCCATTGATGTCAATTCAGATACGTTGCTGTAAATCAACTGAAGTTCTTGCCCATCCTCTTCATTGATGTGTGTGTTTGGGGAAGATAGTACTTGAAGGAACAGTCATGCTCTGGGTAACATTTAGAAACAAAGAGAGAGTTTTTCAAAGACACAAATGGGAGGCAACTGCCCACCTGTCAGGAGTGAGCTGCTTCAGCTAAGCTTGAGGACTAGTCAGCCCAGCCTCCAGGCAGGTTCATGAGCTCAGTTGGGTTGTGACAAGTCTACTTGATTGGCTTGCCCACCTCATTGGCTGAAGGGAGCCAGCAGGCCTGCTTTTAAGCTCAGCAGGCTCAAAGCTTACGCTCGCAGCTGTGAGTGCTCCTGTACCCGCCTTGTTCCCAATCTGTGCTTTCATGGCTTGCGCCTGACTCTGGCTCTAACCATTGGTTTGAATCCTAGGTGCTGCCCCTAACTCAACTCCAGCTCTGACCCTTGACTTGACTCCTGGTTCTTGACTCTGGTTTGTGGCTCCTGACTCCTGTTCCAACCACTGGGCTTGACCACCCATGCCCTGGTTGTGAGACAAGCTCACATTGACGTCCAGTCAATTGGCTAAATGCCAATTTTACCTTTCAAAATCTTCTTGGAGCCTGCTTCTCCACTCACACAAATGCTTCTCCTAGCATTTAATAATAATAATAATTAATAATAAAAGTTAGTCTTGGTACATGTCTTAGTAGTTAAATTATATTTCTTGGCTTTTGACACCTGTCCAGCACAGATCACTGCGGGCTTAGAATGATGCATAGTGATATCTGGGAGTTGCGGGCAGCCGTGCCTGTGGATGGTCAATGTAAACAAACTGTCTCGCGGCCCGCCAGCAGATTACCCTGACGGGCCGCAGGTTGCCCACTACTAGTGTATGATTTGGCTGGAGGGCTGAGTCACTGAAGACCCACCACAGAGAGTGATTGCAGGCGCACACGCTCGGGGTGCTCGCGAGAGGTGAGTGCGACCCTGTTACGGTGCTACATTAATTTTGTATTGTGCTAACTTTTTGATTAAAATACCATGCTGTGCTAAGGGAAATGTTTTACAGAACTCTAAGTATATATGTCAACGCAGTTACCTCTGTTTTTGAGGAGATTACAAGCTTGCCTGACACTGTCAATTTCACGTATGGTCCACTGAAGCTGGCTAGAAATGATATTAGATATTTGGAAAATGCTCCAAGGACTTGCAGTTACATTGTTATGCAAATATATGTGTAATCAAGTTGTCTAATTTTAAAATAATTTGTATAGCTGAAAGGATAATTTGTGATTCAGTGTTCAGCATGTTAGCTTGCTTCCTATGGAAGCCAGTGTGAGCATATCTTGAAAAAATGAATGTGTCCAACTTCTACTACAGTATACTATGTATACTAACTTTCTCAATTTTAAATTTAAAATACTATTTATCTTCGTAACATGAGAATTTAATTTTTATAAAGAGCATTTCAAGTGTTAAAAGGGATGATGTACTACAATAAATCCATTGAATAAAATCCCCAAATATGGCTGGTTAGAAATAGAAAGTTCCTATTGAATTTTCAGGTCTTAACAATCCAGATTACTTTTATTGACTACTCCTGACAATGAATCATTACATCCGATTGCTAATTTACCCCAGTGCTTTATAGAAAGAGAGCACAAATATTGGGTGAGAGCTATGCAGATTTTCACCAGGTGAGGATCTGGCCCATGAAGTTTAATTAATGAAGGCATCTAACAAACGTATAAAGATGGGAACATTGTACAGGGCTGGGTCTAGCACAGTGTCAGTGGAATGGGAAAGTCGGCTAAAATATGGCTAACTGTAGCCAAGATTGCTTTTTCTGACCTGAGCTGCCCATAATCCAACACAAATTCTCAGTCTTCCAGTAGCTTTGTGCTAGACATTGTCTGAAAAGTGGATCTGAAAAACCCAGCCAAAACATACTTATTTATATTAGTGGTTGAGTCTGAAGAGCGGTGAAGGGCATTAGGAACTATTGTCTGCCACATTACAGGTTGTATTTTTTTTTTTATCAGCCAGGCAGACGTGTTCCGTTCAGCGGCAGGCACAGTATTTCAGTTGGTGTCTTCATATCATGCCAATTGCTTTACTGGTGATGCTTAGCTGTCTTTTGTCTGCTAAACTAGTGACCAGACATGTAGAGCCAAATCCCCAGCCGGTGTAAATTAATGTAGCCACTTTGAAGTCAATGGAGTTATGTTGATTTGACCCCCAGACTGGATTTAATTGATTAACACAGACCTCATCTTCCCGCTGATGCAGTGTATGGAATGCATGGAATTTGGTCTTCAAACGCTTTAGATGTGCAGGCAGGGAGAGCATTAGCTGAACCTATTGATCTCGCCAATGACAGCAATGAAGATCTTTTTACAGCTGGAAACTCTTTGCCACCACAGTCCTTCTTCAGGATTGTGTGCAGGAGACCATTCCACCTATCCTGCCCCTTGCCATGCATCTGATTCAAATGGCAGACAGTTCCATGTGTAAAATGGACTCAGGACTGTCAAGTAGTGTCTGATTGCAAGTGACTCGGAGTTTTGAATCTCTTGAAACATTGCCTTTTATGGCAGAAAACGGTGGTGGTTTAGGATGATCCAGTAAGATGTCAAGTGCTTACTGAAAAATGGCATGTGTGTAATATAGTGAGATTGTCTTGAACTGTATAATATCTGCATTGCCTGTTGGAATTAGAGAGAGAGAAGAGCTGCTAAGAGACCAATATAAATGGCTCTCTTCAGTGATGCACACTCAGTTCTGTGTCTCTTCAGATTTAAACAGGCAAATGAGTCTTTCTCCAAAGACCAGTAAACCATAAGACTACCTTTGCAGCAATATGCAGGATTTTAAAAGTGCAAGGCCCATGAATGTTAATGAAATCTCTCTTTTGTGGTGCTTTGAAAATGTACAGTCATTTATACTGTCACCAGAGTTGTCATACTGTCACGAGGAGGATATAAAATATATGTTGTCCAGATGATATTCTCACTGAGTATAGATAGCCCTTAGGAGTATATCAAAGCTGACAAGCCAAAAATTTAACACCCTTCTCTAATTTTTACATGTACAACTCACCAATACACCAGACACCACCAGCCTCTGTCGGGGAAAGGAGGAAAGGCTACAGCAGACTTAAAAACCCTGTGTTTTGGCTGTGTGACCCACCACACCAAACCCGAATGCTGATCCTGCTGGGATCAGAGATTTGGGCATTCACGTGGGGTTTTATTCAGAGCACATGAAGGCAATGGATAAACCCTATTGACGTCAGTAGGGTTTGGATCAGCTCCACGAAGAAAAGGGGTCCGTGCTTGTTATGCCATCCTAAGATCTATGCAACAGCTCGCTTCTTGGGAACTGTTGGAAGTGAAAATGATGAGGAAACCGTTGTTCTTTGAAGTACCTAATGAGCAGAAACCTTGTCAGTTCAGTTCCCTTGCAAAATAGAGCTGGCAGGGAGCATGGTAGAGGGTGTGAGGCATGCGTGTGCACACCCTTAATGTACACACTTCTGTCCATGACAAACACAGTGGCCGACCTTGCTTCACTCAGCTGAAGGTCGGCCACTTCAAGTCTATAGGCAATCAGACTTAACACTTTAATATTTGTACAGTACTTTGCAAGGATTAGTTATATCTTCAAGGACCTTAAGTAGTAGGATTATTATATTATGGCTAGTACCTAGTGGGCCAAATCCTTAGCCGTAAATGGGCAGAGATCCATTGAAGCCACTGCAGCTCTGCCCATTTACACCAGCAGAGAATCTGTCCCATTACTGCTTGGGGAAGGTTGCTTGTGCAAGGCCCTGCAATGAAGGAGTGGAAGAGCTAGGATGAGAAAGTGGGAGTTCCTGGCTCCCAGTCCTGCTCAGTTGTCTTAGGGATATTGGACTGGACACAGGCACCGGCTTCCAATTGTCCCGGGGGATGCTCAATACCTCCTCAGCCCCAAGCCCCTCCCCGCCTCTTCCCATCCCTGCTCTGCCCCCTCTCTGCCTCTTCCCTATCTCTTTCCGCCTCTTCCCCCAAGCCTGCCTCATTCCGGTTCCTCCCCCTCCCTGCTAGCGCCTCCTGCATGCTACGGAACAGCTGATCATGGTGGCCCGGAGGCGCTGGGAGGGAGGGGGATGAGTTGATTGATGGCTGCTGGCGGGCGGGAGGCCCTACGGGGAGGGGGAGCTTGTCTGCTGGTGGGTGCTAACCACCCACTAATTTCTTTCTGTGAGTTTTTCAGTTCTGGAGCACCCATGGAGTTGGCGCCTATGGGACTGGATGAGACTTGCTGGGTCATTGAGTCCAGTCCCTTCTGTCACAGGCAACTCCATCATATAATCCTGTTCACCTTTTTACCAAGCTCCATCTTTAAACTAGATGCCATCTCTGTTTTTAATCCTCAGCTTGAAGATGTGACAGTCTTTTCTACTAGCATTAAGAAAAACTCTCAAACCTAAATATTAGGGAATGTCACCCTTTGGGATTCCGAACCTTAACAATGCACCTATAAAACAAAAAAGACTATGTCCAAATGATGACTCTGTGTCCTAACTTTTGCAAATGTAACTACATGGCCCTTGAGGTCCCTTCTAACCTTATGGCTCTATGATTCTACCTTTTTAGAATGTATTCACTTTGCGTATTCATTGTTTTGATATTAACTTTTTAACATAGCCTAATAAACAGGACTGCCTTACAAAGAGCCGATGACTCATTTTAAATAACAATCACAAATATGGGTATCTGTACAACCAGTAATAAAAACAACCACCCACACAAAAAAGACTGGGGTTGGAAGATACTGTTCAGAGTGTTTACATTCTAAATTTCCCTCTTTAAAATCAAGCAAATCTCTTGGGAAATATTTGAATTTCATGTGGCTAGGACCTGAAAATAAAGGTCAGTGGTGCATTTTAATACTTGAAGCAGAAAGGTTTGAATATTTTATTGTCATTCACCTTGGTAATATTTACAGCTATTAGAACCAATTTTGCAAAACTGAAGCAATATTTACTCTAAATGAAATGCACATATGGTCTTCGTGAATATTCAGTTACTTTCATTTGAGGCTCAGTCACTGAGCTTGTTAAGTCACATAATTGTTGCAAGACATTCCTCAACAGCAAATTATGTGAATTAATTAGCGTTTTACAGAGAAAATGAAAACTGATCACACCCCACACAATAATGTCAAGCTCATCTCAATTCTTTCCCTCTCTCTTATACTTAGAAACTTTATCAACATTTCCTTGTGCTGTGTAGTTTGAAATCCTTTGCAACTGCAAATCTATCCCTCTCAAAATATTATTTGAGTGGGCAATATTTGACTAAAGTCTATTAGCCCCAGTGCGTTTGCATGCAAATGGAAGGAGAAGGAGCCCTTTCTTCCCCTATTCCATCACCTATATAAAGGAAAACGGAATGCCAATGCATTCCCTGAGTATGATGAGGGAGTGGATTGGAGAGAAGCCTATTGAGAGGTATTCAACAACTAAAGGAAAATGATCAAGGCCCTACTACCCTCTCTCCCATATACTATCTGGGGCTGAGATGGGGGTATGCATACTGCACTCTTACAGAGGATATGCAACAGTGTCATTTTGTGCATCTCAGCGCTTGGCAGGGACAATGCTTATGGGCTCTGAGCCATGACAAAGACCATAGTGTCTAGCTAGTTCATAGTGTTAGCCGGAGCACACAGATTCTCAGTTACTTTCATAGCGTATGACTAATATGTATGTGCATGACATAGCAAACATGGAACAATAATTTACATAAAGGTTTTCAGAAGGAGTAGAGCATTCCAAGCAAATTTCTTGTAGATTTAGTTTGTACAAAGCACTGCACCAGAGGACAAGGTTCTGTTAGAACATCCAGAATGGGGATTTGGAGAAAAGAAAGAGGAAGTTTCTGATGAATGAACCAACCTCCAGATAGTACACTGAAGATCAGTTTATCATTGATGATGGGGAGTGGGGGGTCTTGGAGGAAGAGACCCTTGGCAATACCTGCCTTTCCTCCCTTTCTTCCTCTCTTCAACGGCCTCATATTGTTGTTACACTTCCTCCTACTAACAATGGGTACCCTACAGCCTCTCACTGCTCTGTTTGGTGGCTGGGTGTGGGTTGCTGAGGTGCTCTCTCTCTCTGTAGGTGTACCATTCTGGGAACCAGCATCCAAGAATGTTTTCCCAGTGAAGAGTTCCACATGCTCAACACATTGAGTTGTCACCAGACCTTCAAGTTGGGCGTAAGGTTGCAGTTCCAAACTGGTGCAGATCCTCCTATGTAGCGAGACCACTGTAGGAGGGGGGCTGATGGTGATGACTTACAATCTAATTGAAGAGAAGCCACAACCAGTTCATACAACAATAGGAGGGAAGGAGAACAAGGGTAACTGTAATATATTCACATAGTTACATAGGCCTGCTATGTGCTCAGTATGATAGCTCTGAAGTGTGTGTGTGTGTGTGTGTGTGTGTGTGTGTGTGAGAGAGAGAGAGACGTTTGCCTCCAACCTAATTTTGGCATCAAGCGGAAGTAGTTCTTGAGGTGGGATTTGGAGAAGAAGAGGTCAGTGACTCTATGACCTAGTTCAGGGATGGTATTTGGGGCCTAACTTTCTTTCACACTAAGGCCTCTTTACACTCGTTTGGCAGTGCAAACGGGCTGTAATGTGTACTTATATCCACTTTTACTCGCAGGCCAAGGGGCTTTAAAAAGCAGGCCCTCCAGTAAGGCATGGCATGAACAACAGCACAGAGATGATTGTGGGAGATGTGGCCACACAAACAAGGCTGGTATAGGGTGACCAGATGTCCCATTTTTAAAGGGACAGTCCCGTTTTTTGGGACTTTTTCTTATATAGGCGCCTATTACCCCCCATCCCCTGTCCTGTTTTTTCACAGTTGCTATCTGGTCAACCTAGGCTGGTGATATAGGCAGAGTGGAAGGGATATGACACAAGAAGAGGCGAGAGAAGATGAATAGAGGGTCAGAGTTGTGAAGGGCCTTGAAAGTGATGGCAAGAAGCTTGAACTTCATGTGGTGGAAAATGCAGAGCCAGTGGAGGGATTCAAAAAGTAGAGAAAGATGCTCAGAGTGATGGGAAAGAAAGACAAATGTACAAAATGTTCCTAATATTGGAGGGAGATCTAGAGATGATGCAGATACAAACCAGACTAGTTTGGGTGATGGAATAGACTTCTTTTTCACATAGTTTCATTTCTTCCTCACATTTGCTATTGGTATAGTATGTATTTTTTGTCCTTCAGAGTAATAAATACCCTAAGGATTGACAATTGCAATGCCTATTGATAATAGCTTATTTCTTTAAAAAATGGTTCCTCTTAAGAAAAAAACAATAAAGGACACTCCCATCTGGGTACTAATGACATAGTAATGGTTGAGTTCAGATTCCCCCTTTCTTTGTTTTAGTCTCTCAGGAAAGCTCAAACATGTACTCCTTCCATCCTCCTCAATCCCTAACCTCTCTGAGGTGGCATCTACAACAACTTAAAGTGATTAAAATGGCTTTTAGAGTTTAAAAGAGAGTGGAGTCAACTGAATGGAAATCAAAGCACTGGTTAGCACACAGAACTTATCAGATAAAGGGAGGAATATTTCATGAATATCCTCTCCATGAACACACGGCTCCTTCATTATTCCTGTTTCTCTCACAGAGTTACTTGCTGGCTGACTGAATAAAGCCTTCTCTCTCTCACTGGCACTGTCCTCATGTCAGTACAATCAAATTAACTCTAAATAAGGAAATGATATTTGGAAGGTTCAAGAAAAAATACTGCACTGTGAATTACTTGTCTTTCTTTCTCTTGCACTAGTGATGCAGACAGAAATGGATATACTCAGGGTCAGGTTTGAGTGATGCTGCCATGAACTTACTATGCTTTTGAGCAATGGCAAATGAGCTTCTTCAATTCATCATGGTTTCACTGCTGTCTTCTACTGGGTTTGGTTGGGACAAAGGGAACGTTGTTCACTGGAGACGGGTGAGACAATACAGGAGAGATCGAATAAGCATTTAAAAAAATTCTTTATACGGTATTTGTTCAATGGAAGACAAAATCCACGGACCTCAAGTAAATGGTTCACTAGCTCTCACTGCTCCTTCCTTGACCTGCTGTATATCTGAGCTGACACTATGCAAGTTTTGGCACTCCCCAGCTTTAGTGGTTCCAGCTTTGTCCCCATCTGTCCACATCAAAAAATTCACCACATAATTGGAGAGCACTGACTACAATTAACCATTGTCTGCTAAAGGGGAACCAAGGACAGGCACAACAAGGATGGTGCAGATCAAGTTTGAGGAACTATGACAGGAGTTTTGTGAGGGAAGTTGCACAATATCTGTCTTGTAAGCCTTGAACAAGGTAGTGCTCTGACTGAATTTATATGCAAGTCTGAAAGAATGGAACTGTGAGATGAGGGGTCATATCCAGCTTGCTTTATTCAAACAAGCAGTCTCACTGATTCCGGGGGCAAGGCGTGGTTTGAATAAAGCCGTCAGAATTTGGATCTAGGTTCTCTGTTTTCCTGTTTAGTAGTTCTGGCCAGTTAATATTTCTATTCCATAAAATCCAGCTCCCAAGAAGATTTCGCATATATCCTAGGACTGAAGTTGTTTAAATCGTGCACCTGAAAGGACATCATCAACAGCCTTCGAGACCCTCTGGCAACAATTTATATTGGTGTTTTTCACACTATAGAAAATGCTTGTATGTGAAAAGGAGCTTCTGAGGGTCTGAGTTTCTTATTTTCACATTTCTCCTCATTCATAGCTGACTTTATTTGTTGCTCTAGGCAACACTGGTTGAGTCATAAAGACAGGGAAACCTCACTGGGGAAGAGATTGCGTAAGGGATGTCAATACTTCAAAAAGAAATAAAACAGTAAGTAAGATCTGTCTTTTTTTCTGCTATATTGATCACTTTTAGTGGGGATATCCGGAAAGTTGACTTTTTTCTGTTTCCTATGAAAGGGTTAATGACTCAGGTGCCAAATATTCTAAACTGTGTACTTCCCATGTTGAAGTTCAATGAACATGCCTTCAGTAGTATTAGGGATGCTTTTCTTTGCCTATTTGATAGGCTCAATAAAAACAAATGGAAATAGACAAGAAATTGTTAGGCCTGGTGCTTCACAAGCAGTCAAAGAGGAGCCTGTCATGCCTTCTGGAGCAGCTCATGACCATGAGTGCCAACCTCAGGGCATACTGCCCAAAGAAGGGCAGACACCCCAAGCTGGTGATGTGTTCTATAATTAGATTTCGCCAATCCAGTAACCAATGTAAACTCGTGGATCACTTTAACAGTCTGACTATGGAGTCACAGACAGTTCCCTTGGGCTCTATCTTGCCACTCAGGCAGCTGGACTTAATGATAAATGGTCACTAACTCCAAAAATCACAAAATATTCAGGTTGCTCCCAGTTCCCAGATCAACTTGTACCCAAGATCACACACCAAAGCCAACACTGGTAGCCATTCCTATAGTAAACCAATTAAGGATTTATTAACTAGGAAAAAGAAATGAGAGAGTTATTTAAAAGGTTAAAGCTGGCAACAAATATGCACAAAAGAGTTCAGTCTCTGGTTCCAAAAGGTGATGAGACGTAGTAATCTGTCGGAATTAAATGTCTCTTCCAGGCTAAACCAGGTTGATCCTGGGGAGCTCTGATTTTTGTTTCTTAGCTCCAGACCTTGTAAGAGTCCAAACTGCAAAGAGATGAAAAATCTTCATTGGCAACTATCTTTATTTCCCTCTTGTAGCATTCCAACCAATGGGATGAGGCCTTCTGCACTTACTTCTCCATGGGTGGGTGGGGCAATCAACAAAGCTTTTGTTCTACAATGGCCCACTTAATTTTGATAGCCCTCCTGGATGCGTAAGAACCTCAAAGCATTTGGCAAACATTAATGAATTTGTCCTCATGACACACAATACCCGAGGATTATCATCAGCACCTCCATATTACAGATAGGAAAACTGAGGCACGAGGTGGATAAATGAATTTATCCCTGGTAACACACAAATCTGTGGCACAGCTGGCAATAGAGTCCAGGACTCCTAACCTCCATCCCTGTGAGTGCCTAACAACTACCCCTCCCTTCTATATATGAATGGCGATCTGTCTACAGAAGTTAGAGACAAGGTGGGTGATATCTTGGTAATATCTTTCATTGGACCAACTTCTCTTGGTGAGAGAGACAAGTTTTCAAGCTTACACAGAGCTCTTCTTCAGGTCTGGGAAATATACTCAGAGTGTCACAGTTAAATACAAACAAGGTAGAACAGATTGTTTTGTGAGTTTTTCCTGCTTCCCCTCTTATGACTCACCTTGAATGGTCCCTTGAAATGCATGTTAAGTGGCCCATTAACAACTATATACAAAAAAACCCATGGGTTTCCACTCCTACCTTCACAGATCCAGTATCCACTCCAAACACACCAAGAAATCAGTAATCTACAACCAGGCACTCAGATCCACAGAATATGCTCTGAGTAGAAAGTCTGGGATATACACCTTAGCACACTTGAAACTGCCTTCACTAAAGGACACTCCACCAAAGAACTAGATCACATCATGGAACAGACAACCCAAATACCCAGAAAGAACCTGTTTGATGCCAGAAATAAAACTTCCTCCAACCGCACACCTGCATTGTCACCTATCACCCCACACTGGAACCCATACAGAATATCAAACAACTACAACCCATAATCAGTGGAGCTTCTTTCATCCTGAAAGAACAACTACAACCCATAATCAGTGGGGTTTCTTTCATCCTGAAAGAAATCTTTCCTGAATCCCCTGTTCTGACCTTCAAACAACTCCCCAACCTCATCATCAAAAGCTCATCATCCCATAAATCAGGACACACCAATTCAAAATGGCACCAGACCCTGTCAGAACAACAGAAGCAAAACTTGTAGACATATCTCCACAACTCCCCCCACAACACACCTTTCAAGTTCCCTGGGCCCTACACATGCCTATCACATGTTGTGTACCTCATCCAATGCACTAGATGCTCCACTAACAACTGTGTGGGTGAAACAAGACGATCATTATGCTCTCAAATGAACTCACACAGAAAATTGATCGAAGACAAAAGCACGCTGTCATCTAGCAATCACTCTATAGCTGACCTCTCAGTCCTCGTCCTGAAAGGAAACCTGCACAACACCGTCAAAAGACAAGCCTGGGCGCTTAAATTCATAACTTTGCTAGATACTAAAAAGCATGGGCTGAATAAAGACACTTGATTTATAGCTTATTACAACAAACTATAACCCTCTAACCTCTCTCCCCAAAGTTTTCTCCTCCCCATGTCCCCAGTGACTGGAGAGATGTTAACAGACCACTTCACCTTGAATAATCCCTTGATATATGTCTTACCTACTTATGCTAAACACCACTGCACTGGTGTATGCTCTCTAGTGTAGCCGCTCTAAGCTGACGGGAGAGAGCTCTCCCTTCAGCTCAATTACTCCAGTCCCCGTGAGTGGCGGTACCTATGTTGGCAGGAGAAACTCTCTCCACCAACATCCCGGTGCTTAAGTCAGCATAAATTGTGTCACTCAGGGAGGTGGCTAATACACACCCCTGACCAACATAATTTATGTTGACGTAAGCTGTAGTGTAGCCATAGCCACTCTGAGTACATTTCCCAGACCTGAAGAAGAGCTCTGAGTAAGCTCGAAAGCTTGTCTCTCTCACCAATAAAAGTTGGTTCAATAAAAGATATAACCTCACCTGGCTTGTCCCTTTAATATCCTGGGACCAACACAACTATGACAACACTGTGTACAGGTGTTAAAGCTGTAGTAGGAAGAGATCATGAGACATAAGCCCTTGTATCAGAGGCATGGTATGAAGCAGGACCAGCTCACAGAATCTGGCAAGAACAGGGCTATTGCAGAAATACACATTCCTAAGAAGTGCTAGGCACAAATGTGTTCACACAAACACATCCTGATATCAAGTGGTAGCAGAACATCCTGATATCAAGGATGGTAGACAAACATTTCACAAGGATAACAGGAAAACACTGACCCCTTCTAAAAGATAAGGTCAGGGTGACAGTACGTAACAGAGATGTTTTGGTCGAACCAACATGTACAAGGTGATGGGTGATAACTAGCCACATCAGGGGGCAGTAACTAACTATGTAAGAGGCAGTATGCAACTTGTTTGTATCAGGGTATAAAGATGCATCTCAGAGGTAGTTTCTTTGGCCAGCCGAGGGGGGAATGGAAAGACCCGCCATTCACTGAGCTGCGTCCATTGTCACCGGCATACATGTCTTAGTATCCTTGTAGAGTCTGTCAGGTTCTATTACCGAGCTTCGTCGACAATAAACCTGGCCGGGTGCCTTTGCACCTTAATGGATCTTGTGGTCATTGGGCGGTTTGCTCAAGGTCTGCTGTGCCAGCTGTCAGAACACACACACACAGCCAAACAGCTAACAATAAAAGCAGCTAGGCAGAAATCTCTTTTTAAACATTTCTTCTCATTTCTCTCCTACTGGATTTCAGGAGCACGGATGCGAGTAAACAAAATGAAAACAAACACTTAAAATACAACCAGGTCTAGACAACAAACCACTTGAAATCCATTTCTGAAAAATGTCTGCTCAACTGCATTCCTCTCAAACAAGCAGATGCTAGTTTGCTGTCCTGACATTAGTACGAAAAAAAGCTTTTATGCAGAGTTAAAATTGTACATCATTTGAAGTAATGCATATAGAAACCCAGGGCCCTGTTATACAGAATATGAAGAGGAAAAATGCACTAAAGCCTGACCATACTATTAGTCTGTCTGAACATGTATTAATTGCTAAAGCAGTCATGCACACAAATCCTCTTCTGTATAATTACTACATACTACCTAGTGAATAAGTAAGAAAGAGATATATATAAGAATTCAGATGATTGCAGTGTGGTTAGTCCATTTCAGCTGTTCCCTTCATTCTGCTCATGTCTAGTATCTTATGGAAAAACTAGCCAATACTCTAGAAATTCCACTAAAAGCTATTATCAGATATGTATTAAATTAAATATTGGAATAATGGTCCCAACAAGATTCAGTGTTAAATTAAAGCAATTGGGGAAGCTGAGAAAAGAGGCTAACATAGTGTTTTCTATTTGAAGGAATAATAGCTCTGATCCTCCAGTCTGGCTGAACAGTGCTTCTTTGTTCAGTACCTATGCTAGGGTGACCAGATGTCCCGATTTCATAGAGACAGTCCTGATTTTGGGTTCTTCTTCTTATATTGGCTCCTATTGCCCCCCACCCCCGTCCCGATTTTTCACATTTGCTGCCTGGTCATCCTAACCTATGCTGAGGTATGGGAGTGGGGAAGATTGCTCTACTATACATTTATGTTCCCAAAGTCTTGAGCTACTGATATCAGCTGACCAGCTCACAAGGGGCCATTACACTAAACAGAGGAGGGCCAAATTAGAGACAATCAGGGGCCAGAGGGACACTAGGACATGGACCTTCGGGGGTTGGACTAGATGACCTCCTGAGGTCCCTTCCAACCCTGATATTCTATGGCTCCATCCCTGCAACCTCACCCCTGCATCTTGGCTCCACCAACACTTCTAGTGATCGTGGCAGGTAAAGCCCTTCAGGGATTTTTAATTTTCCCATTTCCTGGAAATTTATCGGGTGGTATTACAAAAAAATTTAAAAACAGGAGAAAATTGGAAAAAATGAAAATGAAGGGCAGCAGTTGGGGGGAAGGAGGGGGGCCAGTACTCATGGGGGCCAGGGGTGGGAAGGACAGGGGTAGTGAGGGTGGGGCACCTGGTACACAAGTGACCAGATGAAGGGGATTGATCACTACTCACAGGGACCAATGACCAGGCTCCATGCTTTCTCATTCCTCCCCCTGCCCACTGCAGAGGAAGGAAACAGGGCCAGGCTGAAGGGCCAGGGTTAAATGGAGAGTGGAAACCTGCAACCCGTGAGCACTGATTTCCCTCCCCGCACTTTCTGGACAGAGCCCCCTCCTGTCCCCGATGGCCCTTAGCACAGACCTGTCCACTTCCCCTAAGAAAAATTCCCGGGTTCTGAAAAAGCCAAAATTCAGGTGAAAACTGGCAAATACCAATAACAAAGGACACTGCATATAGGTAAGGGCAGCAGCAGCAGCAGGGGCCTTCTACCCTTGTGATAGCAGGGATCTCTTCTTTATCCTTGGCAGGGATGGCAGCAGGCAAGTGTCTCCAATATTTACTCCAGAAGTCTTCTCCTCTTGCCACTCAAAGTGTCCTCTGCTGGATGGCATTGGTAGAACCTCACCAGAGCTGTGGAATTAGCACCTCACTGGCAGGCTGTCTGCAGACTTCTCTGAATTAATTACACTTGTTTCACGTTTTCAAGCTTTTCTTCGCAACCCTGAGGCGAGGAGGCTTACTTTGAAAATGAAAGCTGAGATTCTCATGTAATCACATCACTTCACAAGCCAGGGCCTAGACATGAGCCTACAAGTGCCTAGGTCTTATGCTGGCCCCAGATAATTGCAGCACTCCAGCCATACCTGTCCACTGGGAGAGTTGGTAGAAGGTGGTGCAGAGCAGGCTACACTGATGTGTCACCCCAAGAGATTCTCTATACTGAAGGAATCCTCATGATTTGGGACAAGTATGCAGATAGCCTGTCAATGGGGTACTTACTCAAAGATCCTGGGACAGTATTCTGGCCTTTTGTGCTATCAGTACTTTAGGCCAGGATTTGGTCCATTTTGTTTGAAGTGATAATTACCTGAAAAAAATATTATCTGATTAAAAATAGGCAATTTTTCAACTCAGAAGTTAAATGCTGCTCAGCAGTGTGTGTGAAATGAGTTTTATGGTCTCTGTGGTGTTCCCAGTGGACCACCTCAGAGAAAATGCCATAATAGTTGGCACCCTTGTTTGGTAATACCAACAGAAAGACAGAGGACAATATGGGCATTGAGACTGAACTATTCTGTCACCTTCAGAGGGGGCCCCTATAGATCAGGTCTCAGGTGCACACCAGCTGTAACTCCTGCAAATACTAACCTAGTGTAGACAAGGCTTTCCATTGTAAGAGCACTGGTCATACTCTATATTAAGGGTCCATTTATAAAGGCTTAATAAATGATTCATCAATTGTTATAGAGTCCAGCAGATTGTTTATGGCCACCTATATAACACCTTCTACTGATAAAGAGATTCCCAGGTTCATATTCCAGACAAGCCCCCATTTATGTGACAGCCGCCATCTTGACTGACACTGGAGACAGAACTGGATGCCTCCAGAGTGAAAAGCAAGGCCGACACAGGTAATTCCATTTTGCAGAGAAATCATCAAATTCTGACCACACAACATTTCAACTGAATTTTTCCAACTAGCTCCACTCTGTAGCTGAGAGCTGTAACAGACTCGCATCCTCTGTGGATTGGGCATTGAGGGGAAAACGTAACACCCCCCCCCAAATCTAAAATGCGTAGTAATATCTGTAAGATGCTTATAATAACTACTAATCATTAATTAACCCTTTATCAACCATTTACCCTTAATAAAATGTGGGACCAGTACACCTTTCGAAAGAACTAGGTCAGTGTGACTATAACAGGAAAGCCTCAGACTGTCCTGGATGGTGAATAAAACCCCTCCCACATTTCAAACAACCAGGTTATTTTATATAGACAAAAAGAAAGCTGTGAGGTGTTTTGCAGGTGGGTCATTACCAAGCGCAAGTCCCCCACTCTAGCTGTTCAGAAGCACTGCCTGGCAGGTAAAAGCAGACATTTTATGTAGGCATGAGAGGCCACAGAGTCAAAGGATGGGGCTGAAAGATAGAGTGAGAACAGAGAATTAGGTAGGAAACATAGTGCTAGCTTGGGAGGCAGATGCCAGGGTCACTCTGCTGGTAATTGCTGTGTTTTCACAGCTATTTTGCATGTGTTTAAATGATTTTTTTTATTAAATAGCACAAGCCATGGCACTTCGTTTTCTTTCCAGAATTCTTCTGGACTCATGCAGGCTTCCTATAACTGAGTACTTCTGGTTTTACATTTAATATAAAAGAATTATTTACAGAGGCAGCATTTAATGAATTGATCTTTGTCAGAGTAACTGAAGCAGGGCTAGAACTAGATTAAGAATTAGAAAAGCTGAAGGTGCTAAGAAGCATGGCTTGGAATTTTTCATCCAGGCTTCGGATGAGAGCTACATGAATCCAAAAGTTTATTTTGAAGGCACTGGACCATCTTCATATTGCGTCAGTGGTCAGCTCCACTCCAAATGCAAATTTCATACCACTTCTCATGTATCCCATGAGGTTATAATGACCATGAACCAAACATCCATCCAACAGGCATAGGGGAAGACGATGAAAGAAGCGCCCCTCCCCTGACTCCTCATTCAAGGCCCGTCAAAATCACAGCCCCAGTGTTCAGGAGAATGCAGGGCTTGCCCTAAGTAGCATATTGCCCCAGGAAAGGTGATGAGGCCATACCTTCCCTCCCAGCCCACAGGTCTAAGGGCACATTTCCTAAAAGACAACACAGCCTGAGTCACAATCCCCCTCAAGCTGCCCTTGTTGAGGTGAACTTCGTACTGACCCTGTGGTTAGATGTTGATAGATGTTTGGCTACATGTGTGTGTTCCCTCTGTGTGCCGCCCCAGCCCCGTGCAGACAGCTGGCAGGGCAGATCTCAAGCGAAACGCCCAATGATGACAAGATCCGTTAAGGGATGAAGCCACCCAGCCTGGTTTATTGTTGACAAAGCATGGTACTAGTATTCTGCAGACTCTACCAGACCACTAATACATGTATGCCCATAACAATGGACCAGCTCAGTGAACGGTGGGACTTTCCGTTCCTCCCTAAGGCCAGACAAAGATACTCCCTCTGAGATACTCTTTATACCCCGATACAAACAAGTTAGTACTACCCCTTTGACGTAGTTAGTTACTGCCCCCTGACGTCACTAGTTATCACCCATCATCTTGTACACGTTGGTTCGATTAAAACATTTTTATTACATACTGTCATCCTGACCTTATCTTTTAGGAGGAATCAGTGTGTTCCTATTATCCTTGGGAAATGTTTTTGTACCATCCTTGATATCGGGATATTTTGTTACCACTTGATATCTGGATGTGTTTGCGTGAGCACTCTGTGCTTAGCATTTCTTAGGAATGTGTATTTCTGCAATATCAGCCCTGTTCTTGACAAATTGTGTGAGCAGGTCCTGCCTTATACCAGGCCTCTGATACAAGGGCTTATATCTCAGGGTCTCTTCCTACTACAGCCCCTTAATTAGAGCTGTACATCTCTGTTACAGTCTAGGCCAGGGGTAGTCAATAGGTGGACCGCAGGCCAAGTCTAGACCACCAGATGCTTTTGAACGGACCCCAAAATATTTTTATTTACTTATTATTATCATTATTGTTGGGTTTTTTTTATTATTTTCTCTGGATTCTGGACTTTGACCAAGAAATTTGGGCCTTGACCAAAAAATAGATGACCCCTGGTCTATGCCATAGCAAGAACACACTGCGACTGGGAAAGCAGCCGGAAGCTCATTGCATAGTACCACACTGTTCCATTCCATATAGGTTCTTATAGCATGCTCATCACCATAGTATCTGAGCACCTTTCAGTAATGACTACACATCTGGTATGTGTTATTTGTTCCCTCATCCTCTCCCCAGAGGAAGAAGTGTGAGCAGTCAGGGGTCTTGTTCAGGTAGAGGTTGGTTGGTTTGTTCTTTATTATACCTGCTGCTATGTGTTTAAATAGAGAAGGCAAAGGCAAAGGCAAAGAAATGCGCCTTGCACTTGGAGTGGAAAGTGGTGAGATTTGAGATGGTCTCTAGTTGCTGGAGGAGTTCATTCCACAGGCTCGGACTGCCCCTGGAGACAAGTTTGACTCTTCTTGTTGAGAGTTCCATTGTACTGCAGGAGCGAAGTTGTCAAGCATGGTCTTCATCCTGGCGGAGCTTTAAATAGTCTTTAAGGTACCCTCAGCTTGAAGAAAAGGACCGAAACACTGAACTTGATTAGAAATTCTGTGGGAAGCCAATGCCGAGAGCAGAATGTCAGGCGCGATAGCTGGTGTTGCTGAGGAAATGCCCAGTAGCATTTTGTACTTTGGAGTTTCCGAAGTGCCGTAGGTTTCATGCCCAGGTGTATCACATGCCAGCACCACAGTTTCCAGGTTCCATTTGCTGCTGCCACACTCATTGCAGACTCATGGGATCCCCGTCATTGGGAGGCAGGCATTGCCCAATTGTCATGACTCACCCTAGAAAATACATTTCTTCCACTGTAAGTGTAAGATGCTGGAGACATACAGCTCTTACGTCTCTCCCTGATTGAGGAGAAGCACCACAGGGAGGACGGTTCCCTGGAGAATAGCAAAGTCTGTTAAAAATGCCTTTTTAATAAATTTCCCTTCAATTAATTTCCCTTCCCCAATTACTTGGAGAAAGTATTTCATAATTGTGAACCTGGAGGCTGAACACCTGGGCCTATTTTTCCTGCCACAGAAGAATATTACCTCCCTGGCTGAAGAAAATTAGGTTCCAAACTTCCTCCTACAGATTCATCCATCCCTTTTTAGAGTAAAACAGAATTGGGCAAAATGTGCCCCAACACTGAGTCCAAATGTCCAGACTCAGACTGGGTTCACTCATCACTGCGTGACTGGAAGGTTAACAGATTGGTGTGAAATCTTGATACTCATAAATCATACAAAGCCACATTTTAATCATTAAATTGGCTGGAGGCAGGAAACTACATTGCCCTTGAACAGGAAAATCATTAAAGGAGATCTTCCCCCTTTTTTCTTTCAAATAATTAAAGGAACAATCTGTATGTTCAGTCCATTGCAGTTAACGATGCAGATTAGCATTTCAAGAGATTGTAGTTCAACTAGCAACACTTTGATGTCTAGCATGACTGAGACTGAGATTCCTAAGACACCCAACACTGCCGTTTTTAGGCAATGTTACACAATTTAAAAGGGAACACTTGCCACTTTTCATGAGAAGGAACTAGTTATTTACTTCCTATTCTTTGGCATGAACTTTGCATTTCGTTGCAGACCTGTTATTAAAGAGAAAAAAAATAATGGTCTGTGCTTAATACCGTATTTAAATAATTCCCAGCGAGGGCCCAGATCCTGCAACTTGATCTATACAGATGGAACCCTGCAGCATGCTTAGCTTTAATTAAAAGATGGATGAGAATGTTGTTGGTTAATCCAGATATAACAAACTAAACAAACCTTCCGGTTATGAATGATTCAACCCAGCAACTATGAATTACCAAGATATAGCAGCATTCCAGACACAGTAACATAAATAACTATATAATAAAAGCATGTTCAGAGAAAACTACAATAGAATTCTTCTGCTTTAGATTCACAGTCACCAGTATAGGACTATGTGGAATTAACCTGGGAACCAATCCATTATATTATTAGTGCCTTGAGTACAAAATCTGCAACTAATTTAGGAAGGAAATAATAAGAGACGGTAATAGGCCTTACAAAGCTTAAGCAAACCTCACAAACTGCCTTATCCCGTCCACTAGCTGAATGAATATCCCTCTTTCTCTCCCCCTCACCTCCCCCCCCTACACACACACACACATAACTAAAGCAGTGTTTGATTATACCAGGATCCTTCATGATTACGTAATGTTCTTAATCATAGAATCATATAAAATTAGGGTTGGAAGAGACCTCTGGAGGTCATCTAGTCCAACCCCCTGCTCAAAGCAACCCTAACTAAATAATCCCAGACAGGGCTTTGTCAAACCGGGCCTTAAAAACCTCTAAGGATGGAGATTCGACCACCTCCCTAGGTAACCCATTCCAGTGCTTCACCACCCTCCTAGGAAAATAGTTTTTCCTAATATCCAATCTAAACCTCCCCCACTGCAACTTGGGACCATTGCTCCTTGTTCTGTAATCTGTTACCATTGAGAACAGTCTAGATCCATCCTCTCTGGAACCCCCCTTCAGGTAGTTGAAGGCTGCTACCAAATCCCCCCTCACTCTTCACTTCTGCAGACTAAATAAGCCCAGTTCCCTCAGCCTCTCCTCATAAGTCATGTGACCCAGCCCCCTAATAATTTTTATTGCCCTCCACTGGACTCTCTCCAATTTGTCCATAACCTTTCTGTAGTGAGGGGCCCAAAACTGGATACAATACTCCAGATGTGGCCTCATCAGTGCCAAATAGAGGGGAATAATCACTTCCCTTAATCTGATGGCAATGCTCCTACTAATGCAGCCCAATATGCCGTTAGCCTTCTTGTCAACAAGGGCACACTGTTGACTCATATTCAGCTTCTCATCCATTGTAATCCCCAGGTCCTTTTCTGCAGAACTGCCGCTTAGCCAGTTGGTCCCCAGCCTGTAGCAGTGCATGGGATTCTGCCGTCCTAAGTGCAGGACTCTGCACTTGTCCTTGTTGAACGTCATTAGATTTCTTTTGGCCCAATCCTCCAATTTGTCTAGGTCACTCTGGACCCTATCCCTAACCCCCAGCTTAGTGTCATCCACAAATTTGTTGAGGGTGAAATCCATCCCATCATCCAGATAATTAATGAAAATGTTGAACAAAACCAGCCCTAGGGCCGACTCCTGGGGCACTCTGCTTGATATCGGCTGCCAACTAAACATTGAACTGTTGATCACTACCTGTTAAGCCTGACAATCTAGTCAGCTTTCTATCCATCTTATAGTCCATTCATCCAATCCATATTTCTTTAACTTGCTGGCAAGAATACTGTGGGAGACAGTATCAAAAGCTTTGCTAAAGTCAAGGTATATCATGTCCACTGTTTTTCCCATATCCACAGAGCCAGTTATCTCATCTTAGAAGGCAATCAGGTTGGTAAGGTATGACTTGCCTTTGGTGAATCCATGTTGACTGTTCCTGATCACCTTCCTCTCCTCCAAGTGCTTCAAAATGGATTCCTTGAGGTCTTGCTACATGATTTTTCTATGGACTGAGGTGAGGCTGACTCGTCTGTAGTTCCCCGGATTCTCCTTCTTCCCTTTTTTAAATATGGGCCCTATATTTGCCTTTTTCCAATCGTCCGGGACCTCCTCCGATTGCCATGAGTTTTCAAAGATAATGGCCAATGGCTCTGCAATCACATCAGTCAACTCCCTAAGCACCCTTGGATGCATTGCATCCGGCCCTATGGACTTGTGCATGCCCAACTTTTCTAAATAGTCATTAACCTGTTCTTTCACCACTGAGGGCTGCTCACCTCCTCCCCATACTGTGCTGCCCAGTGCAGCAGTCTGGGAGCTAACCTTGTCTATGCAAAAAAAGGCATTGAGTACTTCAGCTTTTTCCACATCATCTGTCACTAGGTTGCCTCCCACATTCAGTAAGGGGCCCACACATTCCCTGACCTTCTTGTGCATGATAAAGTCACTGGGTGAAATCCTGACCACCCTGAAGTCAATGACCAAACCATTGACTTTAGTAAGTCCAGGATTTCACCTACTAAGTCAAATTCTGCTCTCATTTACATCCTAACCACTAGCTGAATGACAATCTCCTGTGGGAACGGAGCTTCCCAGAAAGTGGTTCAGGCATCAGCCACTACTGTGAAATTCCCCATCCACCAATTAGCAGAGATGGCTGGCAGTGGCTCGGTGACACCTTTCTCTTGAAAAGCAGGATCAGCTGGAGAAGCCCCTGTGAAAGCAAATCACAGTCCCCTAGAGTAATAATCCAAAACGTTTCGGTAGCAATGAACTGTAGTGTTTTGAACATTGTAGTATAAAGAGAGAAGAATGGAAAATTAATGGAGACCAACAAATACTAAACAGTCTAAATGTACTCTTATTTGATTTCAATGAAGTTACTCTGGATTTACCCAGGTGTAAATCAATCTACTTTTATGGCCCCCATTACCACAGTATTTAAGCACCTCACAGCCCCACTGTGAGGTAGGGAAGTATCATCCCCATTTTACATGTGGAAAACTGAGGCACAGAGCACCTAAGTGACAGTCAATAGCAGGGCAGGGTCTTCAACCCAGATTTCCCTACACCTAGGCTTGTGCCCTAACCACTGAACCATTCTCCTCACTAACTGAGAGCAGAATTTGGAGTAGGAATCCCAGAATGGCAGTGGCTCTTTGAACTGGGAAAAACAAGAAAAGGAAAAGGAGAAAGAAGCCATTTTATTTTGCAGAGTCTGCTCCATGTCTATCACATGGAAGAACTGGTGGCCTCCCAACACCATGGACTGGCAACAGACTGTAACTGAAATATGCTGTTTTACTGAATCTGAAACATTTCATGTGTACTGCTGTTTTGAAGGGGCATTGGCCTGCCATGTAGAAGACCTAGGTTCAAGTCCTTACTCGGCCTTTTACAGAGTAACCTGAGATGTAAAGCTCTCCTGGGGCAACTCATATGCAGCCCTTCCTAAATCAAAAAGCTCAGGTTTCAATAAAAAAACGACATTTTGACACCAAAAACATTTGAACAGTTTTGTTTGTGTTCCCCTGCAGAATCAAAACAAATGTCAAAACCTCCAAAGTTGCTGCAAAATGGATTTGTCTTCCTCTGGTCAGCTCTATTCTGACTTATTGGAGACAAAGGGAGTTTTGCCCTGCGGTCGGGGTTTCACTTATATAGGTTAAAAGGATTTATGTCTATTTTAATACAGTAAATGTATGAATGTTATTCGATTCAAAGGTTGCTATGTTGCATAACAATCATTCGAAAGAGAGGTTGTAGAGCCCCAATGTACATAGTCAATGTTCACAGAGAGAATTACACAGGTTTCAATGTAGACATTGCTAACAATGAGGGGCATTAGGCATTGGAACAGGTAACCAAGGGACATATTAAGGAAATCTGTTGCAGAACTGGGAATAGAACCCAGGTTGTCTGATTACCAAGTCCAGTCCCTGAACAGCAAGAATATTTTTCCTCTCTCATTAAGATTGCCAAATTTTCAAGATTGCCACCCAAATTGTGCGTGGCAATGAGGAAGATAAGCATGCAGTTTAGCCAGCCACTTTTGAAAGGTGGGTTCACAGGCCAAGATTATCAAAAATGAGGGCCTAAAGACTCCAAACTCTGTATTTAGGCAACTGAATAAATGACCTGAGCACCTAGTAACTTCCCTTGATTTCAGTGGGAGCTGCTGTGCTTAGTACTTTTGAATATCAGACCACTTATTTAGGAGCCCATATAAAGATTCAGGGTCAGGATTTGTCAAAAGTAACTAATGATTTGACACATCAAAACGGGGCCTGATTTTTAGAGGGGAGGTGTGACGGGTTCTCCCTGGGGTGCCACCTGGAACTGGGGTATCACTGAGCCCCCCAGACCCACCAGCCTGGGCTTCCTTTTACACTGACAAGCTGCAAAGCCCTTTCTAGTCTGCACTTTCACCAGCATACATACAGTTAGGGACACACCCAGCTGCAGTTACATGCATGTAGGCTCTCTGACCAGCCCCTGCTTGGGAAGGCTCCAGCTCCTCAGGCATGCATCCGCTCTGGAGTAAACACCCAAAATTATACCGTCTTGCGCTGCACAGGCAACTGTACAGCATAATCTCATAAAATTCGCCCCTCCCTCAATGTGGAGAGGAATATGCAACAACTTTCTGCCCTGAGTTATGATTTCCACACTCTAGTTTAGATAAAGCAAAAACACATTTATTACAAATGATAGATTTTAAGTGATTATAAGGGATAGCAAACAGATCAAAGCAGATTACCTAGCAAATAAACCAAAACCGGAAACTAAGCTTGAATAGCAGATTCTCACCCTAAGTGATGATACAAGCAGGCTACAGGTTCTTAAGGGACAAGCTGCACTGGCTTACAGCTTGGCATCCCCAGGTGTTCCATTCACAGGTTAAAAATCCCTTTAGCCTGGATCCCGCACTTCCCCCAGTTCAGTCTTTGTTCCTCATGTGTTTCCAGGAGTCCTCTTGGGTGGAGAGTCAGTGAAAAACCTGGATGATGTCACTCCCCTGCCTTTTATATATCTTTTGCATATGGCGGGAACCCTTTGTTTCAAAGCTTGGTTCCCATGCCAGTCAGTGGAAAAATACTGACATCACAAGATGGAGTCCAGCACCAGGTGACCTGGTCACATGCCCCTGTACAGTCACAGCAGCCATCCCCCACTGGCTGTTTGGAGTGTCCACAGAAACAGGGGCAGCTCCAGGCACCAGCGCACCAAGCGCGTGCCTGGGGTGGCAAGCCACGGGGGGGCGGCCTGCCGGTCGCCGTGAGGGTGGCAGTCAGGCTGCCTTCGGCGGCATGCCTGCGGGAGGTCCCCCAGTCCCGCGGCTTCTGCAGCAGGTACGCCGAAGGCGCGGGACCGGCAGACCTCTGCAGGCACGCTGCCGAGTCCGCATTACCAGCGCACCGCCCGCAGGCATGCCACCGGAAGCCACCTGATTGCCGTGCTTGGGGCGGCAAAACACATAGAGCCGCGCCTGCACAGAAAGGCTCACCAGGTGGGAGATGAGCTTCGCCTAAGGCCTATTGTTTCTTCCTAATGGCTCATTAACCTGAATGGGCCCTTCCCAGCCAGCCATCTAGACTGAGAGAATTTTTCCTAGTGGGCGTTACTCAGGAATAGTTACATGTGAAATAGATACATGGTCAATATTCATTACTTTGGATAAAAAAATGATACATGCATACAAATAGGATAATCATATTCAGCAAAGCATAACCTTTCCAATGACATCTCACATGACTTATCTTGCATAAAATACATAATAATTATGATATAATTATATCATACTACTATCACTATGAAGAAAATGGGGTGCAGTGTCACAGGAGGTTCTCAACACTTTTTGAAAATTGCACCCTTTTAAGGCATCTCAAGTTGGGCACCTAAAAAATGGAGCACCCCAAATCAGTGGTCCCCTATGAAAATCTTGGCCTCGGAGCCAAATTTTAGATTTCCACTTTTGAAAATCTCAGCCCTTATTGGGGGAGCACTTGAGAGCTTTTTGCATTTTCCTAAGCACAGTAAGGTCAAGTATCATTAAATCAGAGACTGGACTATTCTAGGATTAATATCTACTACCCATCCCTTGAATTACCCAGCCATTTGTTGGTTTAGTTTGCATTAGACAGTTTGTAACCCTCACAAGAAAAGAATCTGGAAGGATGGATTGTATGGACTGAAATTATTTAGCACAGCTGTAATATGTACCCACACAAATCAAAATGTCATTGTGTCAAGAGTTGTTTGTTTACTTATTGTCCCATTTCCCTCTGCAGTTATTGTGATTCACTCCAGTCAAATAGCACCAGGCAGTATTTTCCAGCTATCGAGATGCTAAAAGTAGCCTATAATTAATGATGATAGAAATTGTAAGCAACTTTAAATGCTTGTTCCACTGTGGAACATTTTCTGTCTTGTGCAGCTGGTGTTGTCTACATCTAGTGTAATGGATGGGGTGCTGTATGTAATCCTATTTCAAATGCATGAAACTAAACACAGCTAGAAAGCTATAAAAATCTGGTAGAAGAAGAATGAGGAAACAGAAGGAAGACAAGCAACTTACAAAGGCACCAGTAGGAAAGCACTTAAACACATGCTTAATTTTAACCATATGCCTTGGTCCTGTTGACTTCAATGGAACTTAAGCATGAGCTTAAAGTTAAGTATCTATTTAAGTGCTTTCCTGAATTAGAGCCAAAGTGGCTAAGGCCTCAACCCTGAAAAGATTTGAATAGTTGCATAATTTTATATATGTAAGAAGTCATTGGGACAACTCATATGCCTACACGTATCCAGGATCAGGACATCACTGTCTTCATTTAATTAATAGAACAACATTTTGTTCAGTAAGAAATAGCTCCAGACCATCAGCTAGTGTAAATCAACCAAGCTCCATTAGTCCCAGGGTTTAAATGTGTGATAAGCAGCCATTTCATCTGAGTTCGGATTGGAGATTCTAAAACTGCTAAAGGTACATGCAAGAGTTCAGCTCTGGGTAGGGAAGGGATGTCTCAGGCCCAACAGGGGATAAGATATTAATAAAACCCTTGTTTACTGTTATAATATTAAACAGTTCAGTGTGGTCCAGGGTGTTGCATCTAATTATTGCTACCTTACTCCTGTTGTAACAACCACCATTGCAAATCTTTTAAACCTTTAGTTAAAGATACAGGGAAAGGAAGAAAATCAGTTAAAGCAGTTGACATGTAAAGTATTAAGTAAGGCTTTGATTTTAACAATATTCTTGTTCCCTTTGCTGTTAATTGTAGGGAGTTTCTAGTAAGAAAAAGGCCTCTGTTTGACAGTCTTTTAGATGGTAGTAAAGATAGTATTAATTGACCTTTTGGGGAAAAGAAAAGAAGGTGAGTTGGGATGGTCTAGAGTTGCAGTTATTAAAGTCAAATCCTGTTTTCTTTAAGACACACACACACCAAAGGGGACGGAAAGGAATAGCAGAGAGAGAAAATTCTGCTTCAGTCTCTAGCTGTGACTCTTAATTGCATTTTCCCTGATGGAGAACCACAGGCACAGCACATGGTCAATTAGCCATGCTGAGACCTGGTAAATGTACCAGTGTTGGCTTGTTTAGTAGACTGCTTTTAGTTGCTTCTCTGGTCACAGCAGTGCTGCAAAAGATGGAGTTGTCTTAGCTATCTTATGAAACTAAAGGCAAAAAGGGAGAGATAGGAAAGAGAAGAAATAAGGTGGGGAAGGAACAGGACACATGAGGGAGGAGTTAACAGTAGGAACGTAAGTCCCACATTCCAGGTGTTGTTAAGAACTTTGCCACTTCCACCAGCTTTGGCTATATAATGGATTCCCTCTCTCTGGCCCAGCCTGGTCATGGTGGATCTCAAGGTGCCAGGAGATGTTGAGGGTAGCAGATATGATGGTGAACCTCATTCCTTTCAGTTCACTCATTCCCTGCTCCCATTTAGGGACACTGTATGAAGGAAGAAAATATGATGGCCCTGACCCAACGCCCTTTCTATATGTATTCATCACTATGGTAACTGAAAGCCTTCAAAACATCCAATTATTATTACCAACCCCCTTCACTGGCTTGTTTACTCACCTTCTCATTATATCTTTGGGCTGATTATGGCTCCTACATGCTGCTTCTGCAGTGTACAGGGGCTGTAGCTGTAAAGGCAAAGAGCCTGAGGAGAATTCCCCGAGTGCAGAAGCAGTGTAGGGTCAATGGAAGAGGCCCAGTGCTGTCCCCCACTTACGGGCACTGGCACAGAGGGCATGCTGGGGTGGATCTGGGGGCAGGACAGGCATACCTGTAGTGCTGAGCATTATGGGAATTCTGGGCAGCCGTTTGGCCCATAGGCAACTCTCAGCAGGTTACCATATGTTAGATCAGCCACTGAGGCTGATTTAACTCATGCCGGTAGCCATTTCAGCCCCCCACAGCAGCTCAAAATCCAGAGGGTGCAAAGGTGGCATTAAAGGGGCCCCCATCACTGTGCTATGCTGTTCTCCTACCTTGACTTTTAGGTCCAACGGCTGAAATACATACACATGCTCCTACTTTTATGCACGTGAGTAAGACTGCTGACTTCAATGGCACCTTGATGTCAAGGGTACTCTATTCAAGTGAAGTCACTACCTACTACAATGGGGCCCTGACCTGATTAGAGTACAATATAATAAACATGAATAAACACCAGATAACATCTTCTGTTGTCCTGTCCCCTACTCTCCCATCTCTTTTCACAAACAGCTAGGGGTTGTTATTGCTGTATTTATTCACTGTAGGCAAGCTATTACAAAGGAGGGTTTTATATTTCATTCTGAAGGCAGTATTGGTTTGTGATCATTCACTCTTAACACCAGTGGAAGAGAGTTCCGGAGCTGTAGGTCAGCTGATGAGATCTCACACTGACTCTTTCTCTCCTGCTTCCCATGGTCTGTCTTGCGCCTGATAGCGCCATTGGACTTGTGCATCACGCCTACATAATTTCCAACACGCGGCTCAAATCAGCCCAGCTGTGCCTCACTCATCAGGGAGCCTGGCTGCAGAATTTAGGTTTAATGTGCCATATGGCATAGAACACAAGTCCTTGAGCTTTATATACCAAGGCGAGTAACAAAAGTAATCAAATTTGAAAATACAAAACCAACAAGCCCAGAAAGATCTATTAATCTAAATTATAGGACAGACCAAACTTTAAAATACTATAAAAGTGACTGGAAGCTGACTTCTCTGAGCAAAAGTCAGTGGAAAAAAAGATATAAGCGTGTCAGGAAAAGTGATGAAACTATCTTATACATCATTCCTTTTCATCCAGGACTTAGGCAATGAATCTGACCACTTCACAAAACAAGACAAATAACCATTCAGAGAGTACTAGGGTTGCTCATATTTCATTGTTTCAATAGAGCTATTCGACCATTCTTCTCAAATTTGCACCATCATCCCAACACGCTGCCTTTCAACAGTCCCAGAAAGTCCATCTTTGTTCTTTTGTGAGAGGCTAGTCCTCAGAAATTAATCCTCCCATGTGCAACCCTTCTGCCTGGAGTGGTCAGCAACAGTAAGGGCCAGGTTCAAATAGCTGGGGGCGGGGTCCTTCTTAAAAGTAACACCCACCACTGGCTCAAGTCCCCACCCAGAATTTCTGGGATCACTACTTTCTCTGGGTGCCTTAACAAGCACTACTTCCCCACTCACAGGCACTGAGTAAGTATGAAACAAGGGAAAACATTACTAGAAGGAAAGAGAACAGCATACATTTGGGAAAACACAGCAACAATCTATCTAAATGAATAATAAATAAACAGTCCCTCATGGTACATTATCTTGGTTCCCCACTTGCCAGTGTGAATGTTCAGTAAGCAAATGTCCCTTCATCATGTCACTTGCCCCTTCCATACCCACTAAACCCCACTCACAGTTTGGTGTCAGTGGGAAACAGTCTCAGAATCCTGAGGCTCACTCACTCAGGCTTGTCTCCAGTTCCTTGGGAAGGGCAGCCTGGTTCTCTCCTAAGACTCTACCACCTAATGTGATTTCAGCTTTATTTAGTGGCCACGTAGAAAGGTCCTCTAGCATCTATTCAGCTCTGGTGCAGTCCTCTGCAGCTTTCAGCAAAAAGCCACCTTAACATTACATCCCATCGACAAGTCTTCCCAGTAGTACAAGACCCTCAGTACAGAACAACCAGGAACATATAAGTCCTTTGAACAGAATCCTTGCTACTGGGGAAATACTCCTTGCTACACTCTCATTTCAGTTCCACTGCCCAACCATTCTGAGATGGTGTACAGTTATAGTGACTCCCAAATTGTTACTGCAGGAATTCTGGGTAAAAAGATTATGCAAATGAAACCAGCTCTGTTACCATACTTCTTCCTGTTCTGCAATACGTGGCTCAGAGAGTTCATTCCCTTCTGGAGCTTCTGTCTACCTTGAGATTTGGGTAAATATGCAGATAAAGCAACTCCGTGGCCATTCTTCCCCCTGTTCACCAACAGATGGGAGCAGAGAGCTCCTTACCCTCTAGAACTTCAGGCCACAGGGCTTACATCAGCCTGGCTCATATAAAAGAATACCAATTCTTGCCTGTTATTGTAAGACTTTGTGAAAGTTTTGAAACCAATACAAAAGCAAAATTAAGGCAAATGATCTCACAGGAAGCCACATACTCAATTCCTGCTTAAAATGTAAACATACCCCCATTATAAAAAGCAACAGAAGGTCCTGTGGCACCTTTAAGACTAACAGAAGTACTTCTGTTAGTCTTAAAGGTGCCACAGGACCCTCTGTTGCTTTTTACAGATTCAGACTAACACGGCTACCCCTCTGATACTTGATACCCCATTATATCTTTCTTATATTTTCATGGGTAGACAGAAACAATCTTGTAGCCACCCTTACTATGTAATTCTCATGTATCTCTAACCCAGCTGTACTAAGAGCAAGAATGACTTTTTCTAGTGTACATCCCTAAATCAGTTTTCTATAACTTCTTAAAGCTAATTATACATTTACCATGAAAGTCATTATAACTATCTGGATTATGGGTTCTGCAATGTTGATAAACCAGGTTGCAATTCTTGCCAAGTTTGTAGGCATCTGCTGAGCACTGATAAATTCATAGCTGGAAACCAAACCAGCTCAGCTATATTGTTCAAGATAGACATTATACTTGTAAGGATGTATTTAGTGTTTAGACTCTATAAAATACTTGTAAATTGCTGCATTAATCTTACTTGTAATGTCTATATTCCATGCTACAGGGTAAAATATGTTTGTTTTATAATTGTAAAAATTCCTGCTCTGAACCTGTGAACTCAGATAGGAAGAGAAGCTCCACCTAGATTATAAGGTTTTTGGGGGCAGGGATTGCCTCCTGTAATGTATTTGTACAGCACCTACCTTGCACAGTGTGGCCCTGGTCTATAACTGGGACCACTAAGGGCTACTGAAATGCAAATAAGCAATAATGATGATGATGACAGGTCCTATTGAACATTTGAAGTGGTGTTACTGCAAAAAAGTTAGAGCCAGGTCTTCAGCTGGTATAAATTAGCATAGCTCCACTGAAGTAAATAGAGCTATGTCATTTTACACCAGCTGAGGATCATCTGGCCTTAAGGTTCTCTGTTAAAAGGAATAAATACAGACTGTTGTATAGAAAAGGAAATTATTTTTTTCTCTCTCTACCTCTGAAGAGAGAGTCAGGAGGCAATTCTTTTGGTGGTGAGGAAGAGGCAATATAAAATATATGCAAACAGATCAAACAAATATGCCTTTTGGGCATATTGATCATATTGGAACCTAGTGTAGCTGATATAGAATGTAATATCAACAAGTACTGCATATAATTAATATATTCTCTTATAAGTCACAGTGATGTACTGAAAGGTTTTCCTAAAGGAAGCAGATCATAAAATCCCAAGATCAGATCCCTATGTGTTTTGATTAATATGAGAATTACATTTGAATGTGAATCAATATGCATGCATAAATGAGTTAAACTTGCCTATTTTGTGAAGTGATTTATGTCACCATGCTGATAAACACATAGAAGTTGGCACAATCATCCTTGCTCACCTCGCTATGAACCTACGTTATCCGTCAAAGTTTTTGGGCCAAGCCTGCAGACAGACAAACAATGAGGTGCTCCCTCCAAGATCCACTGGATTTGCTCCAGAGCCATGCCAGTATAACTCAGCGCAGAATCTGGCCTTCAGTAAGTCCAGCCATTAGCTACACATTTTACTTCGTTAAACCAAGTGATCCGTGAAATTACACATTTTTTTAGCAGGTGCATAGAATTTTTCATTATTATTTGGCACATCATCATGGAATGATATCTAGAGACTGATGTAAGATAAAAAAAATAAAGACAAATATAAATTAAAATTGTCCTGAGACAATCAAATACATGATGTAGGCATCACCATTTTACCTGAACAACATTACTGGAGCAGTAGCATGTTTGTGGCTTTTGTTTGTGCTCTTTGTTTGGGAGTTCGTTCGCTCTCGGGACTGAGAGGGACCAGACATCAATCCAGGTTCTCCCCATCTTTCTAAACAAGTCTCTCATATTTCAAACTTGTAAGTAAAAAGCCAGGCAAGGCGTCTTAGTTTTACTTTGTTTTCTCAACTTGTAAATGTACCTTTTACTAGAGTGTTTATCTTTGTTTGCTGTACTTTGAACCTAAGACTAGAGGGGAGTCCTCTGAGCTCTTTAAGTTTGATTACCCTGTAAAGTTATTTTCCATACTGATTTTACAGAGATGATTTTTACCTTTTTCTTTAATTAAAAACCTTCTTTTTAAGAACCTGATTGATTTTTCCTTGTTTTTAGATCCAAGGGGGTTGGATCTGTATTCACCAGGAGTTGGTGGGAGGAAGGAGGGGAATGGTTAATTTCTCCTTGTTTTAAGATCTAAGGGGTTTGGATCTGTATTCACCAGGGAATTGGTGAAAGGTTTCTCAAGGCTTCCCAGGGAAGGGAATTAGCTTTGGGATGGTGGCAGCGGACCAGAGCTAAGCTGGTAGTTAAGCTTAGAAGTTTTCATGCAGGCCCCCACATTTGTACCCTAAAGTTCAAAGTGGGGAAGCAGCCTTGACAAATGGTAATGATAATGTACAATTAGGAGTAATGGGATGAAATTAAGCAAAGGAAAACTTGGAATAAATACTTTGGGGGTGGAGGGGAAATCCTCATCAGATAGTGGAATAATCTCCCAAGAGAAGTTGCGGAAGAAGTGTGTCATTTACAGACTGAGCTTAAGAAGCTGCAGTAAGTAAACCTGTTGCAGAAAGTCTCTCTCTCTCTCTCTTTTTATCTGTAACTTCTAAAAGTGCCATATGATGTGACTTCCAGATATCATATAGGAGAAAAGGATAAGTGAATTGTAAAAGAAATCTGCTTTGAAGGGAGGTAAGGTAAAGAAGAGAGTAGGGGTCAAATCTTAGCCCCATGGAAATCAAGAGCAAAATTCACATTGATTTTAGTGGGATTGGGATTTCACGCCAGGAGCATTACTTCCCAATAAATATAGCTACAAATGTTGGACCAATATGTGAGTATAATCGATAGAAGTAATGGAGACAAGAGCCTGCAGGCTGGAAGGATGCGCCTAATGAATAGGAATGGGAAACTCCCCCTCCACCACTAGACCCTTCATTTGTGGAGTTCCCCAAGGATCTGTTCTCTCTCCATGCCTTTTCAACATCTACACACAACCATAAGGTGAACTGGTCCAATGACACGGAATCAAGAGCAAGCAAAATGCATGTTACACACAGCTCTACCTTCCTTCATCACATATATCCACACCACTACAACCAAGCGGGCCCAGTGCCTGCATGAGATCAGCTCTTGGATGAAGAACAGCAGGCTGAAGCTGAATCCAAGAAAGATAGGTGATGTGGATGTGCAGATGAAAGTATTCAATCTCCATTAGTTAAAGAAACACACCCATAATTGGTCAGTTCAATCCATAGTCTAAGAGTACTCTTGGATTCCTTGCTGAAGCTGAGCTCTCATGTAGTAGCATCTGCAAGCAACACTTTCTACCATCTCCACTTGGCTAGGAAGCTCTGTCTCATCCTGATGGATGAAGACCTGGCCTCAGTTATTCGTGCTTTCATCACCTTTCAGCTGCATTACAGCAACACAATATACCTGGGAATGAAGCCTTCAGCACTTAGGAAACTCCAACTAGTACAGAATGCTTCAGTGTGTCTCCTCAGCAACACAGGCTACCTGGAACGTATCAAACCTGTCCTCCACTCTCTACACTGGCTTTCCACAAAATATTGTATCAAGTTCAAGGTCTCATTCCTTATCTTCAAATCACTCCATCACCTGGGCCCAGGGTATCTAAAAGATCATCTAAAGCTCCAGGACAATGACAGAGGTTGACATCTTCACTCCTCTGCACAGTGGAACTCTCAAAATAAAAATAAAGATCGAGTGTGTGGGAGACAGAACCTTCTCCAGGGGCTGGTCTGAGACTGGGGAATGAACTCCCACAAGAGCCACGGACCAGCACAAACCTCACTACCTCCAAGTGCAAGGTGCATTTATTTGACCTTGCTTTCTCTAATTCAAACACAGAGGAACAGGTATATTTATATATAAATAAATAATAATAACTACTAATAAAAGATACACATTATCAAAACAAGACACTTCCCTGGACACACTTCTTCTAGGGAGAGGAATAGAGAAGAAACGACAGATGTCTAGTCACATGGCTTAATGCGGTATGAATGTGGTATAACAACCTATATAGAATAGAATGGAACAGCAAAGAGGAATCAAGTTCAGTGTAGCTTAATTTCTGAGTTAAAATCTTTTAAAATTTACACTCTTCTTTCCCCCACAATAACCCCTCTTTTGTTCTCTGCTTCCTATTTATGGTCATGTGATAATTAGAAGCTGGAATTACTTTAACCTCACACCACTTCGCTGCAGCCAATAAGCCTGTGCAGTGCAGTCATTAGAAGAAATTGGACACTGTAATGGAAAGGAAATAGGAATAAAAGATCAGATTGAGGACTGCCACAGCCCCCAAGTTAACTGCACCTCTGACCTCTTCATAGCCTCCTTGAGAGCACCCCACATATATTTCAGGCCTCTGCTAATCATCATGCTTGGAGTGGGATCCTGCAGTCTCCTTCAATTCAATGTAATCACCTCAGCAGGCCGTCTTTTAGTTCAGCACCTGCAATCCTATTCTCCTATGGGCAGTGACAGGGTTAATCAGTGACCAGCCAGCTTTCATAAAGCAAAGTACTATTTATTTAGACTGCTGAGGAAATATAGTTTAAAAACAATAAACAGCTTCTATGCATGTCTAGCTTAGCGGGTATCACCCAGATTCTACATGGTTACCTTGGCAGGTTTCAAAGTACTTCAAGCCCTCTCGCAGGGCTTATCCCTCTTGGTCACAGTCTCATGTCATTTCTTGGATCAGAGGAGAGTGACCTCTCTCCCTCTGTCAGGGTGATCACTTTATACAGTTTTCAGTTCTTTTCCAGGCCTCCAGGTCAAATTATATATACAACTTCCCTAGACTTCTCCTGACCTGTTACCTACCTAGGAATTTTAGTTCCTGCAGAAAACCCTGTAAATCCTCCATGGAGCCAGAGTACAATCCCTCACCCACAATGAGACATATAATCAGGGCTGATGCAACCCATTAGGTGACCTAGGCGGTCATCTAGGGTGCTACAATTTGGGGGGCGGCGACCGCGGCAGTATTTCGGTGGTGGGACCTTCCGCCGCCTCTGTGGGGGGCGGCATTTTGGGGCAGGACTTTCCGCCGCCTAAAGCGGCAGAAAAGCTGGTGGCGCTCCTGCATCTAACACTTATAAAGCTGATGCAATAGTGTTTGATATTCCATGTGTCTATAGCATCTGTCATAAGGACACAACTGTTTATCCAAAATATCCCACAATGTAATCAGGAATTGGAAAAGTTGTGGAGGTTGGATAAACATGATAGCAAATGTTGATCTTCTTTGGAAAATTCTGGGGTAAAATCCTGGTTCTATTGAAATCAATGGGAGTTTTACCATTGACTCTACTGGAGTCAGGATTTTGTGTTAATTCTGAAAGACCACAGGAATTGCCAGACTGCATCAGAGCCAAGATCTATCTATTCCACTGTCCAGTCTCCAACAGTGGCCTGTAACAGATTCTTCAAAGGAAAGTGCAAGAAACCCTGCAGAATACCTTTATGGGATAACCTGTCTGTAGCAAAAGTTTCCTCCTAATTCCCATTAGTTAAAGCATGAGGCATTATATTAATAGATTGTATTTTGTTAGTGGTATAGTTAAAATGCTAATTTTCTAGCCAGAAATGACTGACTGGTGAGAATTTGAATCATAGGAATTATGAGTTGTTAAGTCATCTGACACACCTGACAGCTGGGAATTTTGACCAAATAGAAGCCTTTGTTAACAACCGTTTCCTAAATTCTGCTAAAATTATAGATCATGAACATTTAAGAACACACATTTTTAGAAAGCTATAGAAATCTCCCAAAATATCTGCTTACAATTTCTTAATTAGCCTAAAGTTGCCAGCATGGCTGAACTGTGGTGGTGATCCATATAATTATGGCCTTGATCCAGCAAAGCACTTAAGCATGTGTGCCCTGAATGTCATGTGATTAAAGTTATGCACATGTTTAAGGTTTTTTTTTAAAGCAATACTCACTGAAAGTAACTTAATGTCTCTGTTCCTGAATGTGGAATTTCAAAGATCAGTCTTCATCTTTCAAAATTCAGTTTTCCTGAGGGTGGGGAAGTATAAATGATTTAAAGGTTGTTTTCCTGTCTCGATTATACAAACTATAATAAAATGAGATGAATCGTCCCCAGATGACTGCTTTACATGAAATACTTTTCACTGTTCTAGGGCAAGTTTTTATTGGTTTAGAGTTCAATTGACAAAGTTTTGTATTTATATAACAGCCAAGCATAGCTGGAATTATGTTGATGGATTTTTTTTTCTTTTTGGCAAATGTTAATTTGTCTCATAGCCCCATAAAAACCCACAAAAGGATATTTAATGTAAGATGGCCAGGTCAGTATAAAACATGGTGAGGGGCCTTGCAACATATTCTATCCCATTCTGTTCTCTTCAGAAGAGTCACTATGAATCTAAGAAAGCATCCGACGAAGTGGGTATTCACCCATGAAAGCTCATGCTCCAATACGTCTGTTAGTCTATAAGGTGCCACAGGACTCTTTGCTGCTTTTACAGATCCAGACTAACATGGCTACCCCTCTGATACTATGAATCTAAGGACTTTTCAGTACAGCATTTGCTGACATGGTTAGCATGTGCCACATGTTCTTTCCTTCTGACTCTTTTTTTTTGGGGGGGAACGCATGTGGGTTTGTTTTGTTGTGAATGTTTATTATTATGTATATATGATGTGCCATGTTTTTGTATTGGTGATGGTAAAGTCAAAAGTGAACCTTGCCCTTGGAATGGAAATGGACTCTGTGTGAGGTGGTTCTTTAGTCCTGTGAAAGTCCTTCTGTGGTCATTGGGCACCTCCCAGCAAAGCATTGCCAAGATCCTCTGAAGATCCTCAAATTTTTAGGCTGGAAAATTCATCTTGCACTGACACTTTCAGGCTTTAGAATTTTCAGGAGGAAGAATTTCTTTCCTGTCCCTAAATCATTTTGGTTTAAGCTGTCTGCCTTGAATTCAAAGGCCAGCCTCAATATCTGAATGTACAGGACGCTTGTGCTATGTGCTTGTTATTATCAGCTGTTACCACAATGGGGCCCCATTTTTCCTGGGTGGGGTGTCTCTGGGTGCTAATACAAGCGTTACCACTACTAATTGAATGGTTAGACAGAACTCTGTTTCCCCTCATGAACTAGGTTGAAATTGTCTTCTTTCTTAACATTTCATTGATCATTTTCCTCTTCAATTTCATCTGCTTCCGTGTTAATCCTCCTTTTGATGTATTAACTAGTACATGGCACCCTGCAGTTAGCCATTAGAAGAAAGGCACCCTCTATCTTTTCTTATCTATCTTTTCTCTGTTGACTCAGGTCTCTGCTCTTCTAAAAGCCTCCTGTGCCTTCATCCAGAAGGAAAAGGCTCCGCTGGGTTTTACCGGGGTGCATGTTTCATTGGCAGCGCCGCTGGGAGCTAATACCTCCCCCCCCCCCCCCCCCCCCCGCGGCGGACCTGCTGCAGCGCTCTCCGAGGGGCTCTCTGATGTGCTAAGCCGCAGTAACACGTGTCTGGCTTCAGCACCCTGGAGAGCTCCCCTTCCTAGCCGGCTCCCGGGGCCGAGCGGTGCTGCAGCATCACCTCCCCCTGGCGCAACAGTTTATACCCGAGTCACACTCCTGGGAACTGCCCCGGGGTTAGCCCCCCCCCCCCCCCGAGGGGCGCGGCAATGCTGGCACCGCACCCCTCTTCTCCGCCCTGAGCGCGGGGCGCTGGGCAGGGAGCCTGCGGGCCTGGAGCCCGGGCTGAGTTTTGCTGGACTCTGCCGGCTTGCGAAGGAGTTGGGGACGGGCACAGCCCAGCCGCCAATGACCGACCCCCTTCACACTGAGAGAAGAGGGGAGGGAGGCGCTGGGGCACGCGAATAAAGCCAATTCCTGGCTCTGAAACACTTCCCAGCAGCGCATCATCCTGCTCGATCGCAGGCGCTGGGTTCACACTATGGGCAGGCGGGGAGGGGGGGAGCCAATGATTCCGGGGCCGGCTCCGTTTCCCATGGCACTTAATTAAACAGGCGGCCAGGTTACCTGACTAAAGGTAGGAAAAGCCTCAAGGGGCTGAAAAATTCCCTTCCCGCCGCCTTTGTTAATGGTCGATCTCACTCGCTTTGCTTTCCCCTCGTGCCCTGCCAATGGGGCTCTATTTGCACGTGTGTCTGGGGATCAGTGTGTCGCTAGTGGCGAGGCTCATTTAGATCTTCCTCCAGGTGTCTTTAAAACTTTATTCTCCGGTGGCTGGGGATTTTTCACACGCCTCTGTGGAGAGGGAGAGAGAGAGAGAGGTGTCCCTAATTCGGGTAGTCCTTCATCCACTTGCTTTTTTGAATAGTACTTTATTGCTTGTTGCATCATGTATTGTAATGATGGATTATTAATTTATGATGTATCTGATTATACTTTATTACCTTACTCCATGTGCTTTTCATTGCAATCTTTGTCCCCGGTGGAGATGCCATTGCACGCCTGTCTGTGGGTAGATGTCTGCCTCGTGGCCATTTATAGCATCATCTGGGTGCTTTTTCTCTTTGCTTGAGTTTCCGACAGGGTAGGGATAGTGTGTCTGCAAGCAAAGGGTGTCACTCATTCTGGTGGCCTCTTATGTTCTTCATGGATGTGTTTGTACGGCAATCCTTAGCGCTCACGGGAAGGTTTCACTTCACGTGTCCCTGGGAGCAGGGGTGTTTCTAGAAGGAATGGCCATGAGTATCTTCCTGTTTTCACTGTAATCTTATTCTCCACTGATGGGAGGGTTGAACTGCACATGTGCCCATGTAGGTGGTGTAAGGGTGGAGGGGCCATAAATGCCCCTTGGGTATGTGTGTGGAGATGCCACTAGTGCCTGTGGTAGGATTGGAAGAAGAGGCACCACTAGGGCCCGTTGGGGGAGTAGAGGAGGAAGTGCAACTAGTGCCCATAGGGGGTAGAGGTGTCACTAATTTTCCCATTTCCTTGCCCTCTAGTGAAAGATGGCTGATTTCTCTGCTCACCACAACCAGAGCCAGTCTGCACTCACCCCCACCAACGGGACGTTGGTGCTGTTCCAGAGCTTGCAGCTGGTGCACCAGCTGAAGGAGCCGATCATGCCGCTGTATGCAGCCGTGGCGGTGGTGGGCATGCTGGGGAACTGCTTGCTGGTGCACGTCATTGTGCAGGTGAAGAAGATGCACAATGTCACCAACTTCCTGATCGGGAACCTGGCCCTGTCAGACGTGGCCATGTGCGCCACCTGCATCCCACTCACCCTGGCCTACATCTTCGAGCCCCGCGGCTGGATCTTCGGCAGCACCAGGTGCTACTTCATCTTCTTCATGTAGCCTGTCACCGTCTACGTGTCTGTCTTCACTCTGGCCACCATTGTTGCGGACTGTTACGTTGCCATTGTGCATCCACTGCGGCGCCGCATCTCGCTGCAGCTGGGTGCCTACGTGGTGCTCTTCATCTGGATCCTTTCTGGCTGCCTGGCACTGCCAGCCATGGCTCACACCTACTATGTGGAACTCGGCCAGCAGGAGATCACTCTGTGCGAGGAGTTCTGGGGGGAACAAGAGCACCAGCGTCAGACCTATGTGCTCTTCCTGCTGCTTATCACCTACCTCTGCCCCCTGCTAGCCATCCTGGTCTCCTACACCAAGATCTCCCTCAAGCTCAAGAACAGGGTCATGCCTGGTACTATCACTCAGATTCAGGCCAACTGGGACAGAGCCAGGCACAAGAGGACCTTCTGCCTGCTGGTTGTAGTAGGGGTGGTCTTTGGGGTGTGCTGGCTGCCCTTACATACCTTCAACCTCATCCGGGACATCAACATCAATGCCATGGATGCCTATTATTTTAGCCTTGTCCAGCTGCTGTGCCACTGGTTTGCTATGAGCTCTGCCTGCTACAACCCC
Organism: Malaclemys terrapin pileata; assembly: GCF_027887155.1. NCBI lineage: Eukaryota > Metazoa > Chordata > Testudines > Emydidae > Malaclemys > Malaclemys terrapin. Next base: position 112,317,193 of record NC_071511.1, read on the forward strand.
TTCATATATGCCTGGCTGCATGGTAGCTTTAGGGAGGAGCTAAAGAAGTTATTGGTCTGGCACAGAAAAGTGGCTCCTTATAGGTAAAGCATGACAGTGAGTGTTGTCATCTGACCTGCTGCCCAGCGGCTCCTCTTGGAGGGTTACTGACCTACACTGAGCTCCCACAGTATATTGGCTCAAGTTGCAAACTAAAACAATAAGATGTGCCACCCAAATGCCTCCAATCCTGTGCCAGGCACAATTTGCCTCATTCAACTTTGAAAGCTATGGACATCTGTTCTGTTTAAAGAATATATGTCTCTAGGTGAAACATGTTCGCTGCAGACTGTTCCTTTAGAGGGGCTAGCCCAAGAGAGCGGGATTGGGGTGTATGCGTGTGTCAGAGTGAATTCATTTTTTAGTTTTAAAAATACTTAGTTAAAATACATTAAACACATTCATAGATATTTGTTTTGAAAGTCAGTGGAAACTATCTTCCCCTTCCTACCTCCTTTCCTGGGTTAATCTGGGTTATAGTTTATAAAGGAAATGGATGCAAGGGACATTTTAGTGATATGTTTCAAAAATTCCCTGAAAAGAAGATTCAGTAAATAAGGAGAGATGCCCACTCGGAGAGATGCTGTGTATCTGCAGCTTCCACTGTTGATGCACAGAACCTCTCAGAACTTGGTGTATACCATTATACAATTGGTAATGACTATATTGGGGGTGTTCCTATAGATTTCTTTTTTAAAAAAAATCTGGAAAGGTTAGTGGTCAACATGTTTTCCTATTTTGTGCAATTAGAAAGATTCCTTTGTAAACTTCAAGGGATTTTATAATTTGTCTGTTTTTTGTTTTAAAACAAAAAACAATCAGTGCCCTAAATGGCCCTGCTGTAGGTAAGAACAGAGAAGGTGAACAATGAAGGCTGGGGAAGGGGTGGAGGAAATAATATAAAAAAGAGCAACATTGTCCTTGGTGGAGCTCCCAATTAAGCCATCTGATGTAGAACATATTTCATGGACTATATTCTGCAGCTAGATGTGTAATGTTACACAGATGTGCCCAGCTGTGATAAGTGTTTCATTTTATATTTTAGCTACCCAGAAAAGTGGAGTAAGGACTGACATACAAAATATACAAATTAAACAGCATCAACCAAAAGATGAATAAAAAACACCTTTAAAAAGAGCATATGGTGAAAAGTAAAGAGAACTGCTTCTATTTGGGTTCACCCCCATCTTATTAGAAATTTACAGACGTAAATATTGAAGTCTATAGCTGGAGCAACTGTTCCTCATGACCAGCTGTTGAAATTACACCATGTGTCATTATCAACACAAGCCTGTCTCTCCATCTATCTAGGTTCCTATCACATTCCCCATCACCACAGTGTCTGAGCATCTATGGTGATTAGCATAATCATTTTTTGGAAGACAGCAGCAGGAAGTTATTGTGAATTAATGGATATGCAAGGAGTCAGAATATGCAGGATAGCAATGGGAAACTTAAGTCACATTCACTCCCTGATCAGGCTCTTTATTTTCATGGCTGCATAGTAGGATATTACTTTTGGTTGGGAACAGATGGACACAGTGCCTTAGCCAACACTGAATGTCTAGGCACATAGCAGTCACATGCTTTTTGAGGTTTTTGCAACAGATGATTTCAACATTTGTCAACACATTTTGTTGTGTGGAACATAGTGCTCACCAAAGGTGCTGAATTCTGAGTACTGGAGACTCAGGTCTTATTCTTCAAACAGGTCCAGCAGAGGCTAGGGCACTGGATATCTGGAAGGACTATCTGGCCAGTATTGCTAGCTGTGCCACCAACCTGCTGGGCAAGTTACTTTCACCTCCGCATCTGTTTTCTTCCTATTTAAAACAATTTTCTGCCCTCTTTAAGATCTAAGGATAAAAAGTGTAGTAGTACTATTAGTTCAGTCTGCAGGTCCCTACCAATACTTGACCTCATGCTGAGACTGCCTCCAAAGGTCCAACTGATTGTCAGTTGTGGTGGTGCTTTTTAGTACACCTGCCCACTGGGAACTAGTCTGAGACCACCAATATATTTGACATATGCTATTGAAGAGTGATCAGAGTATTAACTCCAGACTTCCTTGCCCCTGTTAGATATGTACCATTGAACTGGAGGTGAAAGAGTCCATAACCCGTCACTAATTCCCTGTGTATTCTTTTCCCTAGTCTGTCTTTTTTTTTCTTAATTAAGCAGTAATCTCTGTTATGGCATGAACTGTCATCTCATTCACATCAAATGTGTTCGCTATTTTATCTAGGTGTGAATCAGTACAACAGACATCTAAAACTCTTTGTGGAATTATAAACTGTAATTTAAATATGGGAATTGTTAATTAACCGAAGAGACTCAGATTGTGAGCTGTATCTGAAATCAACAAGGCTGGACTTGTCACTGTTACAGGATGCATGGATCCCATGATTTTCATGCTTTTTAAAATAAAAAAGAACCATGGCTTTTGGCATCTCTGTTTCCTTGTTTGTTTTGCTGGTGGCAAGTTGATGGGTGGGTAATCATCTGAACAAAGGTCACTACTTGGTTAAACTGTAACTATAGTCTGCATGATGAGCAGGAACTCAGAGTAACACTGGGGACAAAGGACTAGAGAATTGGACTGTTAGTGAAAGACTTAATTCTCGAAGAGGTCATGGGATGCCATACTGGAAAAATCATGGGATCAGGAAAATTGGTGATTCCATAGTTCTAGGGCAAACTTTTAAAACCAGCCTCTGTTTTGCTACCTATAGTTAACTGATGCCAGTATGGTTTCATACTGGATCAGACTGCACAATCTCGAATGCCCACCTGAAACTTTATCAAAATTAGCTACATCTTTGGAGAGGTTTGCAAGATCTTCACTTCCCACCTGCGAATCTCCTTACTAGCTGAAGAACTTGTTGGGAACTGGGCATTTCTGTCTTGGTCATCCTTAGATCAGTGGCTGAAACCGGAGCTGCGTGGCAGGACCAGGGAAGATGGGAGGCAGGGGAAGCTGGAGAGGAGAGTCCAGAGTGGAGCTGGGTCGGGAAGACGGAGAAAACCTGGAGCCCAGAACGTGGCGGTGCCGGAAGGGGCTCCAGTGGAGCCTGGGGCTGGGGGAAGCCGAGGCAGACACAGAGTACAGTGACCGTAGCAAAGCTGCACGGCTGGCAGGGGGAGGCTGGTGGCTTGTTCCTGTTACCACCCTCGGCCCTTTGCCAATCCCAAATCCTGAACTTGGTTTACAACTTGTGGGATTCGATAAATACTCCGCGTGGGTTGATCTGTGAGATTTAAATTCCACTTGGCGTGTACCCCTCAGCACCTCTCCTTCTGCTGGTCCTGGCAGGGGTGATGTGACTTGTTCTCCCCCAGGGATGGGGAGCTGCCATTCTAGCCCCACTCTTCTCATTGCCTTGGGCCCCTCCCACTGCCAACCTCTCACATTCTCCCTCTTTACTCCATCAGATGTTCCTGTCCCACACCTTCCCTCTGCACTCACCTGTGCTCCCTTCCCCCTCCCATTCCTACTCCTTCTCCTCTGCCCCTCTCAGCGCCTGTTCTGGACCCACATTCTCTTGCATTCTCCTCTGTCTTCTCCCACACCAAGCTCCCCAATCCCCCCTTGTTTACCACCTTCCCTCCACATTCCTCAGCACACTCCCCAGTCTTCCTCTTGCCCTGCAGAACCCCCATGACCTTGCTAGTGCTTCATACTCTCCAATTCCCTCTCTCGGACAACCTCCTCCTGCCCCCTCTATCCCCTGCACATCCTCCTCTCTCCCTTCTGAACCCCCATATGATATCATGTTCGCGCTGTTTGTAGTCTAGGTTACATAAAGTGATTGGGTTATCAAAGTGTAAGTGTAATGAGTACTTAAGAGAGAGACATTTACCGTTTATTAAATGTAGTACAGTTTGTCCATTGCTATGTACAGATGTTACTGGGAATGATACGCAAAGTCTGGCTGTAATTAGTTTCCTAAATGACTCTCAGTTCAATAGATGGTGGTGAAAAGGACCTTTGATGGGATACAAGTGACAGAATCAAAATAATAACATGTAATCTCTTTAAAAGGAATATGAAACTTTAAGGGCATGCATGGAGTCTTTGTATTAATGCATTTTGGTATATTTGTGTTTTTAAGGGAGCTTGGGAGACCCAAATATTCTTTGTGCCCAGGCCCCAGTTATTCTTAATCTGCCTCTGTTCCCACCCCTTTCTCTTACTGTTCTTGGCACAATGGGGTCTTGTTCTCAGTTGGGGCCTCTATTAATAAATAAGTATTAATAAATAACTTCTCAGTTCTGAAGATTAGCAGAGGTTCAGGTTTTATATCCAAAATTACTTATGCATCTATCTATAATTTTGAGTTAATAATAAACAGTGCATCATCAACAAGTTGCTGCTTAGTGTTATCATCTGTGGCTGCAAACAAAAATGTTCTTTAAGAGGCAATGCTTGTTTTCTTCACTGCAGTGACCAAAGCCTCCTGTGCAGTTCAGTCAGAGCAATTGTGCTTTGCAATGGGGGTTGGCTTGATGGGCCAGATGTGGGGGAGCGAAACCCTCCTGTGTACAGTCCTTTGTCTGGCAATGTGTAGGAGACAGTGAGGGGGTGGAGCATGAGCCACAGATCCTCCAATTCCTCCCTCAACAGAAGTGTCACCTACAAACTACTGCAGTGATTGGGCTGAAGTACCTTCATGGAGTGGCTGTACAATCTTTGAAGAAGAGTCCTCTGCCCTGCTCATCTCTCCAGCATGTGCCCCAGTTACCATGACCAGGTGCCAAGAATTGAAGCATGAGAAATTTAAGGTGCAATAAAAGGACACCTGACAAAATGTCATGGGATGCTGTTCTGGGAAGAAAGACTGCTAAGCAAAGATGGGGTCCATCTATCGAGGAAGGGGGAGAGCATATTTGGATACAGACTGGCTAACCTAGTGAGGAGGGCTTTAAATTAGTTTTCACGGGGGACAGGTGACAAAAGTCCACAGGTAAGTCCAAAACATGGAGACCTGGAAGAAGGGTTGGAGTCTGGAGGAGCATGGGCTGTTATAGCAGGGTTAAGGGAGAGACAAGAGAGAACATAAGGGGAAAATCAAATCAGTATCTTAATGTCTGTATGCTAATGTGAGAAGTATGGAGAATAAGCAGGAAGAACTTGAAATGCTAGTTAATAAACACAACTAGGACACAGCTGGTATCACAGAGACTTGGTGGGATAATATGCATGACTGGAATATTGGTATAGAAGGGTACATCTTGCTCAGGAAGGACAGGCAGGGAAAAATGTTGCTTTATAAATTAAAAATGTATACACTTTGACTGAGTTTAAGATGGAAATAGGAGACAGAGTTGTTGAATGTCTCTGCATAAGGATAAAAGGGGCAAAAACCAAGGGTGATATCATGGTAAGGGTATACTACAGACCACCTAACCAGGAAGAAGAGATGGATGAAGCTTTTTTTAAACAACAAACAAAAGCATCTAAAGCACAGGACTTGGTGGTGATGGGGGACTTCAACTACCTAGACATGGACAATAATACAGCAGGGCACAGATTATCCAAGTTCTTGGAATGTATTGGAGAGCATTTTTTAGTTCAGAAGGTGGAGAAAGCTACTAGGGGAAAGGCTATTCTAGATTTGATTTTGACAAATAGAGAGGAACTGCTTGAGAATTTGAAAGTGGAAGGCAACTTAGGTGAAAGTGATCATGAAATGGTAGAGTTCATGATTCTAAGGAATGGTAGGAGGGAAAACAGCACAATAAAGATAATGGATTTCAAGAAGGCAGACTCTAGGAGACTCAGGGAGTTGGTAGATAAGATCCCCTGGGAAGCAAAAATAGGAAGTATGGCAAGAGACCACCCTGGCTTTACCAGGAGATCTTCAATTATCTGAAACTCAAAAAAGAGTCCTACAAAAATGGAAACTAGGTTAAATTACAAAGGATGAATATAAACAAATAAGACAAGTATATAGGGACAAAATTAGAAAGACCAAGACACAAAATGAGATTAAACTAGCTAGAGACACAAAGGGTAACAAGAAATCATTCTATAAATACATTAGAAGCAAGAGGAAGACCAAGGACAGGGTAAGCCTGTTACTCAATGGGGGAGGGAGGAGAGAACAATAACAGAAAATGTGGAAATGGAAGAAGTGTTAAATTACTTCTTTGTTTCAGTTTTCACCAAAAGGTTAGTAGTGATTGAACATCTAACATAGTGAATGCCAGTGAAAATGAGGTAGAATAGAGGTTAAAATAGGGAAAGAACAAGTTAAATTTACTTGAACTACTTAGATGTTTTCAAGTCACCAGAGCCTGATCAAATACATCCTAGAATACTCAAGGAACTGACTGAGGAAATATCTGACCCATTAGCTATTATCTTTGAAAAGTCATGGAAGATGGGAGAGAAAGGGCAAATATAGTGCCCATCTATAAAAAGGAGTCCTGTGACACCTTAAAGACTAACAGATTTATTTGGGCATAAGCTTTCATGGGTTAAAAAAAACCACGTCTTCAGATGCAATTGAAGAAGTGGTTTTTTTACCCACGAGAGCTTATGCCCAAATAAATCTGTTAGTCTTTAAGGTGCTACCGGACTCCTCATTGTTTTTGTGGATATAGACTAACACAGCTACCCCTCTGATTCTTGATATCTATAAAAAGGGAAACCCTGGGAATTACAGACCATAAGAACCTAAAAACATAAGACTGGCCATACTGGGTCAGACCAAAGGTCCATCTAGCCCAGTATCCTGTCTTCCGACAGTGGCCAATGCCAGGTGCCCCAGAGGGAATGAACAGACAGGTTATAATCAAGTGATCAATCCCCTGTCATCCATTTCCAGCTTCTGGAAAACAGTGGCTAGGGAAACCATCCCTGCCCATCTTGACTAATAGCCATTGATGGACCTATTCTCTGTGAACTTCTCTAGTTCTTTTTTGAACCCCCATTATCTGGCAAGGAGTTCCAGAGGTTGTTTGTGTGTTGTGTGAAAAAATACTTAGTTCTTGTGCTATGAGAAGGAGTAAATAACACTTTCTTATTTACTTTCTCTACTCCAGTCATGATTTTATAGACCTCTATCATATCCCCCCCCCCTTAGTCGTCTCTTTTCGAAGCTGAAAAGTCCAAGTTTTATTAATCTCTCCTCATATGGCAGCTGTTCCATACCCCTACTAATTTTTGTTGCCCTTTTCCGAACCTTTTCCAATTCCAATATATATTTTTTGAGATGGGGCAACCACGTCTGCATGCAGTATTCAAGATGTGGGCGTACCATGGATTTATATAGAGGCAATATGATATTTTCTGTCTTATTATCTCTCTCTTTCTTAATGATTTCCAACATTTTGTTTGCTTTTTTGATTGCCGCTGCACATTGAGTGGATGTTTTCAGAGAACTATCCACAATGACTCCAAGATCGCCTTCTTGAGTGGTAACAGCTAATTTAGACCCCATAATTTTATAGGTATAGTTGGGATTATGTTTTCCACTGTGCATTACTTTGTATTTATCAACATTGTATTTCATCGCCATTTTGTTGCCCAGTTACCCAGTTTTGTGAGATCATTTTGTAGCTCTTCACATTCTGCTTGGGACTTAATTATCTTGAGTAGTTTTGTATCATCTGTAAATTTTGCCACTTAACTGTTTACCCCTTTTCCCAGATCATTTATGAATATGTTGAATAGGACGGTCCCAGTACTGACCCCTAGGGAACACCACTATTTACCTCTCTCCATTCTGAAAACTGACCATTTATTCCTACCTTTTGTTTCTATATTTTAACCAGTTACCAATCCATGAGAGGACCTTCCCTCTTAAGCAAAGTAAGCTGTCATGGGATAAGAGCCTTTGGTGAGGGGCCTTGTCAAAGGCTTTCTGAAAATCTAAGTATACTATATCCACTGGATCCCCCTTGTCCACATGCTTGTTGACCCCCTCAAAGAATACTTGTAGATTCGTGAGGCATGATTTCCCTTTATAAAAACCATGTTGACTCTTCCCCAACAAATTATGTTCATCTATGCATCTGACAATTTTGTTCTTTACTATAGTTTCAACTAGTTTGCTGGGTACTGAAGTCAGACTTACTGGCATGTAATTGCTGGGATCACCTCTGGAGCCCTTTTAAAAATTGGCATCACATTAGCTGTCCTCCAGTCATTTGGTACAGAAGCTGATTTAAATTATAGGTTACAAACTACAGTGAGTAGTTCTGCAATTTCACATTTGAGTTTCTTCAGAACTCTTGGGTGAATACCATCTAGTCCTGGTGACTTTATACTGTTTAGACCAGTCAGCTTAACTTCAGTATCTGGAAAGATAATGGAGCAAACAATTAAGCAATCAATTTGCAAATATCTAGAAGATAATAAGGTGATAAGTAACAATCAGCATGGATTTGTAAAGAACAAATCATGTCAAACCAACCTGATAGCTTTCTTTGACAGGGTAACAAGCCTAGTGGATAGGGGGGAAGCAGTAGATGTGGTATATCTTGACTTTAGTAAGGCTTTTGATACTGTCTTGCATGACTTTCTCATAAACAAACTAGGGCAGCAAGTGGTTGGGGGCGTCCGGGATTTTTCCTCCCTCCCCTCCCTTCCCCTCACACAGAGTGTGGCGTGGCTGATTGGGCACCTGGGCCTGATTTAGCCACTCCCATTGGCCTCCAGCAGGCAGAGTCCCTCCCCCGCTCCCCCTTCCTCTTGCCTCAGTGTTGCATTGCCAGCACTCTGCGGGGGAGGGGCTGTGTGCTCCGCAGCCTGTTTGGTTTGGCTCCACCTGGAGCCAGCAGCTCGAGCGGCATGGTGGTAAGGGGAGTCCCGGGGGGGCAGTCAGGGAGCAAGGGGGGGTTGGATGGGTCGGGAGTTCTGGGGGGGCTGTCAAGGGGCGGGGGTGTGGAGAGGGATCGGAGCAAGCAGGGGACAGGGAGCAGGGGGAGGGTTGGATGGGTCAGGTGTTCTGGGGGCGGGTCTTGATAAGGGTTGGGGCAGCCAGGGGACAGGTAGGGGGTAGGGTGCTAGGGGGCAGATAGGGTGGGGGGGTCTCAGAAGGGGGCAGTCAGGGGACAAGGAACAGGGGGTGTTGGAGTTCTGAGGGGGGCGGGAAGTGGGAGGGAGTGGATGGGGGTAGGACTCGGGTGGGACTCTCCCCCCATCCTCTTTTTTGATTGTTGAAATATGGTAACCCTAAAAAAGCAGTGCCTTGGCTCGGCAGGGAGGAGCTGCCTTCCGGAGGCACCGGAGAGCCAGAGCATCAGCTTGTGGGGGCAGCAGCCCTGCAAAAGCAGCGGCACCGCTAGCAGGGAGCAGCCACCCCCCCTGCCCCTCCTGCCCAGGCTGCAGCCCGGTGCGTCCCCCACCCGGGGGCTCCTGCAGGCTGCAGCAGATGCATGCAGTCGGCAGCTCCCATGCGCCCCCTGGCTCCCCCCTCACCACGCTTGGGCTCTGCGATTCCCGGGCATGTGAGCCACTGGAGAGCAGGGCCGTGAGCCTGCTCCAGGAGTGGCAGCGGCAGCTCACACAGCCGGGAGCCGCAGAGCCGGAGCGTGGCAGGATGGAGCCGGGGGGGTGCACGGGGGCCACCGCCCGCATGCATCCACTGCAGGAGCCCCGGGGGGGGGCATAGGGTGGGTTGCAGCCTGGGCAGGTGCACCCCCTGTCTTTCCCCTCACCGCGGTAGGGTTCTGCAGCTCCCAGGCGTGTGCGCCGCCGTTGCCCCTCCTGGGGCAGGGTCAGGGCCCTGTGCCCTGGTGGTGGCTCACATGCCCAGGAGCCACAGAGCCCGAGCATGGTGAGGGGGCAGCCGGGGGGTGCATAGGGGGCCAGCACCCACATGCATCTGCTGCAGCCTGTAGGAGCCCCTGGGGGGGGGGTGGCGGGCTGCTGCCTGGGCAGGAGGGGTGGGGGTGTGGCTGCTCCCCGCTAGCCGTGCCGCTGCCTTTGTAGGGCTGCAGTCCCCCTGTGCCGTGCCGGCTCCTCCATGGCTGGGGCTCGCTGCCCCCGCAAGCCGATGCCTCCGGAAGGAGCTCCTCCCTGCTGAGCTGCTGCAGTGGCCCAACCCCGGCAAAGCCAGTGAGTGGACTCAGGGCGGGGGCTGCCGGGGTGGGATGTGGTGCGGTGGGCTCGGAGGGGGGCTGTGCACCTTCCAGGGGAGTTCAGGTGGCAGAGAGGGGCAAACCTGGTCTGGGGAGCAGCCCCTGGGCACGGCTGGCCCCTGGGGTCTATAAAGGCTCATTGGGATTTGCCCCTCAATGAACCGATGTGCGGGGGGGAGGGGGGGAGGGGCGCAAGGTAGAAGTTTCGCCTAGGGCGCAAAATATCCTTGCACGGTATGTGCATAGGTATGTGTTTGCGAATGGCAAGAGCATTTCCACTCTCAGTTGCTGAGAGTCTGGGATTCTCCTTTTTCATAGAGAGCCAAAAGTTCTCCAGTGCTTTTCTTTTGGATTCCATCAGCTGGGTACGATACTTGACAGCTCTGACTCTATTTCTTCGTCAGCAAGAGGGAGATGTGTAGCTGCCAAATCCGCACATAAAGGGTTTCTAACCCAGTCAAGTTTCACCATATTGATCTCCATGCATAATCTGACACATCATTACCACAGCTGGTAATACTCAAGGGATGCTTTCAGAGCTTTTGATGCCATAGTCACTTGTTTTTTTTCCATCATGTCTCTTTGACCACCCAATGACTTAGCACAGCATTGGAAAAAATTTACATCTTTATTTGCATGTTCAGAATGTTACGAATCAAGTGCTGTCTGTGCTTCAGCAGTTTCATGATGTCATTTGCTCAGATCTCAGAATACAGAATCCGTAGCAGTCTTTGCTCGTGATTGACAAGAGTCCATGAGAATTCCAGTTTTACATATTCATCTTGATATTTGCTTAATTTAAAATGGAAAGGCTCTTTGATATGACTGTTCACAGCAGACTTACTAGTGCCAACACTTGTTGAAGGTTCATGTACAAATTCAGCTGGATTACTGTCGGCATCAGTGGTTTTTTATATTTTTATTGGAGTAATGTTAGCATCTGATGAGGAATCAGAAACATGCAACATTTACTACTACCACCCACAACCCACTTATCCATGTTGTTTGAAAAAGATCGAACTAACCTTTAGAAGGGAATACACACATATACCATGCACTGGATACTGACTATCCCTAGAGTCTTTGCTTGGTGCTTTTTATGGTGCCAAAAGCCGTGCATTACTGTAGAGCCTTGTGCAGGACTATTGTTTAAATCCTGCTCCGTAAACAACATTGCCCCTGCCAGCAGCCACGCTCTCCAGCCACCCAGATCTGAAGGCAGGGCCACCACAAGCAGCGCAGAGGTAAGCGTGGCAATGTGAAAAGGGATATTTGTCAATATCACTTTCCACAGCAGATTTAGCGCCCCATTGCCAGCAGCAGCATTAGTAAGGATGGCCATGGGATGCTAGTAAGTCTGCTGTGAAAAGTGATATTAACAAAGTTTCTTCGCTCCCCCACCAGAAAACCTTTTGGTCCGGCTGGGTTGGGGGTGCACCCCAAATTTGTACACCACTACCCTTTAAATAGTTTATTATAGGATTATCTGCAAGCAGTGTCTTTGGTGTGAGATCTAAAGAGATCTAAAGAGACCTGGAGAAAGTGACTGATCCTTTGAGACTGGGATTAATCTAAATATTGCTGTGATCCTTGGTGTAAGGAATCATCTACCACAAAGGTAGGTTGGCCTAGGTGACAAGATAGGTCAGAGTACCCAAGGGAACTGCAAAAAGAAGAACAGGAGTACTTGTGGCACCTTAGAGACTAACAAATTTATTAGAGCATAAGCTTTCGTGGACTACAGCCCACTTCTTCGGATGCAGGGGACTGCCTGACTCCATTGTAAGGCTGTTATAGTGCCTGAGACATTTACACTTGATAATTAATTGCTAAAATCTAAGTATAGAATTCACAGCCAATTTGGGGCTTGTGCTTTGAGTCTGCCCTGAGGCTGGTACTCACGCTCTTGAGTCACTGCAAATCAGCTTGAAAAAAGTAACTAAAAAATACAAATGCAAAATGAAACTAAAATTGATTATTTAGATGTTTAAATCATGACTGATAAAACTTTACCCCTATATATACCTTCCATCAAATGATTCCAAAACATGGTATGAATTAGCTGATTGTGTCTCACAGCTCTCCCTCCACTCCCTTGCAGGAACACAACCCTATAAGGTGGGTACTGTATTTAATATTCTCATTTTACAGATGGGAATACTGAGGAAGAGAAAAGTTAATGGCACCAATTTCAAACTTGGGTATGTAAAGCCAGATGCCTAAATCAAACCTACATTTATTCACCTGAACCATTTTCTGCCAGACTAGTAGAACTGGAAACTGGAGGGCTGGCAAGGTCCCTGTCTTAAGGAGCTTACACACAAATATACAATAAAAGAAAGATAAAGGTTGATATTTTCAAAATAGCCTAAGGGATTTAGACATGTGTCTGCCACTAAAATTAATGTGTCTACATCACCTAGAGTGCTTTGAAAAATTTAACTATGATCTCTGCCCTGAGGAGCTTATACGTTAATAAAAAAACACTTATGAACCAGCACCTCAGCTGGTGGAGATTGGACTTCTATGGAACTACATTGATTAACACCAGCTGTGTTAATCCTATGTGTTAACACCAAACAAAAGGAAAGAAGACTGAAAGTATAACAAGGGTTATGATGAAGACCAGGCAGGTCATATTTACTTAAAAGTACACAGTCCCAAAGGGCTGATTCATTTCAATAAGGCTTCTGAATACCAAAACCATACAAAATAAATCCCTTTCAGTGCTGACGTTTTAGAATATAAATTCTTTGATGCAGAAATAATTAGTGGCTCAAACCCCATTGTAGAAAAGAAGAAATTCCTCTATAGCTGGGCAACTATGATGGCATTGATAGGAGTTAGGGACAATGATCAATAGCTTTCATTGTTCCTCATCAGATGAATCCACACGGTGATTAGGAAGGATGGTCCACTGGTTAGGGTACTAATCTAGGACTTGGAGACTGGGATTCGGTTCCCCGCTTCACTACAAACGTCTTGCAATTCACTTGGGCAAGACCGGGATTCAGTTCCCTGCTTCACTACAAACTTCTTGCAAGTCACTTGGGCAAGTCACTTAGCCTCTCTGTAGTTTAGTTGCCCAGCTGTAGAAATGGGGATGATGGACCTTTCACCTCGCATCACAGGGGCATTATGAGGATAAGATTGTGAAGTACTTTGAGATCTACTGCTGAAAAAACACTATATAAGAGCTACTTGTGATTATTAGCTCTTTTCAAACCATTTTAAATACATAATATGTGTAACGTTGTCACAACTCTTTATTCTATGTCTAAAATATGTAAATATCACTGGGGTGTGATAGATAATTTTATTTCTAAAGGACAGTATAATAATTTTAAAAAATGTGCACTTTATTGCTATTATAATATGCATCAATAGTCATAACTTTTATTCACCATCCAAGTAGCTGAGTCCCTCTAGTGGCATAAATTCAGCATTTTAGCAACATTCCATTTAAAATATCCAATTATATCAGTAGATTCAATGCTAGCACTTTTTGAGGCTCTCTAAAGGACTACTGTGACCTGATCTTGGGACAGACACTGTGCACATCCATATTAATAAGTATAAATTGATTTATAGCCATGTGGCAGCAAGTATAGGTGCACTGGAAGAGACAAGAAATTCAGAGAATGAGTGATATTGATATTCTAGGACTCTAATTGCTTTAAATAAGAGACACAGTGTCAGGAGTAACGTAATGCCCAGGGTAGCCAATAGGGATATAGGCTTATAAAAAAATGTATTGTGAGCAAGGAGCGAAGTATGTTAAGTGCATTGATCTCTGCTTATCTTGTAAATACACATCGCTCTCACTCTCTCTCTCTCTCTCATGGATATTTGGAAGACAGGAATCTAAGGCACCAAAACCAAGCTGGCATCCACAGGAAAATCAAATGGCATGAAAAACCCACAACAGTAAGTATTCACTGTATTAGATGTTTATTAAACTGTATGGATTTAATAGCAAATAAAAGAGAGAACTTTAATGGATATTGGTTGCAGCTGATCTCTCTTAAGAACCATTTAACGGAACGCAGCCTCTTGAGATTTGTAATTTCACCTTTGCCTTTCCAGATGACTGTTTATTATACATGTGGTGGCAATCTCTGGACAGTGAGTAATCCATTCATTATCAAGGCTGACAGAGTAAACGTGTGTGCAGCAATGACTCCTTAACCCTGCTGACAGCAAACTACAAAGAAGGAAAATGATGAATCCGGATAATTTAACCTCCCTAAGCTTCCTCTCAGCAATTCATAGCAACGCTAGCAATTTATTCTCAGGGCTCCAGTTTGTTCAGTCTTTCAAGCCACTCATCATCCCATGCTACTCCCTGGTGGTTTTTGTTGGCATCATTGGGAATTATCTCCTCATTTATGTCATCTGCAAGACGAAAAAAATGCACAATGTCACCAACTTCCTGGTCGGCAACCTGGCTTTCTCAGACATGCTTATGTGTGCAACCTGCGTGCCCCTGACTCTGGCTTATGCCTTTGAGCCCCGGGGATGGGTTTATGGACGCTTCATGTGTTATTTTGTGTTCTTAATGCAACCGGTCACTGTGTTTGTGTCTGTCTTCACCTTGACTGTCATAGCTGTGGACAGATACTATGCCATGGTGTATCCTCTCCGGAGGAGACTCACTATATCAATCTGTGCTTATATTCTGGCTGCGATTTGGCTGCTGAGTTGCATCTTGGCTGCCCCAGCCTTGGTCCACACCTATCATGCTGAGTTCCCAGAACTGGACTTCTCCATCTGTGAAGAGTTTTGGTTCCATATGAAGAGGGATCACTTAACGTATGCCTACAGCACTCTCATCATCACATACGTACTGCCTTTAATAGTCATCTCCTTGTCCTATCTGCGGATCTCTGTCAAACTGAAAAATCGAGTGGTTCCGGGAAACATCACCCAGGGCCAAGCTGAGTGGGACAGGGCTAGGAGGAGGAAAACCTTTCGCTTGCTCGTTCTGGTGGTGGCTGCCTTTGGAGTCTGCTGGCTCCCTCTGCACATCTTTAATGTGATAAAAGACATGGATATTAACCTAATAGATAAACAGTATTTCAACCTCATCCAGCTGCTGTGCCACTGGTTTGCTATGATGTCTGCCTGCACCAATGCCCTCCTTTATGCCTGGCTACATGACAGCTTCAGAGGGGAATTGAAGAAGATGTTTGCCTGGAGGAAGAAGAAGATTGGACCTGCCACTAACTGCATTATGGCCAGTGTGATGCTATAAGTCTGTGTGTGTGTGTGTGTGTGTGTGTGTGAGATTCAGTTACAATGCATTTCCTTTCCAGTGATGAGTGTAAAGCTATGTCTACACTAGAGAACTTACAGCAGCACAGCTGTACCAATGCAGCTGCACGGCTGTAAGATCTCTCATGTAGCCGCTCTATGCAGATGGGAGAGAGCTCTCCTGTTGACATAATTAATCCACTCCCCAATGAGAAGTAGTAGCTATGTCAGCAGGAGAAGCTCTACCACTGACATAGCACTGTGCACACTACCACTGACGCCGGCGTAACTTGTGTTGCTCATGGGGGTGGAATATTCACACCCCTGAGCAACATAAGTGGTAGTGTAGATCTAGCCTTAGTCTTTCCTATTGTTATTGATGACCAGGTTGTATGTTCCTCCAATGTGTTACCCTCAGGACTTGACTGTGGCAATCCAGGGCCCCAAGCGCAGCCTCACATGTAACCTCTGTGGTCCCAACTCCACCAGGGTAGCAGAGGTGACATCTAAGAGTCCTGTGCTGTCCCCACACCAGATACAGAGCCGTCTGCTGGGTTGTCAGGGGGGATTCAATCCTGATCAGTCTCCCACTCTGCAAAACCTCTATTGTGGCCCCACCCTCTGCTTAAGATGATGGTAGTGGGGGCCATGCATACAAGATTACACTGGTGAGGAGGCAGGGGGTCCCTTTACCCAAATGAAAAGCCTTCTGCTGCGATGCTGAATGTGGCCATTTACAAAAAATGCTTTTCTTTTAAAAATGTTGACAGCAGAACCATATGCAGTGTTACAGTGACACCACTGCTTATGCACCCAAGGATTACATTAGCCCTTTTTGCCACAGCATTGTACTGGGAGCTCACATTCAGTTGTTTGTCTACCATAACCCGTAAATCCTTTTCAGAGTCCTTCCAGAATAGAGTCCCATATTTTGCAGGTATTGCCTGCATTCCTTGTTCCTAGGTTGGATTGTTGCATGCCATTGTTTTGTCAGGACAAAATGACCATCTGTGACATGGAGGCGTATTGGTGGTTCACTACTCTGTCAGCTACTCTTGTCAGGCCTGACGTACTCACTACACCAAAACTCTCTTGTCACAAGCTGTATCTGAAAGGTGTCATGTAAGATATCATATGTAAACTGTTAACACAGGTCCTAAAAATCACTGCGTGGTGTATATACAGGGTGTGCACAAAGAGTTATACATATTTGCTAGAATCAGTCTTACCATTTGTTTTGCAAGCTATGCATAAGTCTAGTCTGCCCTTGGCAATGGAAAGTGTATTTTCTTGGCTGACCAGCCAGGTTGTCAGGCAGAGACAATGAAAGTACATTTACATATAAGGTAAACAAAACTATCTAGCTCACAGGTTGGGGAGAAGATAACATGGCATTTACACCCCAGTAGGTCAGGGAAATTTTGTCTGGGCTTGTTCTTCAAAGAATACATTTCAGCGATTTATTGAACTATAAAAAGAATGGGAGAGAACCCCATAGTTATCTTTCATCTGAGGAGTCAAAGAAACCGAGTGCTTTGAGTTCCATGTGTTGGGTCCCGGCTAAAGAACAGGCCAGCCATGCTGGAAGACTGACTGTCATGAGAAAAACCTCTTTGAACAAAACGCTCTAGTTTGCTGAGTTTCAGTCTTGAAAGCATTTTTACTTTTGTTTGTTTGTAACCATTTCTATCCTTATTCCTTATATTGGTATCACTTAAAACTATGTCCTTTTGTTAATAAACTTGTTTACCATAAATCAACTCAGCGCTTTAATGTATAAGCAAACTTGATAAGGTTTTTGGGTGTTACAGTAAGGAGACTGCACACTGCAGAGAAAGACATTGTTGGAGAGAACTTGGGGCTGGAATGTTGGTTGAGGTCCCTCTGCAAGGAACAACTGGGCGATGGAATCAGGGTGAGGCTGTTGTGCTGTGAGCAAGATGCTGGTATCAGGGCTCTGAGACATCCAGGGTCACAGGGCAGGTGGTGACACAACCCCTTACTGAGCCTGGGTGAACCCCAAAGCGTCACACCATACTATTCAGAGACAAAAAGAATGAGGAGTACTTGTAGCACCTTAGAGACTAACCAATTTATTTGAGCATAAGCTTTCATGGGCTAAAACCCACTTCATCGGATGCATGCAGTGGAAAATACAGTAGGAAGATTATATATATATATATATATATATATATATATATATATATATACATACACAGAGCGAACATGAAAAAATGGGTGTTGCCATACCAACTGTAACAAGAGTAATTAATTAAGGTGAGCTATTAGGTGAGCTATTTTCAGCAGGAGAAAAGAAACTTTTGTAGTGATAATCAGGATGGCCCACCAGGAGACAGACACCTTCCCCCCTCTGTCCTTAGCACAAGGAGTATGAGACAAGTGTAAGGAGAGATAATTATAAGTGCTTAAACATATAGAGAGTTCATACTATCAAACAAATGCGTAACTTGTACATAGATTCCCCAAATTGTCAGCGTGTGTTTGTTGCATTCGCAATTTAAGCAAATGTCCCTAGCTTGAAAGTAACATTTGAAATCCATTATCATTTTGGGTTTTGAGAGGCATATACTGAATTGTAAAAGTACTTGTATGATCATTTGAATGATGCAGGTAGATGTATTCAATTTGCATAACTATGCCTAGCTACTGACTTATCCAGTCCTGTGGACAAGTTATTTTCCTAACCAGACATGGTGACCTACACATACAGTGCTGAAGAGTTTTTGATAGTAAAGATTTTCTTCCTCGCTCTCGTTCTCACAAGCACACACGGGTGGTGGTGGGTGGGGGGTGCAAGGAAGAGGTGACAGTAAAGTCTTCAGCTGTTCCTGAAACTAATTCTTATGCCAGGTGATCACATTGGGCTAGACTGTGATCTCAGTTTCACTGATATAAACCTGGACTGACTCCAGCAATGATTTACACGGTTGTACTGTAAATGAAACGTGTTTCCTTCCTGTTGCTTCTGGAAGGTTTGTGAGACATGCAAGAATGCATCTTGGCATCAGGGAACAAAAGAAAAGAAAAGTGAGTTGTCAAGTGTCCCGTTGTGCTGCCAGCCTTTATTTAAAGGTTTATTTTTATAGTTTATTAAAGAGACGGAATTTAGAAACCAATTCTGAACAGTGGGTTTTTTGTTTTTTTTGGTTTGGGGGTGGGGGTGAAGATTCCAAAAGACAAAAAAGTAGGACAAAAAATAAAAAAATAGGAAACAAACTATATTTTGTGAGCTTTTGGCATTTGTTTGGGGACTTGTTTGAATTAAGAATGTATATAAATTATGTGGAAGAAACGAACTCCACTCTCAGGTTGGAAGCAACAAAATCAGAAACAGCTTTATTTGGGACATGCAATTGCAAGGGAAGAACACAGCTGACAGAGAGCATCTCTGCCTCAGTTTCACCAAAGTACAAGCAAAATTACACAAGCATCTTTGTGACGTGCATTAATTAAAAACTTCTGCATTTTATTGAGGCTATTGGTTATCTATTCCTGTATTTTCTCACTTTCTCTTCTCAAACATCATTATCTCAAGGCTAAGTCACACTGACTATTCTGCTGTTTTGCACTTGCTTCTGACGTGAGCCCTGCTTCTACAGGTCTCGCAATATCACAGCTAAGACTTGACAGAACAGTTGCTCTGTCTCTGACACTCAAATGGCTGCACGTAAACCCTCTCTTTCTTTCCCTGCTTCCATAATTAAGAGACAGCATCTCTTATAACAGCAATCACTGAGCACTACCAGAAAAAAAAAAGTCATTTTTTTTTTTAAAGAATTTCACTCACCAGTCAAGCTTGCTGTCATATCACCTCAGGCTGTGATCTCATCAGATTCCAAAAGCTAAGAACGACCAGACAACATCATGAATCAGGCTCCAAAACCAAAACCAAACCAAAATCAAGAGATTGGCTTTAAAATTGTGAGTTTAAAATGATTACATCTGGGTTTCTTTTTCTTTGCCATGTGGTTTTTGAGATGAAATCCAGCTGGAGAGCGTGGCCCCTAGAGGAGAAAGAGGGCATGACGCATCTGGACAATAACTCTTTGAAGACACCATAGCAACTCAGCTGGATACAATTTAACATTGAACTGACCCCCAAAGAAGTGTTTCAATTCAATTCAACAAAGTTTTTCAGTTCAGGCTGACCCAAAAAGAAACAAAATAGTTTGTTTATATTCTCCCACTGGAAATTGAAAATTGTAGACAGGAGTGATAATGGCACATTCCTGACAGTTTTAGATTGGCCACAATTAGATTGGCTACGAAATGCGAGTATGTCAATGATTTGAGACTATTTCCTCTTCTTTCTCTCCTACTCCATCACCTTATTCCCCACCACTTCAGTTCCTGACTGGGGTGGAGAGGAAAAAGAGAGAGAAAAGGGAGTCCTCATTACAGTCACTATAATAGCGTATTGCTTCTTTTCTGATTTGCTCTTCCTAGTCTGCCACTTGTTCTGAGTATTCGTAGGCCCAACTTGACTTAGCCACATGCATCCATTTTTATGGTATTCTCAATGAAGTCTGTATATTCTCAAGCTCTAACGTATCTGGGGAATTGAGTTACCCTGACTAATATAGCTATGTTATTCTGATGATACACACATATCTGATATTTCTGTGCCGTGCCTTCCCTTACTTAGTGGCACCTCTCACAATTTTGTCAAGTACTAGACATCACTGATCTTCTTGCCTCTATTTAAAAGGCCTTTCTACTGCTGCGAGGATGCAAGTATCTCTTTTCAGAGCCTAGAATTATTTCTGAACTGTGCTTGTTATCTCCTAGGGAATGTGCGTGGAGCTATACAGCCATCTGAGTTACTGCAGGAACATTCACCCTTCAGTAAAACACATGGGCTCAAACAGAGACCAAGAGAACATAATGTGAAATAGGTGTAATGGCATTAGGAGATGCTATAATTAATGCGTAATTGGATGACTAACACATACAAGCATGACTACAGTGGCTATAAAATAAAGCTACTGACAGTTTAACAGAGACTACAGGCATTGCATAATTTACAAAGCAGAGGAGAGAGCCAACAGGGCCATGCCCTCTGGCACTCCTGCACAGGGGACAACCAGAATGCTGCAGCCTGCCCTGCCCAAATTAATGGGAACCCCTATGCCCTGGCCGGCAGTGCTGAACAACTCAGATGTCAGTGGGTGGGCTGTAGCATGGCCAGGACTCGACCTCACTCCAGTCCACCAGCAAGCACCACAAGGTTAGTGTTGGGCGTGAGAAGTGGGGGAGGAACAATCAGCATCTTTCCTACTTTTGTAGCATCTACCACCAGTGAGTGCATTCCTCCCAGCACCCGTGGAGACATCACACCTTAACCTGGACTCTGTCCTATTCTTCTCTTAGGGCCTGACTTCAGTGGGCTTTAGACCAGACCCTCATTGCACATGATTTTTCAATCCTGGAGGTTGCAGAATGGCCCAGCAATGCTTCTCCTCGGTGTTAGCCACCAAGGATTATCCCACTTACCAAAACTGCCTAAAACAGGAGAGAGTTTGGACATTTTTTGGACAGTGTAATAGGGTACTGGCCCGTTAGGCAGTCCGAGAAGCCAGTGACCCCATTCCAGCTCTCTGGGATAACTGAAGCAGTTATTGGGAGAGAGGAAGGTGATCCAGGGGAGCTGTCAGTGTCTGGGAGAGGGAAAGTATAAAGTCATCCAGACCATTGTTCCTTTAAGGGTCCAGGACTGACCAGGAGCCTTGTAGAGTGGACTGGGCAAAGTTCCCCTCCCTGCCATTCAGTGCAGACTGGTGTCTGGGATTATTAGGCCCACCTAATAAGGCTAGGGAGGATTAAGGGGGTGTTCAGGTGAATGGGCTAATGGCTCTAAAGGAAGCTCCAAGCCTAGATAGGGAAAGCTGGTGAAAGTGTCAGAACCCGCAGGACTGGAATCTAGGCCAATGGGCATTCTAGGTGACCAACATGTCCACATTGCCACCAGCAGCTCAGGCCAAGTTTTCCTAGGGAACCCTGTGAAGCTAGATGCTGCAGGAAGTACCGCCCAGTGAAGCTTGAGTGGCAGCCCCCTTACAGCCCACTGATTGGCCCATGCTGGTATATAAACCAGGAAACCAGCACAGGGAGCTGTCTGAGCAGTGATGTAGGTTATCTGCTTCCTTCTACTCCAGACCTTGCCTTGCTGTGAACGCCAGCTCCATACCCAACAATGCTACTTGCCTCCTGTCTACAACTTCATGCCTGACTCTGACTTCCTGGTATCCTGACCTGGCTTGACTGGCTGCTACTATCTACTAACTGCAATTTGTAACTGATCCATGCACACACCCTGCCTGTGGCCTGGCCCTGGCAGGAAGGTGCTGATGGGGGGGGAGGGGGGAAATCAGCTAGCACATAGTTCCAGGAAGGGGTTATTAAACTTGAGAGGTGAGTTACAGGGCAGGGAGTCCAGAAATTAAAGCCACAGTCCCTAGGCAGGAGGACTGTGGGACCTGAGACTTGATTGAGTTTGTGGGCTGGGAAAGCCAGAACATAAAGCCATAGTCCCAAGAATGAGGACAGTCGGACCCTAAACTTGATGAGTGAGCAGAAAGCTGAATGATATCAAATAAATTAGACCCCAGAAGAGGGGGAACATTCTTTCACAAACACTGGCTGTGGTGGGATTATTCTGTAGAGCTGAGAGGGCAGGGTGCCTGCAGGTCTCCCCAAGGTCATGAGGACAGGAATTATGGCATTGTATAAATGGCACCTTTAGAAATACACAGATTGAAAGATTCCTCAAAGACAGATTGATGAACTGCATTCAGAGTGACCCCAAGAATCGCTGCCTACATTATTATTTTCACTAATATTCATAGTAATACATAACAAGATTTAGACACATGCAGGACATGTCTCTTAATCCAGTTATGCAAACATTATTTAAAATAACCACGTGAAATGTGTTTGCTAGTCTGAACTGATCTCAGGGAATTCCCCATGGTTTACCAAAGGGCCAGGGCTCTTCAGTAGAGTGGGGGTTTGAGGTGTATCTTTAATTACAATTTAAGAAATAATTGCACACTTTGATTTTTATGAAGCAGTATAGATATAAACTTAGTTGACCTATTTATTGTCCTAGTAAAATTTTTTGTTTTGTTTTATTTTCTAATTCAGGGAATGGCAGGACAGCTCCTTTGCATCACTAGAGCAATGTTACAGCATGAGCTACTGTAGAGCAAAATGTTGCATTTTTTTTAAGTTATGCTTCCATTTTGACTTATCCAGTTATTTATTATACGTACTGTGGCATCTGATTGTCTCAGCAGAGGTTTCAACGTCCCAGCTAGGATTCTGGTTGTTCACTGACTCTGGTTCTGCATCTAAATGGTGCTGTAAATACATGTTTAGAACTCCATGCTATTTACAACCACAAGAATTGCTTCTAAGACTTCTTTCAGCACTATGTGACTCAGAGTAGCTTTGGCAGACAATCCAAGCATTACCATCTTGCTTGGGTGTTTACAGAACTGGCTGAGTGATATTTTTTATGCCAATTTTCAGACCTCAAATGTTTTAGACAACAATACACTTCTGAGAGTATGTGTGGAGACAGGTCTAAATTGTCATATTTGGAGCTGGATGGATCTGGATCCAGACCAGAACTTCTGCAAAGTATGAGGTGGGAGGCTCAAACTGGAAAACCATTTCCAAAGCCCCACCTACAATACTGAAATCAATGGCAAAATTCCATTTGGTTCAGGTCTCTACTCTTCAAACGGTTTGAAAATTGTGATAAGACTCAAAACTAAACAGAAATGGGGATGGATCTGAGGGGAAACTGTTACTCAAAGTGAGAAGACATGAGGGGTGTCAAAGCTATGAAGTTCACAACTTGACTAGTCCATTCTGTGAATTGTGTATGAGCTGAAGGAGATTTCTGGTGAAGACTTGCAGGACAGCGATTTAACAAATCAGTACTTCATAGACTCATAGGATTGGAAGGGACCTCAAAAGGTCATCTAGTCCAGTCCCCTGCACTCAAAGGACTATCTAGATCATTCCTGAAAGGTGTTTGTCTAACCTGCTCTTAAAAATCTCCAATGATGGAGATTCCACAACTTCCCTGGGCAATTTATTCCAGTGCTTCACCACCCTGATAGTTGGGAAGTTTTTCCTAATGTCCAACCTAGACCTCCCTTGCTGCAATTTAATCGGACACTTTCAGATCACCAGACTTTATAAATGGCAGGAGTAAAGGCCAAATGCATACTTAGACACAACCACCATTGCCCTAGGCAGGAGCCAGGTCCTAAAAATTAGACGACTATCGAAGTGAGATTTCTGAGGCAACCATGAGGGAATTCTTAGATATGTTTTACTCTGTTGTGATGAGTAAATATAGCCCTACAACTAGGGAATCTGGCATCTTCCTTAGACTGGAGTTTGTGTGGCAAAGATGACCTAATTCTCCAGCAAATTCTATTGCATTCTGCAGCACCTCGTACTATGAAATATTTATTAGTGAGTTTGCTCTTGCAAAAGCCTCAGCTCTTCCAGGTATCTGGCACTTTTTACAAACTTCTGGGTAAGGGCTCTCTCCTTAGGCATATGCTTTATCTATTTCTCCCTTGCAACATGCGTGTGCCTGCCTACACCACGATGTTAAAAGAAATTGGCAATGGCATATCAACAGCAGGCCACTGATGTTCAGTTCCAGTCTCACAAAATCTTAGAGGGACTGTGAAAATTGGTTGCAAGAGAATCATTTGTGTTCTCACATCCCCATCATCACTCCATTCCATCACAGGCCAGGCCACAGCTTAGAAAAAATCTGTATGGAGATGCAAGGCAGCACAGGCTGTGTTAGTCAATCTGGATACTAGAGAGGCAGAGAAAAATACAGGGTCTGCATGTGTTCAGCACCTAATATAAAGAATCACTTTTGTGTTAGTTCATAGATTCCAAAGTCAGAAGGGACCACTGTGATAATCTAGTCTGACTTCCTCTGTCACACAAGCCAGAGAACTTCCCTGAAAAAAATTCCGAGAGCTTATCTTTTAGAAAAGCCCATCCAATCTTGATTTAAAAATGGCCAGCATGGAGAATCCACCACAATCCTTAGTAAATTGTTCCAATGCTTAATTACCCTCATTGCTAAAAACTTCAACTTCCAGCCATTGGCTCACGTTATGCCTTTCTCTGCTAGACTGACGAGCCCATTATTAAATATTTGTTCCCCATGTAGGTACTTATACACTTTAATCAAGCCACCCCTTAACCTTCTCTTTGATTAAGCTAAATAGATAAACTCAAAGAGTTGAATCGCTATAATGCAGGTTTTCTAATCCTTTAATCATGCTCTTGGCTCTTCTCTCAACCTTCTCCAATTCATCAACATCCTTCTTGAATTGTGGACCTGGGAAATGGGCACAGTGTTCCAGCAGTGATTGCACCAGCACTAAATAGGTAAAATAACCGCTCTACTCCTACTCGAGATTCCCCTGTTTATACATCCAGGGATTGCATTAACCCTTTCAGCCACAGCATCGCACTGGGAGCTCTTGTTCAGCTGATCATCCACCCCATCAAGACCTCCAAATCTTCTTCAGAGTCACTGCTTCCTAGGATAGTCCCCTGGCCTGTAAATATGGGCTACATTCTTTGTTTCTAGATACATACATTTACATGGAGCCCTACTAAAACGCATCAGTTTTGCTTGCGCCTAGCTTGCCACGTAATATAGAATGCTCTGTATTAGTGAGCAGGCTTCTTCATTATTTTTCACTACCCAAATGTGTGTGTAATCTGCAAACTTTATCAGTGATTTTATATTCTCTTCCAGGTCACTGATAAAAATGTTAAATGGTGTAAGGTTGAGAACTGATCCCTGCAGGACCTCACTAGAGAATTACCTGCTTGATGATGACTTCTTGTTTGCAATGACACTGAGATCTATCAGCTTTTAATCCATTTCATGTGTGCCACGTTAATTTTATATCTAGTCTCTTAATCAAAATGTCATGAATAAGTCAAACACCTTAGAGAAGTCTGAGCATGTTACATCAACATTACCTTTATCAACCAAACTTAGAATCTCTTTTTTTTTAAAAAAGTGCCTGTCAAACTACTAATATCTATCTTCCATAAACCCATGTTGATTGGCACTAATTATATATGTCCTTTAATTCTTTATTAATCAAGTCCCATATCAGAAACTCCTAGATATAAGTTATCTGGACCAGCTGATTTAAAAATGTCTAAGTTTAGTAGCCGCTGTTCAACATCCTCCTGAGATGCTAGTGGAATGGAGAGTGTTATCATATGATATGACTGTAGCATCTCTTCCCCCCCCAATACACAACAGAAATATTTATTGAACACTTCTACCTTTTCTGCATTATTACTGCTAATTCTACCATTTCCCTCTAGTAATGGTCCAATACCATTGTTATGATTGTTTTTGTTCCTAATACACTTTAAAAAAAATCCTTATTGTTCTTAACTCTGCTGGCCGTACTTTTTTTCCCCTCTCTTGTGTCCCTTTGCGTCCCTTAGGAATTATAGAAAATCAGTAACTCTTGATTTATATTCATTACGATCAGCTTCCCTGTTTTTCCATTTATTTATGTCTATTTTTGATGCCTTCACTTCCCCTCTAAACCAGGTCACTTTTTTAAACCAGTGCAGCCTTATCCTTTGATCATGGGATCGTAAACTGAGTTCTATCCTCTCTCTAATGTGTCTCACAGCAGCACTCACCTGCCACTCACTCCCCCTCCCTCCGACCTTTCCACCACTTCCATGGTCTTCCTTTTTTAAACAGGGTCAGAGCCTGTTTCCATTGAAGTCAATGAGAGCTTTGCCATGGACTCAAATGGGAGCAGGATCAAGTCATTTATTGCCCGGGTTGCAGGTCCCAGCACTGCAGGTACAGAGACGCTGCCAGAAGCAAAGGGGTACCACGTGTCACTGTATGGCTTTTAATGCCCTTGAACTGGTTCTAAAGGGGTTCAAAGCTATATTGTCAACACCACAAAGAACTGACTCAACAGTGGATCCCCTGAGAAACTTGACTTTCTTGACAGGAGTTAGGCTTAGGAGTTGGGGAAAGATGGGGTGAGTGGAAGGGGTTTTCTGTCCCATGAGAATTTCTGGGATTTAGAAAATGTTCCTGTCCCAAATTGGGACAAAATATAGAAATCGTGAATTTCACAGAGCAACAAACTAAGATTTCCATTTGGTTTAATTGAGACATTTTGTTCTAATAACTAAGAAAGAGTTAACTTTGGTTTTGACCCATTGCATTTTTTAGATTAAACTCACAAAAATTTTAAACAGTCATTTTGACTTGATGAAAACAAAACTCTGTTATGAAAATATCAGAACGGGGCATTGACAGTTGCAAAACCCATTTTTTGGGTAGAAAAAAAATGGCTTGAAAATACTCCCTACCCAAACGAGTTAGCAGCCTTCTTTAGGCCTGTTACAACTGTTTATATTGGTATGACATGTGATGTCACACCAGCCAATGAACACTGCTAGATCTCTCATTCAAAGCTAAAGGAAAATAATACTGCACCATTAAGATGGCACAATTAAAACAGTAAGTTAGGAAACAGGAGAAGTCAGACATCAGCTCAGCAGCAATAATTAATTGCATTGCACATCCTCCATGACTTAGGTATAGTTTTACAATATGAAGAATATTGAGCTACATAGTTAGCTAGAAAAACAGGAATAGCAAATTATTCATCTTTGTATGATACTTAAAATATTCACACACTAAAAGTGTGAATGAGCAATACCTTGATTCCATGGGAAGCGGATAAGCAGTAGCAGCAAAGAAAGCAGCATGAATCTGGCAAGAAACAAGTTCTCTCTAGTTACAGTTTCTTTATGGGAAACTGTGATAATTGCAGCAATATAAAGTCACCATGCTGTTAATAGCCTTGTGGGCCTTTGAGATACCGTTGTGCAGTGTTCCTCTGACATCGAAGTTCGATCAGAGGAAAGTTTGTAACCACCACTCTCCCTGCAGGTTGAGGCAGAATAGGAACAATAGTGGGGTACTGCCAAACGTAGATTCTGAGGTTTTCTATTGTCCCATTCAATGATGGCCAAATATTCAGCCCATCAACAAGCCCAAAATGGCTGGGGTGGGCACTGGGGAGATGCACTTTGGACCAGGATCGGCATCCTTTTCCCCTCACAGCCTTAAACTATTTCAGCTCTGTTACTGAAATAGCTGTGTGTCCTTAATGTATTCCCAGCATAAGGGGAAGGATGGAAGCATCCATCCAATGCCCACCTCAACTCAGCCAATGTGTGCTGATGAGCAGGGAATACCCATGCACCTGTACTCTGCAATATAAACATCACCCTGCACTACACCCACTGTACACACATGGAATCCAGCATGCTCCCTCCTGAACCACACACGTTTCTCTGCCAGGGGATGTCATAAACTTGGAATGTTGTATCCAGCTGCCCTATAGTTATATATTCAATCTTGACCATTAACTATCTCTGTTAGATTAGAGTGGTCTTGCATTAACCTTCACAACGACCAAATCCTATCTTACTTAATCAAATCTCCCACAGACAATTTTAATGCCCAGTTCATCAGCTATTCTCTGTGTTCTGGGGGGTGGAGGAGAAGGGGACATAGGAGGTTTTTCATCATCTTTCTGCCTTTCCTTCTGAAATGTCTGGAGATTAAATCAGCCCCCAGTGCCAGACAGAACAGCCTCAGTTCTGCTTTAACTTGCGTTGGTGATTAGTGGTTTCTAACAAGCTGCTCTGACAGCCAGGTTTGCAAAAGCACACCGCACTCTGGGTACACTCCAGACTTCTCCCGACTGCCCAGTAAGTTAGGGTGTTAGGAGTAGCTGACAGAGGATACAACAGCCCTATGTACTTGATGATTCCCCTATGCTAGCAAATCCTCCAGATACTGCCTCAAGGCAGCTTTAAAAGTACCCTTGGTACCATGCCAGTAGCACAAAAGGGACTTAGCATGGGCCAAGAAACCGATCATTCATTTTTAATGGTCTCGCTGCAGGTACTATCTAATCGAGATATCGTATATTGTATGGGAAGGGCTAGCTCCTATGTACTCCAGACAACCATTTCATATACTGCATTACACTAAAATAACATGCAAATAACCTACACTGATTTTGGGTTTAGTTTTTAAACATATGAATTAAAAAATTAAAGTGAACTAACATTTTGGTAACAGTTGAAAGCCACAACAAGGCTGTTTTATAGGTCCCCAAGTTGATTGCATCGGCAAATGGATAAACCCTAGCAAGTAAACTGGCTTTGGCATTTTCAAAATAGAAGACAGCAAATTAAAATCTCTTATGAAATCAGACATGCAGGTTGGTCAAAATGCAGTACCAAGTAACATAAATGAGATGGAAAGGAAGAGTCAGCTTCTCCAGGTGTAATGTGTAAGAATTAATCACTCGAGACCAGCTTGTTTGTAAAATGTATTTAATAGCTTAAATGAGTGATGCCCTTAATTTATGAAAGGCTGAAGGTATGAGCGCTGAGTCCTTTAATTATATCCATAAAGACAGCGTAGGTGTCTCTGAAAAATACTTGGTTATTTGGAATGGGCTATGGAACCAGATCCTACAAACCCATATTCATGCAATTAGTTTGCTAGGGCCATATTTTCAAAGATAGTTAAGCATCTAGGCCCAGATGCTCAAAAGGTATTTAGGTGACTAACTGCCATTGATTTTGATTTAATTAATGGGGGTTACATTCCTAAGCAAGTTACTGGGATTTTTAAGAGTCTATCTGAAATCTTGAGAGCTGAAAATGTGGCCTTAACTCATATGAATAGTACTATTGATCTGGCAGAACTGGGCCCAGCCACGAGTAATTGCCTATATTTATTTTAACGAAATAAAAAAAAGCCATACAATTTTTAATGGAGTGACCCCTGCTTTGCTGATAAAGTAATGATCATTTATAATCAGACATTTACCACCGTTCAGATTACAGCTGTAAATCAGATCTCTGTACACCTGCACAAAGAGACTCATGTCAAATTACAGTAAATTACAGTAAATTACAAATTACAGTTCATACATGGAGCAGAGGTAGAAGAGAGAAAAAAAAAAATCACATCAATGGCAAATCTTCTGTAATAGCTCTTGTAGTCAAAATAACAGGTTTTGCATTGCAGCTCATTCCCCTGGCCCTCCCCACCTCCTCTTTGTCACAAAAACTAAAATACACACTTTTGCAAAGGCAAAAATTGCTTGATATGCAGAACTGACAAATTTTCATTTCAGGCAAATTGGTGAGTGTTTCAGAGTTTAAAAAAAAACCCACTTAAAAAAATGATATATACTTTGCCATGAAAACCTGTTTTTGTTAGTGGAAATAGCACATTTTTGCCTTTAACCAAAGTTAAATCTCACTTGTGACCTTTCTCATCATGCAACATACTATTTGATAGTTTCACACAAGTCTGTGAACTAAATATGCTTAATTATAATTAGTGGGTAGGAGAGATTGAATAACCATTGGAAATGACAAACAACTTCACACTGATATAGAAAAGTAAACTGGTGTGGAGGATGATGTAGAGATGCCTTGCCCCACAGAAATTGTGCATCTGTCAGACTCAATCTCTCTGAGGCTGCTCCTTGTGCATTTGGAGCAGCAAATGGCTACCTCAGGTTTTATTAACCCCACTTTCTTTTGCTTTATTCTTCCTTCTTCCAGTGGAAAGAAGTAAAAGCGTGAGGGAGTTTCCCTCTGAAACACATTGGAATTAAAAAAAAAAAATTCAAAAATTCCCATTAAAAAAGGAACAAACCAAAATGAAAAAAATTTCCACTTGGAAAGAAACTTGAACACATTTGCATTAGTATTCATAGAGCATCCATTATTGTAGAGTCTAAGGGTCAGATTGTCAAAACTATTTAGGTGCTTAAAGATGCAGCTAGGCACCAAGTGGAATTTTCAAAAGTCACTTAGGTGCCTCACTCTCATTGAAATCTAGATGTGGGATTTTCAAAAACTACCTGAAAATCCCAGTGACTGTTCCACTGTGGATAAATAGTTAACTAGTCCTAGAGAGGAAATATGACTGTAGAGCAGTGGTTTGGGCACCCATGTGGGAGGTGAGAGACCATTGAAGCAAGGGGACTGGACCTATCACTCATTTTTTTGACAGTGGAACAGCTTCCACTGGAACGACTGATGGAACCTCACATCAGAATGCCCCATAGTTCAGTGGTTAGACGATGCTTCTTGGAGGTAGGATTTGAACAGGGGTCTCCCTTCTTTCCCCCTCTAGTGGGGTGGGGGGTGGATTTGAACTTGGGTCTCCCACATTCCAGCTGAGTACCCTAACCAATGGCTGAAAGCTATAAAGTAGGCACCACTTCCTTTGGCTATTTTGGTGTAGGATGAGGCAGGCATCCAACTCATTCCTGCAAGAAATGCCTTAGGCACCTAAGTTGCCTGAGTCAGGGCCGCCCAGAGGGGGGACAAGTGGGGCAATTTGCCCCGGCCCTGCAGGGCCCTGCGAGCCCTGGCCCGGTGGTGGTCTGGGTCTTCGGCGGCATTTTGGCAGCGGTCATTCAGTCTGCCGAAGACGCAGAGTGACTGAAGGGCCCCCCGCTGCCGAAATGCCACTGAAGACCCAGACCGCCACCAGGTGAGTACAAGCACCGCAGCCCCCCCCCGCTTTGGCCCAGGTCCCCTGAATCCTCTAGGCGGCCCTGCTCCCCAGAGGTATTTTCGAAAGTGCCTAAGCAATTTAGGCACCATACTCAGATACATTTTTCATGGAATCAGTTGAGGTTTGGAAATTGAAATCAAGGAGCATTAAGCATCTAACCTGCTTAGGGGCAAAAAATCCAGTTTAGGTACCGGTCTGAATCTTTTGAAAATCTGGCCCTCAATGACATGAGAATCCTACCCCTGGAGAGCTTTACACATCCCCAGTTAAAGAGTTGTTGCTCCCTTTTCTTCTTTCTGTGCATTTCTTTCCACAGCTTAGTTTACCACGCTGTAAACTAAATTAATAGCTAATTAAGCTAATAACAGCAATAATTAAGCACAATTGGTTCTTGGCTTTTATTTGTCTCTCTAGCCTCTTGTAAACAAACAATGATCACAAGTTTATTTCCAATTGATGGGGTTTTGCATTTCTTTATATTAACATTAAATTGTAATTTTCTTGTTTTTCCTCACAGGAAGCATGCAGAAGGGTAGGAGAAGAAGGTATTGACACTTACATCTTTATTAGGCTCTATTAATCTCTTAGTAGCTAGCATTGCTGTAGATAAATATTGATATCTAAATTCAGGGTGAGGGGCTAAGAGATCTACTGCTAGTGAAAAATCTGATACTGAAGCAAAGTGATAGCTGTGAAGAACTGTCACAGGTTATAAGAGGTTGAATCCCAAGCTTGTATGCCAAGTCTTATATGGAAGTGCAAAACAGAGCTAATGTACTGTAATGTAATACAGCAATGGTGTTGGGGGTTGTTCTATTCATTCAGTTGGTATATATGGCTAAAAAGTGTTAACATGATCAGGTAACTGTCCAACATTAAAGAGTTTTAACTAAGGTTTGGGGGTTGGTATACAGAGACCTCAGGCTGTTTAGGATCATGGCGCGCACACCATTAAAGATATGAAAAAGAAGGAGAAAACAATTAAAACACCTGAAGTTTTAAATAAGGTTTTTTTATTTTAGCAACAAACCCTGTTCCCTTTAGCTGTAGAGTTTTCAAAAGGAACCTTTCCACCCACCCACCACCATCTGTCAGGGTTTCACATGGTAATAACATCCTTTTGGGGAAAAAGAAGAAGTTAGCTGAGATGGGTTTTTTGCTGTGAAGTCCAATCCTGTTGTCAAGAAGACAATACAAGTCAAACCCTCCTTCATGCACCAGGGAAGAGAAAAGAATAGCAAAGATAGAAAACACACTCTCTGTCTCTGCTGTTGACTTTCAATTGCAACCTCACTGAGAAACACAGGCACGACACATGGTCTTATCAGCCACTATGAGACCTGGCAAACTTGTAACAGCATCAAGCAGTTTAGGGCAATACTTTGAATTGCCTCTTTCTGGTCAGACTTACAGTAATATTGCAAAACATATACTCTTGGCCAGCTAAGCTAAGATGGGGAGAGAAAAGGACACATGAGATGTGGGAGAGAAATAAAATCTCAATACTTGGTGGTCTTTGGGAATTAGCTGGAGCTGGTGGAGGTGGCAGTGTCATCTGGGTCCCTCTCTTGGGCCAAATCTGGACAGGACATCCCTCGGGATTAGGATGAGGAAGGCTTGGGGTCCCAAGAGATGGTGTGGCTAGCAGCCTTGACAGGGAAGCTTGCACCCGTAGCCAATTTTCCTCCTAAAGTCTCTTTCTTTAAGGGCCCCAATAGAGAGTGATGGGCAGAATAGCTCAGAGTCTCATTACTTTGCCCACCAATTAGGCCTAGTTTCTGATTCACAGATTTTGGTTCATTGATTTCTGATCCCACACTTCTCTTGTTTACCAGGCATGCTTTCAACACAGACCTTGAACTAGATCAATAGGCCTTTTTGTGTGAATGTGTTTGGTCTGTCTCCTTTTTGCACCTTTTCCCATCAATTATTCTAAGTCTTATACCAATGCTAGAAGTCTAAATAATAAGATGGTTGAACTACAGTGCCTCATATTAAATGAGGATATTGATATAACAGGCATCACAGAAAATTGGTGGAATGAGGATAATCAATGGGACACAGTAATACCAGGGTACAAAATATATCGAGGACAGAACAGGTCGTGCTGGTGGGGGAGTGGCGCTATATGGGAAAGAAAGTGTAGACTCAAATGAAGTAAAACTCTTAAATGAACCCAACTGTACCACAGAATCTCTATGGATAGTAATTTCATGCTCAAACAATAAGAATATAGCAGTAGGGACATATTACTGATCACCTGCCCAGGCTAAATCTAGCTCATGTGTATATTGGAGCATAAAGGCACGACTGGGTGTAAAGTGTAGCACCCAGGGCATATTGACTAGGGTAAAAGTTGTTACCACTGCATAAAATACAGACAGAGAATATAACGTGGTCCAAATAGAAGATGTGATCACCATGGAAAGCAATAAATGTGAATGGATGCATTTCAAACCTCTACAAGACACTAACAACAGTGGCATAAAAGTAAGCATTTGGTCTACAACTGTGTGGGAACTGGAATTCCCATTGTGTAGGGAATTCTGAAATTCTCTACCACAACAAAATATTTGGACAAAAATTCATTGACTCACTCAGCACTTAATATTTGTCTAAATGAAAACAAATTTATAAAAATTTCTAAAAATTTTGAAATGAAAAATCGAAATGCTTTGTTCTAATAAGGTCAACCTTATCAAAATGCTTCATTACTCACACACACACACACACACACAAATTAAATGGTCAGAAGTAACAGGTTTCCACAGAACATGTCAGTTTTGACAAATCATTTTTGATCAGAAATATGTTCCACCCAAAAACTTTTGATCAGCTCCCACAGAAGACTGAGCCAACCAGTCCAGTGTTATGGCTTCTGTTGCCAGAATGCTCTTGTACTAGATGCAAGTGAAAGAAGGCCTGATGCAAAGCACAGAGGCCAATGGCAGTTTAAATATTGAGTTGGACACTAAAGTATACGTTTTGATACCAGTCGATCAACCAGTGCATCTCTCAGTAATCGCATTAATGGGAACTGCATGTGGGTCTAGCCAGTAAGATAAGAATGCAGTGTATAATCATTGTGTCCATGTTATTCATCAACCACTTTACCCGTTACCCAAATTGCTTTAGGTTTTTAAATACAAGTCTTTCAAACCGCAAGAAAAAATCCCACAGCTTTATAATTACTTTCCCTTCAATGTCTGGATCCCTTTTAAAGCTAATCATGTTTTAATGTGCATAATTTTCAGAATTAATTCAATTTGTAACCCTATGAAATACTAAGCACAGCATATGGCAGACCTGTTAAATTTTCTTCACAAAGTCAATATTATCATTTGTGAATCACTCAAACACTTGTTTACCCTCATTGCTTTTGATCATATTTAATTATCAAATAATTTTATTTGTGCTTCCTTTTGGAAAATTACCACTAAAGGAAGAAGGAACTTAAGCTCAGGATGGTTGAAGCTTAAGCTATCTACAGGGAAGCATTCCTACTTAAGAACATAAGAACAGCCATTTTGGGTCAGACCAAAGGTCCATCTAGCCCAGTATCCAATCTTCCAACAGTGGCCAATGCCAGATGCTTCAACAGGTAATCATCAAGTGATCCATCCCTTGTTTTCCATTCTGTGTCTCACTGTAAATAGCAGGTTTGCCTCGTTGAAGGATCGTTATGGACTAAGGTCATCTAAGTCTGTCCCCACAAACACCTGTTGCTTTACTTTTAGTCTTTGAAGCTTAGATTTACACCCTGTTAGACCCTTACAGGTATAGGAAGACACATCTCATAAGTTACATTAGAATCCTGAACTGGGCCACATCTGAAGTCAAAGAGAATCTTTACTGGTCTTTCTTTACTAGTGGGTGGGTAAGGTTCTGTGGCAGGGATTATCATAATCCCTTCTGGCCTTAAAGTCTAAATCCAGTGGTGGTACTTTTCTGATTAGGATGGGACTCTCTTCTGTTTACTCCTTGCTCACATTTCAGACACAAGAGAGGTCACCTAAAGACCAACTTAACTTCAAATGTTTAATTTAGATCTTTACAATCTCTTTTCAAAACACTTGTAGAAAGCATCATTTCAAAACCTTTATGTAAGGTTTTCCTAGATGTGATTTCTGAACACATCTACGGTGTTCATAAGAAGAAATCTGAAAGTAGTTAATTTCCTCCAAATAGGTGGGGGAAAGTGTCTATTTACCCATAAAGTAAAATACTCCTGATTTAAGAGATAGGTAGTGTTTGTGTCATTTACTGAGGGTCAGATTCTGCCACTCTTGCTCACATTGAGTGCTCAGTAGAACCATTCCTGGAGTAAAGTTCTATTTAATATGAGTAAGCAGTTCAAATCTGGCACTCGAAAATATGAATGTGATGCAGGAGATGCCTCAGTCTGTTAGACAGTTCACGTTGCATCCCTCATGTAAATAATCTAATGATGAGAAAAATGTTTGACTAAGGAAACTTTGAAACAATATTTTATTTATATTAATGCCTCCACACTATCTGCTTCTGATTGTGTTCTACACGGATACTGCAATGGATCCAATGGTATTCCACCAGGGAAACTGAGACCAGAGTTTGGTCTTTTATTTCTATAAGACCTTTGATATAAAAAGCCTCAAACATTCACTGCAGACAATATCAATATTTGCTAAACAGCAGAAACCAATTTCCCATATTAAAATGAACCACACACAAAAAAGCAAAGTCCAATGTCGGTTTCTTTTGTCATCTGAAGTGAAAAGGGGAGACATGCATAGGGAGAGAACGAAGGTGTTTTTTGCCCCTCATTTTATAGTTATCACCCTTTGACGTGCATTTTCCTCAGGGTTGCCCCAAGCTAAAGCTCATTCCCACTGTGAGGTTAGAGTCAAGGAGTCTGATGGTGAAAGAGCTGCCATGCTGTTTGCTAAGATGCAAATCTGTTCGTACCTGCCCCCTTTGCTTGCCAAAGAATGGCCATGTGATAGGTGATTGGCCATCAGCTTTCAGGGCACCTGGCTAGAGGCATCAACTTCGTGTCTTTGAGAAACAGGTTTACCTATTCCCCAGACTTGTCTGGTAAACACCCTTCAGTCATGATTTCAGCTTATGTTTATAACTTTACATATAATATTGCAACCCACATTTCACCATGACGTTGCCTAAAGAATTATTAGTTTTCAAATGACACTTTACAAGGCACACTTTGTACAAAGATTACTACAGTTGTGTGTAGGGTGTGAATACAGGGATACATTCTGTCACAACATGGTAGAATAATTAAGAGGCCTAAAATTTAAGATCCCTTTCTGGTTAGTGCTGAAAAACTTAGTGTACTGCAAAAACCCACATTAAAGTAAGAGATTCACATAGTAAAGCTTGTTTTGACAATGCCTTGACCCACAGCTATTAGGTTATACAGGCAGTTGTATGTCTTAAGGGCTAGAGCACAAGACCAGCTGTGAGGAAACCTGGTTTCTGTTGCCGGCTCTGTGGATTGATCTTGAGAATGTCACTGCTCTCTGTGATATAGTTACGCCTACGCTGCAGTGGGGAGCATGTTCCCAGCATGGGTAGACAGACAATACTAGCTCTGCTCATGCTAAAAACAGCAGCACAGCTGGGGCACCACAGGCAGCTGTCTGAGTACAAACCCACCCAGGACCGCTGGATATGTACCTCAGCAGCGAGCCGAGCCACCACTGATGCTACCTCAGCTACACTGCTATTTTTAGCACATTGGCTTGAGCCGAGCTAGTATGGGTCTGTCTACCCACACTGGGAAGCACACTCCCCACTGCAGTGTAGACGTACCCTAAACTACATCACAGGCTTGTGGGTTGAAATCCCAGCCCTGTAGAAGTCAAGGGAAGTTTTACTATTGATTTCAATGGGGCCAGGATAGGATTCATCATCTTTAATGAATCCATTGGAAGAAAGGCACAGCAGAACTCCAATACATCCACTTCCCACCCACATCTGCCCCCAACGTGCCCCCTAGACTGGGGGGCGGACAAAGGCTGAGAACCTGGCTGTAGCACAGACACACCAGCAAGGAGCTCCCTACATCAGGAAAATCCTCTGTGGCTAGATTATAGCCCCTTGTACATCACAGGAGTTATAGTGTGACTGGACTTGAGAGTTTAGCCATGAAGGCACAGGCCTGCTCAGTCACTTCCAATGGAAGACACACAACAGAAACAGGCAGCCTGCCAGGGGCAGAGCCACTAGAGCTAGAGAGACCACTGCCAAAAAACAGGAAGTGACCCTTTGATCAGAAAGTCATCAAGGTTCAAAAGTTATAGCTATTGACAGCTCAGTGGGTAATAGAGTTAAGGGTATT
Source organism: Malaclemys terrapin pileata (assembly GCF_027887155.1). NCBI lineage: Eukaryota > Metazoa > Chordata > Testudines > Emydidae > Malaclemys > Malaclemys terrapin. Next base: position 112,354,611 of record NC_071511.1, read on the forward strand.
GAGCTTTTCCTTTGCATTCTGCAAGCAATAATGGGAAGGTTTTGCTTCAACCACACACTGAACTTTACGTAAACATTTTGTATAAGCACCCATCACCATAGTACCTGGGGGGCATGGATAAATGTTCACGTCACACTCCTTCAATACCCAACCCCAGGGAAGCTAATGATCCAACCAGCAGACCAAATTCAGTGATGAATCATGGTCACGTGCCACCTGAGGCACATTGCGCATATGTTAAGAACATGACCATAGTACCTAAACACTGAGCTGTGCAAGGAGCTTTACATATGTTCATATCAGTACTTTAGCAAACAGAAATAGAAGTTGGTATTATTATCTACACAGGACTATGTACTATGCTGATGAGCAGTGCTGGAAATGGGGTTTTTGAAATGAAGAGGTGCTTGTATGCCTATACAATGCTCTTCTACCCATCAGCCAGAGCCCTAGAATCAGAATGACTTTGTAAGCCAGTGGGCCAAACCCCTGATAAGACAGCATAGAAATATATACCCCAGCAAAAGTAGAATTTGAGCCTCATCCTTTGTGGTTTTTTTAACAAAAGAGTTCAGTCTCAACACAAACCTTCCATAGACACGGGAGTTCCTTCTTGAAACCCAGAACTCAGTACCTAGTCTTTCTTAAAGCCCCTTACTATTGAGATTTCTATCTCTGCTCCTTATAGGTTCCTCCACCCAGACATTACACACAGCTGGTACAGTGAGCCCTCCCCAACTCCTTCTTATGCCTTGCTAACTCCCTTTCTGACTAGGCAGGCACCCTCTTATAGGAAGTGCTGACTCTGAGATGTCATATGACCCCTGGCCACCTGACTCAGCCAGTCAGCCCTCCCCTTTAAATAGGGTGATAGGCTGTGCACATTCACTCCAGTATCAGTGTTCTGTCAGAGAGTTGGCTGGCTGTGTTTACTTGTTAGCTATAGAGTGCTAGTTTACTAAACAGGAATCATTACAGTGAGTTTCTCTTATGTGATTAGGAAACAGGAATAAGCTCAAGCAGCTTGGAACCTACCATACTTCAAAGGCACAAGAGGGTCATTAATTTAGCAGTAATTACTAATGAAAAACCTCTTATAATGTGAATTAGCAAGTAATGGCACAGTTAACTGACAAGTATAGCAACTGATTGGCAATAAGTAATTAATAGAATAATGTAAAAAAACAGAGTAGGTGGGAAGTGGGTGCCTTTCATAAAAAAAAAAGTCATGCTTGAAGCTCTCAAGTGCACTTAGCACTTGATAAAACAGTTTAACTGAAATAGTGAAATGTTGCTTTCAGTTCATTGTATACATCACTTACCATCTTCTAGAGCTCTTTTAGCATGCTACCTTCAGAACCTTAGTTAATCATGCTTTTTAGTTTGAATTTCTGTCTCATTTGGAGTAGGAAGATGCCTGCTACTGCAAGAATTTCAAGCTTCTATAGCTTCATAGGTAATCTGATGCCATGGTGACAGACATCAAGATAAGAATCTGGATAGATAGCTATAGATAGCTGGGGAAAGGATGAGTCTGTCAGTTTGCCTGAGAGGAAGGCACTCCCTGCATGCCTCATTTATGCTAGCACAGAGAACACATAGGGAGGAGAAGCATGCAATCTTCCTTTACTTTGGTGATCTACTCTATTACAGCTGTGATAGTGAAGACGGGAACAATAGTTAAAATAAACCTCTGCAAAAGGGATGTATGAGAATAGGGCTATCACTTTTACCAAAGCCGTACCATTGTTTTGTAAAACTTGTGCTTATGTGGGACCCAAAGTGGGTAAAAGGGGTTTCAAAGATTGTCTACACTAGTATTTCTTGTTCCATTTAGCTCATACAGCACCAAATATGTGGGGGTCCTGGTGCATGTCTGAGGCTTCTAGACTATGATAATACAAATAAGTAATAATAAGCTCCATGATGGAGCTCTACTTCAGATTAGACACAAACAGGCCTTTTTACCAGCATGTTCTCTAATCCTGCTGTCAGTTGGACTGGTGCTAAGAAAACAGTACATAAAATCTTAGATTAGACACATATGAAGAAACAGGAAATCTATCATCTGTCATTGTTCAGCAAGAGTGTAATTAACATTTTTGGGTTTGTATAACACCCCAGGTTTGCTATGTTGAAGGATCGTAATGAACTAAGGAATAAGGTCATCTAAGTCTGTCCCCACAAACACCTGTTGCTTCACTTTTAGTCTTTGAAGCTTAGATTTACACCCTGTTAGATCCTTCTAGGTATAGAAAGTCGCATCTCATCAATTACATTGGAATCCTGAACTGGGCCACATCTGAAGTCAAAGGGAATCTTTACTGGTCTTTCTTTACTAGTGGGTGGGTAAGGTTCTGTGGCAGGGATTATCATAATCCCTTCTGGCCTTAAAGTCTAAATCCAGTGGTGGTACTTTTCTGATTAGGATGGGACTCTCTTCTGTTTACTCCCTTGCTCACATTTCAGACACAAAAGAGGTCACCTAAAGACCAACTTAACTTCAAATGTTTAATTTAGTTCTTTTATTCTTACAGTAATAAGAAAAATGTGCAGTAGCAAAGCAAGCCTCAGATGTCTTAAAAGCTGGCATACCGTACTGTGTTCAGATGCCCGTGAACTATCTGAACACTGGGGAAGTCAATAGTAATTAATGACCCTGGAAAGTAAATAATTTGATGTTCACAGAAAACAGAGGAGCAAATGTTCCACCACCGGGGAATCTATAGGGTCTTTTTCTTTCTTGCCTTATCACTGGATGTAAACAGCAATTTGCACATTTGAGCAAGAGTCTAAGCACTTTGGATCAGAAAGGTCACACTATGCATACAGATTAAAGGAGCCGGTAGAACTACAAACTGGAAAAGAGGGCTGGATTTTTGTATTCTGAAGATGCACCAGTAAATGGCAAATATAAGGGTGTTTTAAACTTGGTTGACTGTTTGATAATTGCTTCTGGCAATTTTTTTCTTTTAGCCCAATCAGAATTAATGAAAGTTTTACAGCTCCTTTCATGAAATTATCCTGCTGTAGGTCCTATGACATATTGGAGTAAAAGAAGGCAAAACTGCATCCATAACTCCATATTAACCTATTAATAAATGGATAATCTTGGCTAATGCCTGGTACCTCTCTCAAACTATTACAGAAAGTTTCTTGCATTTGTACTGAAGAGATTATAAAAATGCCAAATCAATAGATATTGCATTAGCTTAATTGAGGCTCTGAGGAAGGACTCACTAGTTTGTTGGCTATAGGAAATGTTTCTATAAATACATCTGTCCTTTTAGTCACATAAAATCTCTTAGCAAATTCACCTTTGGGAAGCGAGGGGGGGTCATTAGGGAGGCATAGAAACTCCCCCCCTTACAAACCGTCCAAGGGGGTTTTGTTGCAGAACACAAACCATTTTGTCTAATTGCTTTGTAGAAGTACATCATGTTATAAAATGCAGCATTCACTGTACACTATCACACAGTACACTTACATTTGTGCCTGGAGAAGTAATTTGCCAGTTGATTATAAGCATGAACCTAAGTTTGTTCTGAAAAGAAAACAGAATAGTGTGCTATGTTTAAAAAGTTGGTCAATCTGTTGTCGTGTGTGTGGGTGTGGGGGGACATAAAGTGATGTGTTAGATAATAACTGCTTTCTTTTAAGTGTTTTATATTTTTATATTTATATATTTTTCAGTAAGTTAACAGCTAGTACAATAATACTTTATATTTATATAGCACCTTTGTCAAGGCTGATTCCCCACTCTGGCACTTCGAGTGCAGAAGGTGGGGGCCCACAAGGACTCTAAAAGTTAATACTGGCCACTCCAGGCTTGTATTAAACTCCCAAGGTTACAGCTTTTTGCAGCATTGCTGCTCTGTCCCCCTCTTCCCAGGAGAACAACCACAGACAGACAAAGGGGAAGTTTTTTCCCAATTTTAAAAAGTTCTAGCCTTCCCATTGGCTCTTTTGGTCAGGTGCCCACTCCCTTCCTTTTACCTATGCAGGGAGACTTTTTAACCTTTTACAGGTAAAGTAAGTAGAGAACAACTACTAAGAGAGATTTTATAGCTAACTGCCTGGCTGTGTGGGTGTCCATAAAAGGGAGCTGCCTCCCTCCCCCTTTCATTTATCACAACCTTTAAACACTAAGCTACCCAGTGCTGCCAAATGTTAAAGAATTCATCTTCACAATTAGGGTTGCTTGAATTATCCAATGCTAATAAATTATCCACATAATTTAGCTCACTGTTCCCCATTAGATTTTAATTTATGCAAATGTATTTGTTATGCATAAATATTCACCAAATGGTTGGTGCAAATGGATTTCAACCTGGTGTTAGTGATCTGTTTTCTTTGGCTGTTTGCTATTCATGATACCTGATTGGTCACCTAAATCACACGGTTCATTCTCTCTGACTGGATGACTGAAAAATTTTTAAATAGAAGAATAATGAATAACAAATGCTGAATAGCCAATATGCTTGTTTGTGCATGAACCACCGATATTTGCGTGAGATTCAATATTCACATTCAGAACAGCCATTTCCCAAATATCGATGCACACAAAACCCAGCTTGTTTAATTATGAAATCATAAGGGGTAAAAACATGGTTGAAGTGAAAGCCACTTGAAATTCAAATATTTGCAAGCAAAGTATTTTTGTAACTAAAAAACATGTGAAACTGGGGCCTTACTCACTGATCTGTTTCAATGGGGGCTGCAGGAAGGGCGGCCAGCACATCCCTCGGCCCGCGCTGCTTCCAGCAGCTCCCATTGGCCTAGAGCAGCGCACTGCAGCCAGTGGGAGCCGCGATCGGATGAACCTGCGGACGCGGCAGGTAAACAAATTGGCCCGGCCTGCCAGGGGCTTTTCTTGAACAAGCGGCAGCCCAAGTTTGAGAACTATTGCTCTACTTTAATTACCACACAGGGCGGTGATAAAGTATTATTAACCCCACTTTACAGATATGAAAAGAGACAAAGAAAGGTTAATTTGTCCAAGGCTATAGTAACCTGCATGGAATTTGGAGGAGGAGGCGGCACCAGCAAGTCAGTCTGTGTGCACAGGGCTACAATGCTAGCTGCAGTTACAACATATCTGTAAATAATTCTCTTAAGAAAGAGCCTGTTTAGTTTTACCAGCATGGCTTCCTCTCACATTATCCAGCATGCTTAATATGAAACAGATCAGTGAGTAAGGCCCCAGTTTCACATGTTTTTTAGTTAGACTTGGGGGTTTATCAGTGTCCAACGATTTACAGGATCGGGACCTAAGAAACCTGATGATATAGCTTAAATTATTGCTAAATTAGCATTGAGTAATCAGACTATCCTCTTTCCCCTAAAAGTCAGCCCCTAGATTTAAATACAAGTTCAATTGGTTCTGTTTCCCTAACAGTAAATATAGTTCATTTGTTTTTTTTCAAGAATGGGGGGAAGGTCTGTGGAGCAAAATAATTAACTACATATAATATTTCAAAAAACTTTATTTTCTTTGTCACCTGTTCACCAAGATTTTTTTTTAAGTCTACCTACATTTAGACTCCTGAATTTTGTCCAAGCATCTAAATAAGTGGCCCGTTCTCCAAAAGTGCTGAGTATCTTGCAGCTCCCACTGAAGCTAACCTGAAATCCAGCTGATAATGTTTTGCGAAAACATCTAAAAAGGGAGCCTCTTCTCCTTTACAGAGCAGTCTATTTGTTCATTTCAAAATTAAAACTAAGTTGCAATTTTTATTCAACATCATGGGCAATATATTTTGGCCTTTTCTCTTCATGCGACTTATCACGGATAAGATTCTATGCATAGAAATGAGCTATTTTTAAAAATCCTCCAAATGCCTCCTAAATATATTTGCTGCTGCTGTAATAATTGAAAATATTCCTTAACTTCACCATTTATCTTATTACAAATAAATACTTACTGCTTTACTCCACTACTGGATGTGCTTTGAGTGCCACCTTGTGCCCATCAGCGGTATTTCACTTTTGAATCCACTACCAAGCGAAAGTTTTACTTGAGAATTGAAGGGTGGGAATGAAGGAATTAAATGAACTTGAAATGTAGAACTACGTAGTGCAACTAAGGGAGGGTTGCATTGATCAATAAACACTGCTGGAGATTGGAACACCACATTTAGTACACCCTGTGGGCCAAATTTTCAAAATGTGATTTCTAATTTTGTCTGTGCAAAATCTGTTTTCTTCTAATTTCCTTTGTCTCCTGTCATTTTAGAGATTGCTTGTAGGGAGGTAAAAATGTGTAGGTATAAGAGTGGGGTGGAAAGACCCGACTGGAAGAAGTTTGGACTCCATGGCTTATGAAAAGGTAGCCTTAACTGAGGTATGAAATAATGACTTTTTGGAGCTTGAAAAGTACAGTGGGCACTGCCAGAGTTCATTCGTAGGTGTTAATTGTATATAATACATTTCAAGCTTGTTAATTCAGTCTGGTATGCAACTGTGGTGAATAAGGATTTTGGCAGCAGCCATTGAAGAACCCTAGCATATCTATTGCCACCCCCCCCCCCCCCCCCCGGGCATAGGTGCTGGTGCTAGGGGTGCTGCAGCATCCCCTGGATTGAAGCGGTTTCCATTATCAGGATGTACAGTTTGGTTCATTGGCTCTCAGCACCCGCACTATAAAAATTGTTCCAGCCCCCCTGCTCCTGGGGACAGAGCCCTTGTAACTAGGGAGCAGCAGGAGGAGTGTCCCAAGGTAAAACGTCCAGTTGAGAAGCTTGGTGGTGGCAGGAAGCATTAAAGACTGGGTCACAAGAAACCCGGGGTCATGACAACAGGTAGATATATATGGGAGAGAATCTGATTGCTTAGGGCAGTGGGACGTACTGGCCCCCGCTTCCAGCAGCTCCCATTGGCCTGGAGCAGCGAACTGCGGCCGCCGGGAGCCGCGATCGGCCGAACCTGCGGACGCGGCAGGTAAACAAACCGGCCCGGCCAGCCAGGGGCTTTCCCAGCACAAGTGACGGAACAAGTTTGGGAACCGCTGGCTTAGGGTGAAACTTTAAAACTTTCTTTGTTATCTGCACAGAGATGTGAAGAAATCATTTTGCTAATTTAGAACACACTGAAAATTCATGTTCCAAATTCATTCCTGGTGCAATTCTGCTGAAGCCAATGGAATCAGACCAGGGATGATTTTGTTCCTACTAGTTGTATATTGCTGGACCATATAAATGCATAACCTCATTACTCCTACTGTTGTCCTCCCTCCTCCTATTGTTTATAGCATTCATCTTAATCTTGACCATAACCGCTTGGGGGTTAGTTTTACAAGCATGGCTTCCTCTCACATTATTCAGCATGCTTAATATGATGTCTGTACGCTGCCTAGAAAAACCGGGCTCAATTCTGAATGAGACTTTTAGGCATTCTCCTCATACAAACAACAACAGTAACAGATTTCATGCTTATACTTTGACATTGGCAAATTGGATTAGCCCGCTGGATTTTTTAAATCCGTCTTTCTGCAGGGATCTACTTAGATATTTTTAGCAAATGTAACAGCCTCTCGGACAGAGCACTCCTCAGTGGACTGAGATAGAAGTCAGACAAAGAAGGTGGAAAGTACTATGTTACCATTATAACATGGAGTGTATGGTTCTGTATCCTGTGCAATTGGAGAAAAAAGGCAGTAGTTCTGTATCAATAGCACCATAGACATGTCTTCTCTGTCTGGTTATCTGATTGGTGGTTTGGTGAAATTTCTAACACAGGATGGATTTTTTTGCTTATGCCCTTCCTTAGGACCATAATGCCAAGGTGGAAGCTTTCTGCAGCACACTTAGCTAGAACTCAGAGCATCCATTTGTTGTAGGCATGTGATGCATGGTATATGTTGCCCATTTATGATCGTATTAAATCGTGCCCTCCATTCCTGTTTGGAGCAGTGTGGCTGTGTGTATGTGTGGAGCTATAATGACCAACATGAGGTGCTTGGAGGACTTCTGCCTGAGTAAGCCAGAGGCAGAAAACCTCCAGGAACACTGGGGGAAAGTGTTAAGTGCTGAAAATTAAAGAATGCACTTTTCCCAGCACCAGTGCAAGATGCTAACAAGCATGCTCAAGTGACAAAACCCTGAGCCATGTCTCTTACCTAGTTGTCCATATCACCCGCTGAGGGCTACTGTTCACCACAGTCACTTTGTTGCCACTTAGCATTCTACCTGCGTCTTGCACAGATGAGCTGGAGAGGAGTTAGAGGCTCCCATCATCACCTTCTCTCCTCTGTGTACCCGTGCATGATGGGCCAGAATTTAGCCTTCGATCAAGCAATTAGATTCACAAGCACTGTTTTTCCGCCCCCTGAAGCCTGGAAACAGGAAAAAACCCTGTTTATGTACAATAATGAATGCAAACAGAATGCTTCTCCCATTGAGCCTCTAATTAGGGAAGAGGCAGCTATTTCCTCAGTAGGGAGTAAGCACAATGGTGCAGACTTATACTGCAAATATAAAATCATGTTTCCATTATACAAACAAATAAATGGTTTTACCCGTATTCTTTTTTATGCAAAGCAATAAATCTCCCACTAGCTCACAAATGATGCATCACAAATGGGCTTTCATTATTCCAAACATTTTTTACATCACGTGCACAAAACCGTGCTTCATTTCCAAGAGAAAAAGCATGGTGGTTTGCATTTCCTGACAGGGTCTTTTCCCTCTCACAGCAACTTGGATAATGAATTTAAATAAACCAACCAAGAAAGGGCTAAGAACAGAAATTCGTCTTGCTCCACCAGATGTCAGTGAAAGCTGCAAAACCGAAGAGATCTACAAGAAACCAGGAATCTGTTAACATTATCTTGCAATTAAAGATGCTCATTGTTGAGCCATGCAGCTAGGCCATAATATTCCCTTTATTTTAGGAATGTGTGTCCTATTTAGGCTCGATTCTATCACCTTTTCTCACACTGAGTTAGTTGTTCAATCATTTTAATGGGAATTTTGTGAGCATTAGAAGTGGATAATAACTTGACTACTGATGTATAATTTTGCAATCGGATTTGTACGGATCTTTAAAAAGTGATTTTTCTTTCAGTCAGAGGCAATGTTTATTTGATTCCCTCACATTACTAATAGTAGTTTAGGGCCAGATTCTGTCATGTTTATTCAATTGAGTAGTTTCTTACTCTACATAATGCATAAGCATAAATGGAATTCAGGTTGCAACTTTTAAGATTGACATGTCCTGACTTTTGAGTTCTTCACTTTGCAAATTTAACACTCTTCTAATGTAAACATGTATGAATTTCCCAGTGTTAATCCTATAGTCATTGCTTACATGGAATTGACCACAGGCTTCTGCTATAATTGTGGCTTTGTGAACTCTGCAATGTTTATACAATCTGGATCTGGAGTTTGGTTCACAAAGCTATTGCCATTTACTCTCTTTCTTTAGTATATGGTTTCACAGTATGGTATGTGTCCTTTCTGCCTTATAGCAGCCCCTTCATACAATAGCATTAATGGTACTCTGTGTTTAAAAGGGGAGTCAGATGTGGCTGAATAGAGGTGGGTAGGAATTAGGGAACATCCATATTTTTCTTCTATACTCTTTTTGACCCTCATTAGAGCAGAGTCCCTGTGGAGAAACTAACAAAAGCATGCTCACCAAACTAGTTATGCTGCCAGGTTTGGAGAGGTGGCTGGGAGAGAGAATGGGAGAGCAGCCTGCATATCTGGTCTAAGATCAAAAAAGATCGCCACGGTCTCGTCCAATGGGTCTCAGATCAACACTTGGATTCTGTACCACAGTCTCTGCTGCTCTGTTACCACCATTGTCTATGAAAGAATGACACGGATCTGGAGAAGACCAATGTTGAGTTTGTCAAGTGAGTTTTGCATTCTGTGAGTGTCCATGCAGGAGGGGAATATAGGGGTCCTAGTCATTTCCACTATTATTACACCATAGTTATTTTTTAGTGCTTACACAACTAAGTATGCTTAGAAATTTTGCATACTTCTGAAACCATGAAACTTCCCAGAAGGGCCGGTTTTGTCCCTTTTGCTAATTCTTTCTTAAAATATACCTCTACCCCGATATAACACTGTCCTCGGGAGCCAAAAAATCTTACCGCGTTATAGGTGAAACCACGTTATATCCAACTTGCTTTGATCCGCCGGAGTGCGCAGCCCCGCCCCCCCGGAGTGCTGCGTTACTGCATTATATCCAAATTCGTGTTATACCGGGTCACGTTATATCGAGGTAGAGGTGTAATATGTCTCTGCTATGAATAGTATCACTTTTTTCCAAGCACAAATTCCATCTAGTCAGTATGTGTCAAAGAAAGATGCAGATATGGGCGGTGGCAACAATGTTTGACTCCAGATGAGGGTTAAGCTGGATGGTAGGGTTTGGTAGGAATGACTCTGAACTCTTCTGAGAGGTCCTTATGGGATTTCAGCCCTCTTGACTGACTTGATAAATGGAGAAAGAGAGCGAACCTTTTTTCCTTACATTATTGAACATGGTTTACTGACTGCCACAAGCCACCACCCTTCTCAGTGACAAAAGTAACTACATACAATCAAAGGGAAAACCAAAAAATATTTCTGGCTGACAATCAAGCTAGAAATGAGGGTGGGCACTGGATTGATAGGCTCATAACAAAGTCCACACAACGTAAGGCTAGATTTTCAAGTGTTTAGCTCCCACAACTGGAGGAAGAATTTCCAGAGTTTAGTTCCCGTTTAGACACCTAGGTAAGGGTCAGATTTTCCCAAGTGCTGGGCACCCCACAGAGCTGTTTTTAAAATCTTTCTTAGAGGGGGAAAAATAGAATCAATAGACAAATCTTTTAAAAATGGCTTTAGAATTTGTTTTAGACTTTTGTCATTTTTCATGCTGAGAACTTTCCAAATTACACACCAGAGCCAGATTCTACCCTCACTTGTGCTGAGCAGTAAATGTGCTCCATGAGCAATCCCATTAACTTGCATAAATCTACTGCAAGTCACGGGACCATTCATGGGGGAAGGTGAGTAAGGCAGGAGAGGGCACCTCCAAAGAGCATAAGGTGAGATTCCATCCCCTGTGATCATGTTCAGTAGTCCCTTACTCTACGGTTAGTAACATTCTATGAGACTATCCAAATAATAATGTGACTAAGAGTGGCGAAATCTGGAGCTTAATGTGTTATTACTGTCATCTATTGGAAGTTTCTTCTAAAGAAAGTTCCTATCCCCACACACTATTCATTTCTCCCTTTTTGTTGGATATTAACATGAGTAGAACCTACCTCTCTTATGTGAATAGAACACTCCACGTGATGTTTTATTAACAAGCTCATCCAAACACATTTGCAAAGCTTTTCATGATCCTCTATCAAATGATCCATTTGCATATTCAGAAAAGCAAACTTATTAAAAGATGGGCCCATTATTGAACAATGACACTAAAGTCTTTAAAGATTGTTGGGCTATTACATTAAATCAGTTTCTTATTAACACCATGTATTGCAGAAAGATGATTTCATCTTGCTAGCGTTATCTGAATTTTCAATTTGCACGCAAGAAAATCTCATCTTCATTGATTCTTAGGTTTGTAATTAACAGCTCCACTGTGTTACCGTACATCTAAGATTTTCCAGTACCTTCCTTCAGTTGTATTGTATTAATTCATAATATTGTGATGTCATAGTTCAGGGTGACAGGTTATTTATGATTCCTAAGTCCTTTTGCAAACATAGAAGCAGTGAGATTTAGGGCTTTATCTTTAACTGATAGAAGATGGGGGGATGTTTAAGGAAATTATTTAAAGAGAATTAAACAATAGCCAAAAGATTACATGGCAACTTTTTTTAAACAGTAAGAGTCAGATTCTCCCACACTTACTCACATTGGGCCACGTCCTCAGTTAGTATAAATTGGTGCATTTCATTGGTTTGGCATCACTGAAATCAATGTATACCACCTGAGTATCTCGCTCATTGTTTTCCTATGTTTATAACTAATCCTATTTGCCCAACCCTCAGCTATTGCTTTTAAATGAATCCGACTGCTACATGTTTGTTTGTTCAACCTTCCAAAGGTATCTGACCTTCCCGCCAAAATATCTCCTAGCAGGGGACTAGACCCTCTCACGGGCTGACCTCAATCAGGAGCTGGGTGGTGGGGTTCCTGAACCCAGGTGCTTCCTAAGGGGGGTGCTGGGGACACTCCAGCTTTGGAGTTGCTTCCTGCAGTGGCTGGGGTCTGGAAGGAGAGGCTGGCCCTAGATTTATATTGTGATGATTAAGATATCAGTTACATATGAGACTATGGGGATGAGGAAATATCAGTGAGCAGTTGTGGTGAATTGGCTCAGAAGTGATGGGTCAGCAGAGGGCATTGTGATGAACTCGCTTTATTCCTCGGGAGGCTGATAGGTCAGTGTCTGGGGATGATTCTGTGGCACGGGGAGCAGTGGGTCATGCAAGTAGAGTGTCTGGGCCCTGGGAGGAGCATGGCATTGCAGGTTGAGTGCATACTGGGACCCCTAAGGTGGTAGGGTCTATAGAGCTAACAGCTGAAATGCCTTGAGTACATGCCTGAGCTGCACTATACTGGTTGCATGCTGCCAGGGATTGTTCACGACAAGCACGCAGTGTGCAGAGGCGGTCAAAAAAGCAAACAGGATGTTAGGAATCATTAAAAAGGGGATAGAGAATAAGACGGAGAATATATTATTGCCCTTATGTAAATCGATGGTATGCCCACATCTTAAATACTGCGTACAGATGTAGTCTCCTCATCTCAAAAAAGATTTACTGGCACTAGAAAAGGTTCAGAGAAGGGCAACTAAAATGACTAGGGGTTTGGAACGGGTCACATATGAGGAGAGATTAAAGAGGCTAGGACTTCTCAGCTTGGAAAAGAGGAGACTAAGGGGGGATATGATAGAGGTGTATAAAATCATGAGTGATGTGGAGAAAGTAGATAAGGAAAAGTTATTTACTTATTCCCATAATACAAGAACTAGGGGCCACCACATGAAATTAATGGGCAGCAGGTTTAAAACAAATAAAAGGAAGTTCTTCTTCACACAGCGCACAGTCAACTTGTGGAACTCCTTGCCTGAGGAGCTTGTGAAGGCTAGGAGTATAACAGCATTTAAAAGAGAACTGGATAAATTCATGGAGGTTAAGTCCATTAATGGGTATTAGCCAGGATTGGTAAGGAATGGTGTCCCTAGACTCTGTTTGTCAGAAGGTGGAGATGGATGGCAGGAGAGAGATCACTTGATCATTACTTGTTAGGTTCACTCCCTCTGGGGCACCTGGCATTGGCCACTGTCAGTAGACAGGATACTGGGCTAGATGGACCTTTGGTCTGACCCAATACGGCCATTCTTATGTTCTTATGTTATGTTCTTATGAGCTGGTGTGTACCACAGCATTGCTGCAAGGGGTAGTATGCCTCACTGATGGCCCTGCCATCCTGCTTTTTACAATGCTGCACCGACAAACCAGTCTGAGCTTTCACAGGATGGGAAATATATCTCACTTCTTGATCTGTCATGTAACACGTAATCCTTCAACCATGATAAAATTAACTGCTGCACCCAACTGCACAGAAATGCAGAGCTTCACAATCCTGCTGTGATGTTGTTTTCCCTTTGCCATCTAGTGGTGACAGTCATGGTTTTGGTGAGTCAGTCGATGGCATGAGCCAGAACTCAACCAATGCCCAACATGGTGGTAGTGGGCACTGTGCTTTGGAAGAGATCCTACAGATCCTAAGAGTGGGCATGTGCCTAATCTGTGTATTGCACTATTCTGCTAACAGGATACACCCTGACCATTGGTGCTGAATAATCAAGTTGTATCGGAGAAGAGGACGAAAAAGGCAAATATAAATAATAAATATATTGGTTAATGTGGTCATTTTATCACAAGACTGATATCTATTGGACTAGAAAAGTCATGTCAGAAAATTCTAGTAATTATCTAGTACTTAATTTCACTTTTGGCTGTCTTGATCAGGTAATTGAACCCTGATTCCTGTCATAACAATGGAACATAGAAAGGAAATATAAACATTAACATCTTTGGCAGTTCTGTTTTTCTTAAACATATGACTCTGATTATCTGCAGATACTTGAAGTGTTTTGTGATCTCAATCAGCATTTTATTCATTCACTGCCTCTCTGTTTATTGATTTATAAGCCCTTCAGAGTGGCGATATTACTGCTAGCATTTTACTGTCCGTGGGAGTAAATCAGTATTTCATTACTGGTGTGTTAGAAGCCATTTTAAAACTGCTATTAGTTTTGAAGCTACTTAAGAGAAGTGACGTTATATTTGACAGCAGAAGACTGACATAGAAATGATTCTGAAACATAACTACTGTAATGACAAAATAAGGTAGAAATTCCAGAAAGAGCATCTTCATATTCCTGTAGCATCAGTGACAATATCTTTTGCACACGGTTTAATGGGAAGCAACCGCTGACTTCACGGGCACCTCCAATGGCTGCCACCAGATGTATAATAGATATTTGTACTCATTACCACAGCTCAGCAAAGTGATGCACGAATAAACATATAACACTACTAGTAGTATTATAACAATGCATAACAGTAATACTAGTAATAGCTAATATTAGTATTAGAAGAATATTGAATCACAGGAAACACACCGATGAGATAGTTAATGCTGATAATCAGTGATCAGTACTGAGGTCCCTACCCAGATTTTATAGTCAGTGTTAGGCCTTAAGCAGCTTCTGAGTAAAGACTGACTAAGCACCACGTTAAAACTGAATTAGGACTTGAGTTGGACAAAATTTTTAGCCACATTTTTTTGCACCACAATATGCAGATTCAGCTCAGCCCAAACATTTCACGCATTTGTGTTGAATTGATCAAATTGTTTTCATGGGGAAAAAATATACCCCCCCCAAAAAATGAAAACATTTCATTTCAATGTTTTTGAAACAAAATGTTGTTGTTTTTTTAAATTCACACCAACTTTTTTTTTTTTGAAATTTCCTCCCATTTTATTTTAAAACACCATTTTAAAAGCACCAAATCATATTGAAACAAAGTGTTTCATGCAACCCAAAATAACGTTTTCCAACTTTTTGGATTTCAAAAAAAGTTGACCTGCAATGAATTTAATTTTGGGGTGGATCCATATGGCCAGCAAACTGAAAAATCAGTTCTTCACACAACTTTAGTTAGGACCTCACTATCTGGTCAGTAATATATTATTTAGAATAAATGTTTCCAAGAGTCTGAGCTGACTCAACTAAGCTCAGTTAATGCAGTTAATAAGGAGTATTTCTTTTCCTCCTAAAAAAAAAAGACACCAAAACTGTTCACCAAACCTTACAAACATGATGTCTATTTCCTGTGCCCCTGCTACTTCACTATGAAGTTGCTTGAGAGCACCTTAAAGAACTTGAAGGCACTAGGTTTTTAAAATCTGCTACTGCCAATCTTTTTTTAATACTCATTTAGCACCAGAGCCTGCACCACAGTGCATGGGAGCTTTGCAATTGACCTCAATGGGAGCAAGAGCTGGGCCTTTGTGAGCTACCATAAGTTTCCAGCTTTGCACCAATAGTCACGAAGTTTGGATTCCCCCCGCCGCAGGTTTACAAAATGTGATGTATCACTGATGCACTAGAGGTGCTGATGTATTTGGGAATTAGTGGACATATATAAAATAAATAGAGCTGGTTGAAAAGGTTCCACCTTTTGGATGACATTTTTCATAAAAATGTGATTGTATTTTTTCCACCCTCTACAGGACAGATTGAAAAATAAATTAAAAAAAAAATAATAATGGAAATTTCCTGCGAATTGTTGCAAAAATTACATTCCCTTTATAGAATGCTAAAGTTTAAGGCCAGAAGAGACCACCAGATCATCTAGCCACCCTCATATCTAGGCCAAAAACCAGAATTTGATCAGTTCTAAAAATAAGCACTGCATAACTGCACATACAGGAGTGGGTGGGTGAGATTCAGTGGCCTGCGTTGTGCAGGAGGTCAGACTAGATGATCATACTGGTCCCTTCTGACCTTAAAGTTTATGAATCATGACCTCCATTGAAGCCACATAGTTTTGCAATTGACTTCAATGGGGCCAGGATTTCAGCCAGAAAATAGATTTTAACTTGGGAGCCAACATAGTGGGATGACTTCTTTCAGTTGTGGGCGGGGTATCTTTATTTTTTTTAAAACACAAGTAAAAGTTTTTGGTTCACTGCTGCTGTTTGTCTTTGCGGGATGATATTTAAATTATTTGCCAAGGGTGTCTAGCATCCATGATAAGGGTTCTTAATATTCGATGTACTGAAACTAGATTAAACAAATAAAGGCTAAAGTTAGGCCAAATGTTTTTATTTATGGTAATTAATTTTTTGGTTATACAAAGTTTGAATATTTAATGACATGTATGAGCATGCAGCTCTCCTTATTTGAAACTACTGCATTATCAAATTCATGGGGTGAAATCCTCATCCCACTGAAGTTAATTGGACTTTTGCCATTGACTTCAGTGGGGCTAAGATTTGACCCACAGTCTATACAGCATGTCCTATTATCTTACCCCCAGGAAGTGCTGCATGCTAGAGGACAGTCTCGTTCTACTATACATCATTCACTTGGATGGAATGGGAAACTAAAATCTGTATCATATAGCCTTAATGGGAGATAATGGTGGGCAGCGATAAATTGTCTTCAGGAGTAGTGTATCCAATTTGTTTGAAAGTACAGAGACAGCAACACAGTGATTAGAAATATGATAAAACATGTATTGAGAGATTGCAAAAAATTAGGACTATTCAACTTGGAAGGAGAAGAGTTGAAGGATATTTCACTGGGCTGTTTACAATTATGAAGGAAATACTGTAAACTGGAATTTTTCAAAAAGTCTTTTATTGGAAATTAATATTTTCATCAACAATTTCTGTTTTTTTTTTTTCAACAAAAAAAAATAAAAAAAACATGATTTTTTTTTTTGCATCAGTTTCCAACAACCAAAAGCAACCAAACTGGGGGTGGGGGGGCGGGAGAGGGAAGAGGGGAACTATTTCAAAAAATCAGAAAAAAATGTTTTCATCAAAAAGTGGAAAATTTCCATCAATTCTCTCCTCACCCCCAAAATCAACTTTTCATGGAAATGCATGTGTTCCAGCCAGCTTTGCTGTAAATTGATCAGTTCCTTTTTTTTTATTCTGTCCCATAACATAAGAACAAATGGATGATGAAGTTGATGGCTGGCTATTAAATGGAGAACACATAAGAGAAAATGTTCCTTCACATAACACATTGTAAATCTGTAGAATTTTGTGTGACAGTAGTTTAGAAGAGTCAGATAATGTGGCTGGATTTAGATAACTTTATGACCATTAGCGCTAGTACAAATAGTGATGTAAACTATGCAAATCTAGGGCTTTAGGCCCTAAATTAATAACTTACATGGGTCAATAAGAATGTTTCACCATGTACAAGATAAAAGTCTCCATATCCAACAGTAGATTGTAAACAATATTCTCATGTATACAGCTGATCACTACAGTACTAGTCAAGTAGTTTATCTTGATCCAGAGAAAACTGTTTCAAATCACTCTTAAATACAAGCTTTATAGGCTTCTAAACCCCACTTTACAACTCCTCTGTTAGCCCTATTGATGGACTTGAATGAATATGTCAGTACCAAAGGAGGTACCGTGGATGACGGAGTGTGGGGAAGGGTTTGAAAAGATAAAGGACACTTTGTGTTGGCAACCTGTGCTCCAGTGACTTCATTCTTCAGCGGCAATTTGGCGGTGGGTCCTTCACTCCCTCTCTTCCTCTTCAGCAGCACTTCGGTGGCAGCTCAAAGAGGAAGAGAGGGACTGAGGGACCCGCCGCCAAATTGCCGCCGAAGACCCGGACGTGCTGCCCCTTTCCATTGGCCGCCCCAAGCACCTGCTTCCGTCGCTGGTGCCTGGAGCTGGCCCTGGCTGCACCCCTACACTTTCCAAGTACAACACTGGCCTGGGATCCAGTGTGGGAATGCAGATTTCTTTTCCCAGGCAAGAGTTAGAATGGAAGAAGATTGGACCTCTGGGACCATTCTGTAGTGGGAGACATGTGGCAGGGTGTACCAGGTGTTTTCTGCCCCCTACCTAGAGTATGTCTTGTGAAGTGAGCTCACGTAGCTTCAGTAGTGCAGCCAATGTCTAACTTACACAAAATAAGTCAAATAGGTCACAGAGGGTAGTCAGCAATAGGCCCTGAACTGACCTGGCTTCTTGAGTTATGGGAGAGGAAAAATAAATCAATCAGTACTTTCTTAGCTTTACCTAGGAACTGCCACTTATAGATCTAGACAGCACTTTTGCTGATTTTTTAAAAAGGCTCCAGGGGTGAGTCTGGCAATTATAGGCCAGTAAGCATAACTTCAGTACCAGGAAAACTGGTTGAAATTATAGTAAAGAACAGTATTATCAGAAACATAGATGAACATGGTATGTTGGGGAAGAATCAGCATGGCTTTTCAAAAGGGAAATCATGCCTCACCTATCTATTAGAATTCTTTGAGAGGGTCAACACACATGTGGACAAGGGTGTTCCAGTGGATATAGTGTACTTGGACTATCAGAAAACCTCACCAAAGTCTCTTAAGCAAAGCAGGCAGTCTTGGGATAAGATGGAAAATCCTCTCATGGATCAGTAACTGGTTAAAAGACAGGAAACAAAGAGTAGGACTAAATGATCAGTTTTCACAATGGAGAGAGATAAATAGCGGCATCCCACAGGGATCTGTACTGGAACTAATACTGTTCAACATATTCATAAATCTTCTGGAAAAAAGGGTGAACAGTGAGGTGGCAAAATTTGCAAATGGTACAAAATGACTCGATAGTTGAGTCCAAAGCTGACTATATCCAAAGTCCAAAGAGTTACGAAGGGATCTAAAAAATGTGGGTGACTCATTAACAAAATGGCAGATGAAATACAATATTGATAAATGCAAAGTAATGCACATTGGAAAACATAATCCCAACTATACATACAAAATGACAGGGTCTAAATTAGCTGTTGACTCTAAAATCTTTGTGGAGTGGTATCAGGGATAGTTCTCTGAAAACATCAGCAGCAGTCAGAAAAGCTAACAATGTTAGGAGCCATTATGAAAGGGATAGATAATAAGACATAAAATATCATAATGCCAATATATATATTCATGGTATGACGACCCCCTTAAATACTACATGCAGTTCTAGTCACCCCATCTCAAAGATATATTGGAATTGGAAAAGGTATAAAGAAGGGAAACAAAAATAATTAGTGGTATGGAACAGTTTTCACATGAGGAGAGATTAAAAAGACCAGGACAGTTCAGCTTAGAAAAGAGATGACTAACAGGAGATATGATAGAGGTCTACAAAAATCATGAGTGGTGTGGAGAAAATGAATAGGGAAGTGTTATTTACCCCTTCACATAACGCAAGAACGAGGGGTCACTCAATGAAATTAATAGGCAGCAGGTTTAAAACAAACCAAAGGAAGTGCTTCTTCACGCAACACATCATCAACCTGTGGAACTCATTGCCCTGGGATGTTGTGAAGGCCAACACTATGACTGGATTCAAAAAAGAATTAGATAAGTTCATGGAGGACAGGTCTATCAGTGGCTATTAGCCAAGATGATCACCCGTGCTCTGGGTGTCTCTAAACCTCTGACTGCCAGAAGCTGAGACTCGACAACAGGGATGGATCACTTGATAATTACTCTGTCCTGTTCATTCACTCTGAAGCATCTGGCACTGGCCACTGTCAGAAGGCAGGATACAGAGCTAGATGGACCATTGGTCTGACCCAGTATGGCCATTCCTCTGTTCTTATGTTCTGTCCATGGCATGGCACCTATACAGTTTAGCCTATCCACTTTTGCAGTTGAGCTGACCAAATTCATACCAATGACTTGTTGGAGACGTCCAGGTAACATTCTACCACTGAGGGTCTACAGTATGGGTTCTGGATGCAGTAGCAATGAATTAAATCCGAAGAGTTAGGGTGAGGCAACTCCATGGAGGATTTTGTAGGTCAGGAGGACAATAGAATAAAGCCAAGGAAATGGTGCTGAGGCACCTCAAAGAAAGAGGAACAAGCGCCACAAAGCTTTCACTAGAAATGATAGAAGAGCTGTTGGGGAGAGAGAGATTATTTAAATCAGATGATCAGTGAGCTGAATTGGATTTTCATTCAATGTACTTCAGAAGGATGGTATGAATTAGCTACACTCTGCTGAGATATTTGTGGGGAATAGGGAGAGGGAGATATTACTACAACAATATATTAAAGCAATCATGTATTGCGCAAAATGTTGACTCCAGTTAGGTGGTAGGTAGAACACATAAAATTCTCAGTTGCTAAGGTAAGTTAGGTTTTTCACACATATTAAAGTAAAAAGTCAATGGTTGAGAAGAATGATTATGTGCTTGGAAATTTCTGACTTCAAAAAACGGGTCCATTTATGATTCTAGATAAATATTCATTTGTGAGACTTTTGGGGAAGAATAACCAAATGACCCACTAATCCTCAGCCTTTCTAATGCACCCATCACTTTAGCACGTAGGTGTGGACCTTTGTTATTAGCAATTGAGAGGCACCACACAACCTCATCTCCTATTTAAAGGTGCCTGCCAACAGTATCAATACTGGCACCGTTCAGTTTGTTTCCAATTAAAAATGTACCCAGAGAAGCTGTGTGTTATCTCTGGCAGTATCCTCAGATAATAACAGAGACAAGCTGTCACATTTGGTCACCAGTGGCTTCTTTTTATTACACTGTGGGTTGGTGAGGCATGTAGTGCAAAGTAACATGCTACTTCATCTCTGCTGAGAAGAGAAAATGTGTATCGTCACAATCGCATCAAGGAATTCTTCACGGGAAACAACAAATACAAGAGAGCCAAAACACGTAAGGGCAAATGCTAGAACGGGGAAGCTCAAACTTTGCCTACTGAGAACCAACTGGCAACTTAGGGAGACTCAGGGCCACTCCTCATTTCCATTTATTAGAGCAGACTGCAGCTGCTCTCAGCATTGGTATGGAGGTGTGACCAATGGAGACTAGAGATCTACCATGCTATGCTCCATCCTGATGCTAGTTGAAGCGCTCAAGATAAGATAAAACATGGCATGCAGTCCCTGTGGACTGTGTTGTGCTAAATTTGAGGGCAGCCTTTAGGCTACATTGCAGAAATCTGTGGCTTCATTTGGCCTACGGGTAGCACTTTGGCCAGCTCTGATTTAGAAGCTCCTGATAACGAAGTAAGCTCAGGAAGACCTAAAACTGGTTTTTCAGTTAAATTTATTTTTTCACCATCTACTTGAGAGAGTAATGTGATGTCAGTACACATACACTTTTTACACTCTGCACTCCTAGTGAGTGTGTGCATGTGTGTGTATACACCATAGGTATTTGAACCAGCAGTCTATTTGATGTTGTTATAATCCATTTGTGACAGTCCAGTTGTCTATGGAGAAGAAAATACTGAATACATGTAACATCATAGTTATTATATAATAGAACAGTCAAATATATGCAGCTGGATATCATCAAATCAAAATGAGAAACTAATTGTAAGTAAAGGACAGTATTTGCACAGATTGCCTATAAATCTGCAATAACTAGGTTTCCCTGGGCATAACATCAAAAACATTTTAGTATCTCATTAGCAAGAAAATGTATTGCTCAGCTATTGAACTGTCAGTTTTTGAAAACATTGTGTGAATAATTCCAGAAATCATGTGTTTGATTTGTATTAGTTTTGTGCCACTGGATCGAGTGAGTGGCTTTTTTCTCCATGATGGAATGACACTAATCAAGAAATTAAAGGGTACAGCATGTATTCCATTTGAAAGTAAACACATTGTTTTTATAAAGATGCTAACACCTTCCTCTTCCAATAAGTCAGACTAACATTACGTCCTAAAGGAGCTCATATCCCAGATGAGTTTTTTTTTTTTTAAATAAACGGCCCCATTACTGTTCTTCAAAGGAAAAGCATTTTTTCATGTGGCAGTGTGTTTTCCAGCTGTGCTTTTTGGCCAGTTTTGTGGTGTGAATAGTCTGAAAAAACTAAAAAGGAAAGAAAAATGAGTTAGAATTCAGTGAAGTACATATGGGAGCAATGGAAAATATTTCATAAGTATCTGCTGTGGGTAGCAGATTTATTGACAATCAGACATATACATGGGGTACATTAACACTTGGGTGTAGTTAAAATATTTTCTTGCCATTTTACAAATTGATAAAATAGGATTGGTTCTAATGGTATTCACCATGATGGGCCCAGTTTTCCAACCTCCACTCATGCTGGAGAGCACTTTCTCAGGCAAGTAGTCCCAGCGATTTTAATGGGACTACCTGGGTAAGTGATCACTAACAAGTGAAGTTCACCCTTCTAAAAAGGACCAGCAGGAGATGTATGCACTACTTAAATCCTCAAAATGGGTCTTATATTTGCATAAGATTTGTGCTGAACTTCTGCTCAGGGTAAATTTCACCTTGATGGCAATAAGTGTTTACAATCAGGCCTCTAAGTATAAGGAAAGTCCCCTCCAACTAATGACATCTCATCTACTGGGGAAAAGCTTAAAATCCACACTATTTGTACTAAGTAGCACTTCCCAATGCCCCTGTGAGGCAGGACAGTAAGTATTATCACCATTTGACAGATTGGGAAACTGAGCCAGAGAAGTAGGTGACTTGCCTAATGTCTGAGCAATTGCAAAGGTGGGATTTGTGTGGGGAATCATTCGCACAGTGCAGTGCAAGTCAGTGCAGAGTGACCGAAATTATACAATGTGATGCTAACGTGTGATAGTCGGGGGGGGGGGGGGGGCACAAAGAGCTGATCTGCCAGAGATCCAGAGCTAGGTTGATTTGCACCAGCTGAATATCTGTCCCAGAAATTCCCAAGGAGGAACCAAATCAGCCGGGACTCCGTCTAAGGACATAGAGTGAAGAGCTGCTGGCCCATGTAGACCCAGGAGATCTATGACCTTGCCTTCACCCTGCCAATCTCCATGATTTCATGCCACATGAAAGCAGGGCCTGTTCTCCCTAAGTACATTGTAGCAGTTTCCTGGCCTGACGTGCAAGGTGGTTGAAGGTGTTTTCCCCTTTCCTCCCCTGTAAAAGAGGTTGGTCTCATTCTGATACATTGCAAAGCACATCTGAATTGACTCCCAGTAGAGATGGGCCCATATTGGATCCTGTTGTCCTATTTTAAAAATCAGATAAATTCTCACTCTGGACAATAGGCTTCCCTCCAGAGGAGGAGCATGGGATACCACACAAATGCTGGTCTGCACCAATACCAGTCCTGTTCCAGTTTCCTCTTCACAACTGTGCAGTTTGTTTTCGAGTAGTGCCAACTTCTTTTAATGTCAGTAGTATTTTGGTGTGTCTGTATATCCGTTTAAAATTACACAACATAAAAACTCAATAAATGCTTTGATCTTTGCAGATGTCCTGTATAGCTGCCAAGAGGCCTGGCTTGGGTGGGGTCAGGCCAAGTTTAGAGCGGGCCAGCAGCTTGACTTGGACTCAGGAGCAGATTGGTTGATTAATAATGTGTGTGGGGGGAGGGAGGGGCGCACGGGCACATGGACTGTGAATTTAGATTAAAACCACTATTCAAGAGGGTTAATTATTTGTCAAATTGTGATTGGAATTATATTAGCACCTAGTGGCCCCAACCAACATGCTCTGTCCACTGGACAATGTAAAATACACTGATATTCTTAACACGCTATACTCTATGTGAGTGGAAAGCATTATTTTTATTGCAAAATCTCAAATGCTGAATACAAGCAAGAGAAAAGTTAGTCTCCTGCCGAACTTAATTTTACTCTATCCTTTAATTTGCCCTTTAATAATCAATCTCTGCTCATAAATAATTGAATCTGTGAGTCACTTTCACCATCAGTCTGTGAATTATGGCAATCAAAAAAATATGGATTGTTAACTTCAGGCCCTAAATCTACAAGTACTTACTACTAAGTGTAGTGTATTGTGAATAATATCATTGACCCCAATAAGCACTATGCCTCGTAGTGTTTGCAGGATTGGGTCCTTTAGTTTATTTGTTATACAATTGAGATCAAGCATTGTAGCTGTTCAGTATATGATATAAGGTCACTATATCCTGACTTTACTGAGAACGGACCAAGATATGAACAGGATTGCCCCATTTCTAATCACTGTGATGCTAAATACACTTTAATAGTCCCTGTTCCACAGAGTTTTTGAAAAAAGGCTTTGTATTTTACTGTTGGTTTATAGGGGCACTCCTTCCACTCCACTTCATGTGGGAGAGGTGAGGAGAAGAATTATCCTCTTTCAATAGGGAGGTGAGCTTCTGACTTCAACAAAACTTTCCAGAGCACCTTTCTGGCTTGTTAACAAAGGCCTCCGAGCACTGCTCTCCATGACACCAGCTAAACTCCCCCACGCTTCCAGCTGTGCAGAAAAAAATCTCCCCTAAACACTCTCACATAATGAGAAAATGCAGACGTGCCTCTGGCCTTCACTTAAATGAAAGGGCAAAAGCGGCATGCTTCCCCCAGTGCCGTTCTGTAAAACGAGGCCATTTGGTCCGAGTGGCAGAGGATGAAGGAGATTAAAGGGTGGTTGTTGCTCCCATATGGAAAAATTGCCATAGGTGTCAGAGTACATATTATACAATGCATATAGAACATATTGTATTCTATAAAATGTATATGTTGTATTATATGTATTAAATCTCTATATAATATAGAACACATTGTATTCTATAAAATGCTATATACGTACGTATGTGGGTTTATGTACACACAGACACAGTATATGTACCACAGTCAGTAGAATTGCATAGATATCATATGGGAAATATACACTGAGGGCAATTGAGTGACCTTACATACTTTAATATATATGTATTATAATCAAACATTATAATGGGAGGCAGTGTGTGATCCACACTGTGATCCAATGAATAGGGCAATGACTTTGGATGCAGGAAACCTGAATTTTATTCCTAGCTATGCCATGGCCCTGAGCTGTGACCTTGGGCAACTTACTTCACTTCTGTTCCCCTCCCCACTTTTGTCTGGTTTGTCCATTCCCCTAACAGAGTTGGGAACGAAGAACAAGGATTTCTTTGGGAACAAGCAAAACCTATTAAATGTCATAATAATATAGTCATGGAAACATTTCTAGGGAAGAACAGCTGCAAGATGTAGTCTCAGCCACAGGGTGGCATCTGGAAGATATATTGGTGTCGAGTTAATGCTGATTCAGTGAATTCAAAGTCAGCTTCTTAAATATTAGCCTGAGTTGGGAAATGTGATCCCAATTGAGATGTTTTACTGGTCAAAACCAGTAACAAAACCGCAGCCCTTTTTTGGCTAGGACTCAGAGATAGCCTCTGCCAGGGTGATCCTGTTGCGGAACCAAGCTACAAATGCCGAGGTAGCTTTATTACAGATGTATAAATGTCTACAAAAGTATGTTTTCATCTAAGGATTTCAGAGCTTTACAATCTTTGATTAATTAAGCATCACATGTGTAAAAGATGCATGGTACAGATGGGTAAACTGAGGCAGAGAGACTCAGTGATTTTCTCAAGATTATGCAGACAGTCATTGTCATCAGGGCTGTCACTTCTCCCCAGCTCCAAGGCAGGCGCTGCCACGCCCAGTCTTTTCAAGGAGGATTATTTCTTTAAACAGAGGTTATCAAACAAACAGAAAGCGGTTGTAACTAAATCCTTGGCCCCAGGCTTCAGAGACTCCCCTCCCAGGGATCTCTCGTGCTCCAGCTCCTGGGAGCCTCCCAGCCTCAGTCAGCTCTGCTCCCCTCCTGGAGCAGTAGCCCCTGGGTTGCTTCCCCAAGCCCGTGGCTCCAGGGACCCACAACAAGGGCTAGCTCTCCACTCCAGCATGGCTTTCCTGCCCCAGGGCTCAGCCTGTCTCAGTCCTTCCTCCTCTCCAGCTGCCCACTAGCAGCCCTTTATAGGCTCAGGTGTAGCCCAGCCCTCTTTAATTAGCTGGATTGGGCTCACCTGCTCCAGTCCAGGGGTGCTGGGTTCAGTCTAATGACAGGGACCGACCACCCTGTCACAATCATTGACAACGTTTTCTCACTCCCAGTGCCTTATCTAATAACCACTAGGCCATAAACCCTGAATGTCCATGCCACGTTTCTCCAAAACTCACCTGAGGGAATTAAAGCAGTTAGAAAACCTTGCTTAGGGAACCTTAGAGACTAACAAATTTATTAGAGCATAAGCTTTCGTGGACTACAGCCCACTTCTTCGGATGCATATAGAATGGAACATATAATGAGGAGATATATATACACACATACAGAGAGCATAAACAGGTGGGAGTTGTCTTACCAACTCTGAGAGGCCAATTAATTAAGAGGAAAAAAAACTTTTGAAGTGATAATCAAGCTAGCCCAGTACTGACAGTTAAGAAGTGTGAGAGTACTTACAAGGGGAGATAGATTCAACGTTTGTAATGGCTCAGCCATTCCCAGTCCTTATTCAAACCGGAGTTGATTGTGTCTAGTTTGCATATCAATTCTAGCTCAGCAGTCTCTCTTTGGAGTCTGTTTTTGAAGTTTTTCTGTTGTAATATAGCCACCCGCAGGTCTGTCACTGAATGACCAGACAGGTTAAAGTGTTCTCCCACTGGTTTTTGAGTATTTTGATTCCTGATGTCAGATTTGTGTCCATTAATTCTTTTGCGTAGAGACTGTCCGGTTTGGCCAATATACATGGCAGAGGGGCATTGCTGGCACATGATGGCATATATCACATTGGTAGATGTGCAGGTGAATGAGCCCCTGATGGTATGGCTGATGTGATTAGGTCCTATGATGATGTCACTTGAATAGTCATCTAATTTATTAGAGCATAAGCTTTCGTGGACTACAGCCCACTTCTTCGGATGCATCCATTTGTTAGTCTCTAAGGTGCCACAAGTACTCCTGTTCTTCTTTTTGCGGATACAGACTAACACGGCTGTTACTCTGAAATCTGAATATAGAGTTTTACCTTGGAACAATAACATCTTCCTTTGTGCTATCACAGCTGGAGCTGGTTTTGTATCTGGCAGCCTGAATTGACCCTTCATCATTGACTCTGTGTGATGATAAGTTTCACTTGCATTGGCTTTTTTAAAAATTATCTTGCATATATCTTGCCTTCTTAGATTGCAAGCTCTTTGGGGCAGGGATCTTGTCTTTGTGTGGGTTTGTACAGCACGCACAATGGAGACACAGTCTTAAGCAGAAAGAACGAGGAGTACTTGTGGCACCTTAGAGACAACCAATTTATTTGAGTATAAGCTTTCGTGGGCTAAAACCCACTTCATCAGATGCAGGAGACTTCTCCGATAGAATGGAATAATGGAATATCACCAATAATGAATGGAAAATCTAGTCTGTCTGTAAATGGATTGGAATACAACATGGAGTAAATACTCTGTAACTTAAACTTGCCCCCAGTTACCAGGCCAGCAGACATCACCTCTGTGCGGACAGGTGAGGAGAAAATCCAGAAGCTCCATTCTGACACCTAAAAAAATTCTAGTTATTAAAGTTTTCAATTTTGTTTGCAGTTTATTCTCCAGGTTTTGGCAGCGGCTTGTGTATGCCCGGAGACGTGTGCACATACGTTCCTTTGCATTCCAGGCCCAGCCTCCAAGGATCCAGTTACCAGTAATGCATGTGTATCCTGACATTCACGTTCGGGGAGGAGGGGTCTGGTCTTCGGATTTGTTCATCTTTGTTACTCCGATTCACAATTGGAAACAGTGAGATTTTTTTTTTAAATTGCCTAAAAGTCCATGAGAATAATGAGGAGAGATAAAAGTGCCCCGGGAGGCTGTAATTAAGGTTACACTAGGGCTGGGAGGTGGGAAGTGTCGGTTTTCATTTTCTCCTTCATGGCTGCGGCTGGGTTTTGGCCCACAGATGTGTGCAATCAGTAGGGGGCCCACACCCCAGCACAGGCCACAGTGTCTGCAGTGCTTCAGCTCACCCTCTCCCTGCCCCATGGATCAATCAGCTGTGCTATTTTCTCATCTCTCTTAAAAACCACCCTGCTCGGCGCTCTGGGCTAATGCCCACCAGGTCGGCAGCCTCAGACTCAAAGGCAAAGCTTATTTTAGCTGAAATCACTGGCAGGTTATCTGTACAGAGCACTTACACCCTAGAATAATGCTCCCCACAATAAGTTCAAGGACTAATAGCCTGCTCAGCCCCTGTGCCTGATCCTGTTGCCCTCACCACCCCCTTCCCCGTCTCTCCTTGATCACTTTACTGGGGCATTTACTAAGCACTCGGGAGGCGGCAGGCTCATGGGCTAAATTCAGGCACAGCACTCGATTAGCCACAAGGGCATTCTGGCTGCCAGGGCTGGCTCCAGCTTTTCCGCCACCCCAAGCGGCGGAAAATAAATAAATAAAAATTAAAGCCGATCGGCGGCACTTCAGCGGCAGCTCAATCGCGCCGCTTCATTCTTCAGCGGTAAGTCCTTCACTCCCTCTCTTCCTCTTTGGTGGCACTTCGGCGGCAGCTCAAAGAGGAGGAGAGGGACTGAGGGACCCGCCGCCGAAGACCCAGACGTGCCGCCCCTTTCTATTGGCCGCCCCAAGCACCTGCTTCCTTCGCTGGTGCCTGGAGCCAGCCCTGCCGGCTGCATCTCAGGCAAATGTTGCAGTCATAATTCACTGCCAGCACGGCTCCCCCAGTGCTGGCCATGGTAGAAGCTGTACTGAGGTCATTTTTACCACTAAATCTTGTCTCTCTCTATGCTGCTACTTCTCCTGTTGCTGCATGGGTGGTGAATTATGGTACTGGAGGTGGCTAGTGTAGAGAAGGTCTCTGAGTCTGCTTAGGCTTCTGGACACATCTAATTTACCCTGGACAAGCTTCAAGGCCTAAAACACCTATTAGCACAATCATTCCCATAGTGACATTACATGATCTCATTTACCACTCCCACCCTTGCACTGATGATGTTCACCCCACTTTTGCCTTGCTCTCTATCATAATCCTATGCTAGCCCTCCAGGATATTAGCAACTAGGTCCAATGGAACCCCTTTGAGTTCTCTCTCCGGTCCTTTCTGGCTAACTATCTAGGATTACCACACTGCCCACTTTTGGCGGCTAGGGGCACTTCCTCCATATGAAAGCAACTCTCACAGTATCTACCCACTTGCATTTGGGCCGTGGACTAGACTGAAACGTCTGCCTGGAACTCAAGCAAGGATCATCAGGAAACAGGCAGCACTGTCCACGTTAAAAAAAAAAAAAAAAAAAAAATCAAGCCCATACTACAAACATTTTACTTCAGCATTTCCAGCATCATGCTAGATTGTAGTTTATTCTTACACTCCTGGACTTGGACTTCCATGGCCAAATCCTCAACTGGTATAAATCTGCACTGTGCCATCGACTTAAGCAGAGCTACTTCAGCTGAGGAGCTGGCCTTTTAAAATACGATACTGTCAACATACAGCAGCCTATGCAGACAAAGATGGAAAGTGGTTAGTCTCGGGCTATTTTTTCATGCCTTCAGACATTAATTAAAACTGCTGGTCAGTGACTTCAAATGATCAGAATACTGGGAGACCCCTAAAGCCATGCGGAGACCACAGTCATTCTCTACCTTCACAGTTCCATCCAGGGACACCTTTTCTTCTTCTCCCTGCCCTCCTCTTTTGTCTGCTCACCTATTCCTATTTCCGGGGCTTACAGGAAGCAGCAGTGGCAGTGTTGAATGGCTATGCTGGTATTTGGTGTGAGTCCAAGCAGTCGTTTCTTCAGGTAATTAGTTTGGGACCTAGAAACCCTATGAACCTGAACTTCTTCAGGCTCAGGCAGGTTAGGTTACGTGATGAGTTAGGCAGGTTACCTGCAGGAAACTGGCTTTTCAATTCTAGACCTGTAATAGCATGGGGAAAACTGCCTTTAAACAAAACCACTAGAAGTCCTCACCTCACAAGCCTAAGGACAGGTTTAATTATAAATTCCTTCAAAATATCCTCCCTACGGCTTCGAGCTACTGAGTTTCAAAAACTCTGGTGCCGTGCCAAAGGGGGAGCAGGCATATATTAAAGTGACAGGTACAGAAGATATTATTGTTCGTTACTCTTCCATCTCTACTGATTGCTGTGCTGGAAAGCTCTTATGTAAACATTATTTAAAATCAACACAATAGTCTTGCTTTGCCCTGGTCTATCTAATGAGCAGGTTATCACTACTTGTTTATCTTTTCAAGGCTGCCTCCTCGCTTCAGGTTCCAACTCCATATCAAGACCTGGCCCCAGAGCCCAGGAAAGTTTTAATGGCAATATCCCATCTCTGGCAGTACCACTCCCGCACTGAAAGCTGTTCCAGAGCAGATCTGACAACAGCACTTTGTTATCAACAGATGCTCGGTCGCTGTGAAATAAGCAGCAGCTCCTTGTTGCGGGGATTCTTGGATTTTGCTGGATTCAAATGTACAGAAATCTGATATTTAAAAAAAAAATTTTGGACCAAATTCTGAGAGATGTTGGGCACCTGCAAATCCCTTTAAATTCACCCTCAGGCGATGGCTGTGTGAACACTGAATATTTAAAATGGCTGCTGCTGAGTGGTTATGGCCATTTTAAGCATGGGCCAGCTTCTTCCCTCCCATCCTAACTGTATTCTGAACCCCCCCTCTCCGCCCCCCACTTGTGTGGTCCAGTTTGCTCCTCTCCATGGATCCTGAGTCTCTTCCAACTTCCCTTCTCTTCACCCTGTTCCCTCTTCCCGGGGCCTCCTGCTATAGGATACGATATCAGCTGGCTACTGAGAGCCACTACTTGGTATCAGATGATTTCAACAACAACAAAAAGCGGAATCATCACATTTCTGGCGTCTGATTTAAAGATAATTACCATATGATCCTCACTATGTAATAGGAAGAAATAATCAAACATGCCTTGAGTCCACCTAAAAATTGAAATGAAGGGCACTGTTAAAAATGAACCCAAGGTAGAATGTATGCATGCAGGTTACGTAGCAGCTTGCCATGGACTAACTATCATTGTTCAATGTAAATGAGTGTCATATTCTGCTCTGTGCTGTTAATGTGTTGTGGATTTTATTTCTACAGATTTATAATCACAGGTCTGGAGTACTCTGTAATTACACGAGTTTACACTTCCAGGGACAAAGGCTGAGTAAATATTTTATTAGGCAAATTTTTATCGTATTGAAACTGAATACACAAGTGATAATTCTTCTGGCAAGTGGGGTGTTGGATGGTGAAATAAATAAGACAGTTTACACAGAGCCTTGTTTGTGGATTTACCCTTTTGAAAAAGTAGTACATGTAGAATCACTACAAACATACTGCTCTACATGAATTATAGGTAGAGTGAGCAGCATTTATGGGGAGCATGACACTACACTTGGAGGAAAGTAGAATGAAAATCGTGAATTGCTTCTGTGTGTGTGTGTGTGTGTATAATATGCATATAATAAAATACATATATTCTGGTTATAGTGAACCTTTACTTATAGGGAAGTTGTTCAACGAATAGCAAGATCTTTATATCAGGTTTCCAAGATATTTCTTTTCTCAGTATGAGAAGCTTTGGAATGCATCTCCAGTTCCCTCCAAATTTCCCTTTGGAAAGGGATTCATTCTTTCATTAGTTATTTCCATACTCAGGTGCACAAGCTTGTAATAATATGTACACATGCAAATGAAGGAGCTCTGGCATCTAGGACTGCCTGTGGCATGGTCCCACCATCTCACATACCTTTAACAAGAGCCTGCATCTTGTTTTGTCTTGATTAAAAGACATGCTGGGAGTGAGGCAACAAATGTTACTGTCCTAGCCAACCTCTCCTGGAGCTGATCATATATTTCGAAGTTTCCTTGCAAGTGGAACCCATGGATTTCCTTATTCATTGTAATAATCAATGCACCCATTGCACTTGCTTGCTCATCTGCGTATTTTCCGTGATTAGGAGTCACTGGGTTGAACCAAAGCCCTTCTTCACTAAAGCATCAAAATAAAGGGATCAAAATGAGGACAACTCTATTTGAGATGTTACAGTGCTTACTATAGCACTACATATTGGCTCCACAAGGAAAGACAGTGAAGATACTTCTAAAACCAAATATACAAGCAAACAGTTTGGCCTGCTGTTCAAATATGCCTACCTCTACATTAGTCCATTAGCCTCCTCTTTTCTTGCGGCTCATGCTCTTGCTCTCCTCTCTCCCAGAAGTGGACCTTGAGCCCCAGGAGGGGAAGAACTGTAGCAGCTGCTGCCAGAGCTACGACAACAGGGGGTAGGAGGAGTAGAACTATCACTAGGGGGTGCTGAAAGGTTGCCATCAGGCATCTAGTCAGTAAGTAAAATTAGTTCAGGGGAACTAATACAATCTTTGCTGCCCTCATATTGCTTCCTTTGTGGGTTATAGCCATCTCCCATCCTGTGCCTGTCTGGTGTATTTAGATTGTAACTCTACTACTCTGTGTTTGTACAGCTCCTAGCACAATGGTTCCACATTCCTTGTTGATGCTTAGGCACTACTACAGTAAACAACAATAATGGTAGTAGATAGAGACCAGTCCTTGCTCTCAGAAAAGCATAAGGATTGCAAATGTGGCCAGCCCTTGTGTGGAGGGTATAAGGAACATGTAGGTGTCATGTGGAGGAAAATTCTAAACTGATGATCAAAAAGTGGGGGAAATCTTGTGAAAATTTTCATGAAAAGTTCACCCTTTTTTTTTTTTTTTGGTAGAAGTTTTGAACATTAAAATGTTTTGACAGGCATTACCACTGCTTGAGAAACAAGATGCAGTTTTCACAATTTCACAAAAAAATCATCCTCTTTCCACTTAATTTTAAAATGTTAATGAAAATTCCTCTCAAAAAGGAGATTCAGAAAACTTCAACCAGCTCTAGTATTAAGAGTGCAATAATAAGCAGACTCCCGGAGGGCAACAGCATTTTCAGAACAGCTTGGCATTGTGGGCAATAGTTTCACTGCTGAATGCTTCGATGTTCCATAAGCTACAAGAGAAACTTAATGAAAGCTACCGGATATTTAACTCTGAAGAGTGACACTTATGTAGTATGAATAAAAACATCAAACAAAATCCTGCATTCCACTTTGTATTTAAGAGGTTTGAGTTTTCAGCTCACATTCAGCAATGGGCCCGACTGGAACATTAGATCAGTACTCCCCTGAGCTTTGTGTGTTCAGATCCCAATCTGAGCTCGGCAGTCCAGCCAGCAATCGCTTTCCAGGAGTGTTCTGGTCACGGACAGGCTGAGGGGAGCCTTATGTGATGACATTAGGCAGCACAGGCTGTGTTTAGTTAAGATTGGAGTGAGAGAATTTTGTGTACGTCCTGTAGCTTCACTAGAGAATGCACTCTCATAGGGATTGCAACAGCAGACTCTTTCCAATGACCATTCAAAAACAGTGGCTTGGGCCATCTCTGCTTATAACCAACCGCACACAGAAAGTAGATGAACCAGTTCCCACCTCATAAATAATCAAAAATTGCAGACATTTACAAATCAAAGGAACCTCCTAGACCTGTTTGTGTATATGCTTTTCATATCCATAGGAAGGGGAAGCAACGACCAACCCCCTCCCCCAAATGGACTCCATAGACAGGGATGGCCAAACTGTTGCTTGCGAACCACATTTTCATGGTTAAAGTGTGGCTCACAGAACCCCCAACGCCTCCCCCCCCCCATTCTCTACCTACCAGACTGGTATGGGAGGGAGCCTGGGACCTCTGCCTGGCAGTGGGGCAGTGGGGTAAGGGGCTTCTGTCCAGCAGGGAAAGGGGTCTTGGGGCTTCAGCAGGAGCAGGGCTGAAACCCTGAGTCCCAGCAGGCACACCCTTGCTCTTGAACGTCTGAAGATAGTCATATGCGGCTTGGCGGGTTAGTAAGTTTGGCCACCCCTTCAATAGGCTTAAGGCTTTATTTTGATCTTGCATTGTGTTAACTCCATTTGTTTCAATAGGATTATTCCCAGTTCACGCCAATAAGAAGGAATGAGGTCAGAATCAAGACTGTAGAGTGTTCAGAAGCCCCTGTTGGACTCACTAGTGCTCCCCTTCTCTTCTAAATTAAATTAGCTAAGAGATGGAAGCTCCTTGGTTTACAGTCTGCAAGAACCTCTTCCTACTCAAATGGCAGATTGATGCTCCATTCCAGCCACAAGAAACTCAGGGCTGCTAAAAAAAGCATTGAAACCTCGCTGTGGATTGCACCTTTGAGTTTGTCTCACATTTGGCCTCCTTTTAAATTTGTCATAATCTAATAGGAAGGTCTTCTGTATTTAAAACATGCTTTTTAATTCTTCCCTTTGTCATGAAGAAAGAAGTACTAGACAAGATCAGAAACAACTTAGTTTTTTTAACTTTTTGTGCTTTGTTGCCCTGGGGTCACCCAAACAGCGGAGTGAGCACTGTGGGTCACATCCCTGAGAATTTAAAAAAGAATGTTGTTTTCAAGTTTATAGGAGGCTATTGAAATCAATAGAGAGATTAAGGTAATACAGTGTCTATAAACATGTACTTAAACGTGTATTTTTAATAATTTTTTTGCAGAGGTTGTTTATTAAAAGGTTTTCAGTATCAGCCATCGGATAAATGGCCGTCGCATGGAATGATAGAGCCAGAGCAGGGCAGGATCATTGCTCACTGGAATGTGGCAGATGCTCTTTGGAGATCCAATACTGCAACTAAGGGTTTGTAGAATGTGCGGTTCTCCTACGGTTGTTTTTTGGCTTGAGTCAGCAAATAGCAGCTGCTCTGACTTCCTTAGAAGAAAAACCAAGCATGCACTGCCACCCTATGGCCAAAAGGCTTAGTGCATTGTCTCTTCTGCTTTGTCTGTGCTTTGGGGGAAACCCAGATGCATGCTTGTTTTTTTTTGTTGCCGTAAACTTGATTAATTATACAGTTGCAGGTACGTATGCTCTGTTATTCCTCAATCATCCCAAGAATGGACCTTGTAAAGCAACGAGTGAGTAAAATGTTAAATTTCCTATACCAAGAGTAAGAAACTATCACTAGGGGGTGCTAGAAGGTTGCCACCAGGCATCTAGTCAGTAAGTAATTCAGGGGAGGTAGTCGGGACTCAGAGATTCACCCTAACCAGACCAAATTCTGCCCTTGATTAGTTACACCGTGTGCAACCCTACCAAAGTTAAAGGGCAAAATTTGGTCCTTCATTTGAAATCCTTGTTTGCAGTCTTCACACAATTACTGAACCCCCTCAAATTGTGTAACTACGAAGTCTCAAATCCACTCTCTATATGCTGAACACAGAGAAACACAAGGCACTCTTAACAGTAAACACAAACTAAATCAAACTCTGCATTAAAGCTGCCAGAGCACCTTCACTCAGAAATGTTTTGCTTAAGCATTGCAGTATAGCTGATCCCTGGACAAAGGGTCTTGTAGAACTGGGATGGGAAGGCATGTTTTATAAATCACATTGGTCTGCAATGCTGCTGTTTGAAGTGGTGCCCAAACTGATACTTATTCTTTGCTTATGTTGTTTACTGGTGAAATACATATTTTCCAGGATGAGTGCAGCTTCATTAATGTGTATTAGAGGGGCACTCAGTCATTGCAGCAATGACTTATGGCATGATTTTTATGACTGACACCAAGGTCAGGATGAGCATAATGGCCAGTTTTGGCCCTTTTTTCAAATATATATTTGACACTGAGGTTTTTGATAACAAGG
The DNA here is from genome assembly GCF_027887155.1 of Malaclemys terrapin pileata. NCBI lineage: Eukaryota > Metazoa > Chordata > Testudines > Emydidae > Malaclemys > Malaclemys terrapin. The sequence goes on from NC_071511.1 coordinate 112,390,392, forward strand.
GGTCCCCATTGGCCCTCTCTCTTTCTTTTCCAATTGCAGCTAAAAGTGAGAGAAGAGAATCTTCTCTCCTGCCAAGGGAGAATCCTACATCATTGCTGGGGTGGAGACAGATTGGGCAGCAGTAGCAGTCTGAGGAAGCTACAGCAGCTCTGCTATGAGAAGAGGTGTTGACTGAGGTGGAGTAGGGCAGGGAGGGGAAAAGGCAGTGATGCCCCATGCAAAAGGCATTCAGATACTATCCTGATGAACCTGGTATGAGAACCTGAGTAGGATAGAATAGAAAGGTGCAGTGTAGCTTATGGGAGGACACAGCACTTGGGCCATGGACAGAACCCAGACCTGATCTTCTGTTGATGTTAACGGTGGCCTGGCTCAAGATAACGAACCTAGGAGGCAGTCAGTGAGAGTTTTCTTTTCTTCAAAGGAGAATGTTCATAAGCAGATGTCAAAATGAGCTAAAAAGGAGTAAGAAAAAATTCCTCCAGCCTGGGGTTCAAGCCTGTCCTATGACCCTGCATGTTGAAATGAATACATGGTTTTCTTTCCGTATTCATTTGACCAGACAATAAGGGCTAGATTCACCTAGACACTGAAGCATGGTGACACTCAGTCACCACAAACGAACATCGGGTGCCTAGAAAATCATTGGCATTCACAAAGCCTGAGTTCAGCACTTAGGCTCCATATGCAATGAAGGGGAGGGGGTCGAGGCATCTCCGAATGAGCCCCTCTCTCTGATTGGGATTCTCAGGTGCAAAACCTCCCTTGGTGTTAGGCACATAAACTGTTTTTGCAAGACATGGGGAGAGAGGCAGGAGCATTCTGACTAGATCCTGGGTCTTCCATCTCTCAAGTGCATGCTCTAACCACCAGGCTCTCTCTGGCCCAATGAATTTTCATTTATTTTAATGCACAGTGGAACAGCTTCAACAGGAGAGACTGAGGGAGTCCCACATCAGCATATCCCATAGCAGTGCTAGGGTACTCATTTGAGAGGGAGCAGATCCCAGTTCGAAACCCTTCTATGCCGCAGGTGGAGTGGGGTCTTGAACCAGTGGTCTCCCAACTACTCTAACTTGCCCTCTTCTTTCCCCCGCCATTTTCTGTAAGTTTCCCTAGGGGTATCTGATTTGGGAGACAGGTCTGAGCACACTTACCAGATTGGACTCTACAGGTGAGTTTAGGCAGAAGAACATCGATGATCCCCTCAGTCCATGCATTGCTCTGGAGTTTAGGCAACTGGACATCTGGCATGGGGCTGCAGCTTGCATCTTCAGAAGCAGAAACATAGCTGCGCAGGGAACACTTACTGCAAAAATGTAGACACCTACAAGGAGTTCGGGGGCAGCTGAGCAGGGGCTTTGTGAATCCAAGTGTGGCCAGATTTAGGTGCCTACAGTGCAGTTAGGTCACAAAGTTCTTTCAGCCTGAAGTATCTGTTCTCACGTTTTCATCTCCTGTGTCCAGCTCTCTCTGCTAAGACATGGACTAAGTCCAATGTTTGTTTATAACCAGCAAATGGGTAAAGCATGATCTAACATTATGTTGGTCTGCCCCAACCGGGAATTTATCAAAGGTTAACAGTTTATTTTTCTCCCCAATGCACAAAGTGCACACTGATACTCATTCACCTCTCTCTTCATTGCTCTTCAAAGCTGAGACGAGGCAGAATACATATTAGCAAGATCCAGATACTTTTTCATGACCTGCATTTTAGACAACAGATATCCGTTGTTCTCTCTCCCCAGTTTTCAGTGCTCATGGATGGTCTGATTAAGGTTTCCTGCTGCTAGTTAAGTGTCAACGCAAAGCTTCATCAGCTATAGACAATACATACTGAGGTGAAGAGGAGCCATTTATTTTCAGAGCGTGTGACCGTTTTTTCCAGTAACCGTGAACTTGATGGATGCTTTTGTTGTGTCAAATAACATATGAAAAAATAAACTAAAATGTGAGCAGCTCATAAGAAAAACCTATGGTCACTACATTTTAATTGAAAAACTAGATTCTGCTTTCTTGTGTCCCAGCTCATCAACACATCTATTATTTGTATTGTGGTTGTACGTATAGGTCTTCCAATTGGGCATCAGGCCTCCACGGTGCTAGATGTCGTACACACATGTACTGAAAAGATGCTCCCTGCCCCCAAACAATTTATAGTCTAAGTAGCTATTTGATCCAATCAATCCATACACAGAACGGGCACTTTATTTTTATGGAGTTCCTGATTTCTGTTGGCTGAAGTTTTTTAAAAAAAATAAAACAACTTCTTAGCCAATGGCTTGGAGAATTTAGAAGAGAGAGCCTTTCTCCTCTTGGTTACTGGTTCAACTCCAGCCGAGCTTGATAATTGCTGAGCGGTATTATCATCTGACAACCCTAACGGAAATAGATCAATGATCTCAGTCTATGCTAATGGATGGCCGTCTGAATCATAAATAACACTACACAGTTGTCATTAATTGGCATTGAGGAGTCTCAGCAGAGAAGCCAGGGATTGAATTGGCAAAGGCCTCCATCCCTGGGTCTGGCTAAGCTACATTTCACACATTATCTGAGATGGAGCCCAAAGGTCTGTCTGTGACATCGCTGCATTATCCTGATCCCAGTGGTTCCTGGGAGTTGACTCAGATCCCAGAGCAAGTTAGAACAGCCTTTGAGATGCTTTGTTAGGCTGACTGGTAGCAGCACCAAAGGGCATTTTCATCAGCCGGGGATTATCTGAAACTCAGTGGTGTTCTGGCACACACCCTTTCCCCTTGGCCATGCCCCAATACACACCCTATGACGGGGTTTGCGAGGAGAGGTGGCCCTTCCAGGGGAACCCTCAGCTGTTTTCAAGGCATTTTTTTGGCCTCTTTGCATCATCAGCTGTAGGACTAATTCTTAAAATAAGAGTACATGGATCTGACTCCTGCTGCAAAATAATTTCCAGATCTACGGTTAATGGCTGTGACCTCTCCTGGCTATTGGGGGCAACACACTGATGGCTGTTCTTGATGATGAGATGTTAGTTTACCTCCATGACAGCTACCCATTCCATTTCTAGCCATGGGTGCATGGTGAAAGATGGAAACTTCAGGTGCACATTCTGGGCTTGATCTAATACCCTTTAAAGTCAATGGGCCAAATTATATTTACTCCACCATAACTGAGACCAGAATATGGCCTACTTGGGAGCACGCCCATTGACTTTCATGGGAATTAGATTGGGCCCTAATATGAACAGTGGATTCCTACTAGTTTACTGATGTGAGATCAATATACAACTGGATGCAATCGCCTGACACCGACTGCAGCCTTAAAATGAAGAGCCTTATAAAGAGGGAACAGCGTAACTGTATTCTAGCTCCCGAGTCATTCAGTAAATATTTGATTAAGTGTGTACCTAATTAAAATAGCTCAACACTTACAATAATATTTCAGCAATTTATATTATTATTATTATTTTATTATTCTATTTGCAAAGAATAACAGTCCATTATGATAAGTCCCACTGCACAGAAATTTTCAAGAATAGTTAAGAAAACTCCAAATCAATTTCTATGATTTGGTAATCATTTTCAACTTCATTAAATACACAGAAGCCTAATAATACATTATCCTTATCTTGATGTTAAATTTAAATTGCATGAAGTTTGGTCCCTCAATAATTAACACATTGTATATCCCACCTAATTCACAAACTAATTGTCATTTCCTAGATCTTAACGTTACTTGCTAATTCTGCCAAGGATAAAGAATTTTACTGTCAAAACTCCAGAGGAAGTGACATTCTACAGGCACAATAATGGCAAAACAAGTTAATTTACTGCAAAGTCGCTGAAAGATGAGGCTTTTTTAATTGCATATTTGTTACCTTCATTAAAAGGTAAATGACTCTTCGGTTACATATTTGCCCATTTCTTACGCATTAAAGAAGTGTTAACTAGCCTGATTAAAATTAATTGAAAAGGTCCAAGATCTGTGAAGAGAGCCTAACATCAGCAAACGTCTAATTGAAGATGAGAGAAAGCAAGAAATAGGGTATTTGGATGAAGGGGAATTCAAGTTCTATTTCCATGATATAATTGAGGCCTTGTCTACACTACAGAGTTAGGCTGACTTAAGTTACGTCGATAACTATATGCTGCTTTAATTACATCGGTTGTATACATCCACACAACGCTCCTTGTGTCGATGGAGCATGTCCACAGTCAGTGCTCTTGCACTGACAGAGTTTTGCTTAGCTGCTAGGAGATCTGGAAACAGATCGCACTGCATCATGCTCACCATCCCATAATGCAGTTCTTTCTGGCCCATCATTCCATGGGTTTCTGACTTCGTTTCATTCCGTTTTTTAACAGCCCCTGTAAACTCTGTGCCCGCCATCTCTGCCTGAAAGCATGGATCCTGAACTGCAGATCAGTCTGGCAATGAGCATTATGAACATAATGTGTCTGGTCCTGCAGTATTTCATGATCTGGAAAACAGAAACTGAATCTGTGGTGCCTGCCCTGCTGTGTGCAATGGAAAGAAACAATTCAAGATTGCTGTTGGCATTCACAGAGCAGCTGCACAGTGGACTATGGGTACTGGGATAGAGAAACAAGCAGTGAGTGGTGGGATGGTATCGTGATGGATGTATGGGATGATGATGAGCAATGCCTTCAGAACTTTCAGAGGTGGGGCTATTGGAATCCGGGAGCTCTGAAGGATCATTTTGACAATGAGCACAAGTAATGTGTCTTTATGTGATGCATTCTGTCAGGTAATGTTTACTTGCTGCCTTAAATGACCCCTGTAATGTTGCTTTCTGAGCTTTTATTGTAGTGAGCAAATATTCCTGCCTATAGACACTGAGTTTGAATTTTAGCTGCAACAACCATGTGCATGACACAAATAAAGATTCATTTTATTTCAAAAACTAGACTTTAATTAAAGGATAACCCCTCCCCCCCCTTTTTTGTGTGTGCAAATGGGGGACATGACAATGAGGAGCAGTCATTTGTTCAGGCTCTCACAGCTGTGTGTAACATCATGAAACCAGTCTCTCGGGGTGGATTGCAAGGAGTACTGCAATGGAAAGGGAACTCGTGCAAGGAATGTGTTGGGGGAGTTTGGGGATGGCATGGAACGGCATTCTGTATTGACTGTAGAGGGAGTTGTGCATGGATGTGCTCAGATTGCAGTGCCATGAGGGACTTGAGTATCTTGGTTTGGCCCTCCAGTAGATTTATCATCTGCTCCTGCCTAGGTCTCCTTTCCAGGCTATCCAGCCTGAGTGTTTCATTAATTGTCTCCCTCCATGCTCTTGTTTTGCATCTGTTGACTGCAGCACTTCTCTAAACATATCCTCCTTAGTCCTCCTGGATTACCACCTTATCTGACAGAGGCACTCTGCCAGTGTGTAGGAGTTGGCCTTCAAGGACACGTCTGCAGAAGCCAAAGAAACAATGAACAGAGACAATATTGTGAGGGCACTCAAAGCCATGAATCACAAAAGTCACATACACCTCTTTCTCATTGTCCCTTTGCTAGCACACAGCTCCGTGAGAGTCCCAAATATGGTGAATTCAGAGGAGTGGGGGAAGAGAGGGTTGGGAAGGGAGAATGGGCAACAAGGGACAAAGGGTCTGGGTGGTTTGCGAAGTGGGTCACTACATGCACCTAAGGAGACTATTCTGAATAGTGGCACCCTTTTCCACATACTGGGGTAATTTAATCTGATATCTCGCTCCTGAGGGTAAACCAGGATGCAAGGGTGCATCTCCGGCATGCATATGGCTTCTGATCAGGTCCACATGCTGCTTGCCTGTGTGCTGCTTTTGTCCCTGCAGAAATTGCCGGTTGGCGTGGCAAAGTTTCCTACAGCGGGGGGGGGAGAAACAAGGCAGCTCTGCCAAGGAACCTTTTTGGTAGAGGATTGTGGAGTACCTATGTAAAAGTTTCCTAGAGATCTCTGTGGAGGATTTGCAGGACATCACAGTGTACATTAACAAACTTTTCTGCCAGGCCCCCACTGCATTGCTACGTAGGGTCTGTTGTTAATTTCTATCCCTTACCCCTCCTGTACCATATAACAAAGTAAATGAGACCTCAATCTCCTATCACTGTACAAACCAGAGTTTGCCTCTCCTGCTTTGTGAGTGCTGGAGACGGAGTGCTGACACTGGCTAGACCCCCTCCAGAGTCAAAATTAGGCCCTGGCTTGCCACTCCATGGACAGCCCTGTCACATGTCCCACATCCTCCTCCAACTCCACTTCCTCATCCACCACTTCGTCCTTGGGATGGACTCTGCTGGGCTCTGCCTCCAGTCCCTCTGAAGTATCCACGGGGCTCTGGGTGGTGGGGTCACCGCTGAGGGTGGCATGCAGCTCCTTGTAGAAGCGGCATGTCTTTGGCACTGCTCCAGAGCAATGGTTGCCCTCCTTAGCCTTCTGGTAAGCCTGCCTCAGCTCCTTGATCTTAGCATGGCACTGCTGCATGCCCCTTTCATGTCCCTTCTCCTGAAGGCTACGAGTCCATAGATACCAAAGTTCCTACAGCTTGAGCGAAGCTATGACTGCACACCCTCCTCTCCCCACAAACCCAGCAGATCCAACAGCTCCAGGGTACTCCATGCGGGAGCACTTCTGTTGCAGAATGCCAGCATGGTCAGCTGGGAAGATGCTGTGTGAACTCTCCATTCTGAGCAAACAGGAAGAGGAATTTAAAATTCCCAGGCCTTTAAATGGGGAAGGGCAGTGGAGTTCAAACTCATGACCAGAGCAGTCATGATGGGGATTGTGGGACACCTCCTGGAGGCCAATTAGGGCAACATAAGCAAGCACACTGTCTACACTGACACTGTTGTTCTAGCTACTTCACAAAAAGCTCTATGCTGCTCGTCAAGGTAGTTTTATTTTTTGGTGTAGCAGGAGAATAAAATTGGCAGGAGGAGCATTGTAGTGTGTCTACCGCTACTGTTTTGTTGACAAAGTGTAGTGTAGACAAGGCCTGAGTGCAAAAATGATCGAGAACTGAATCTGGCTACAAAACAAGCTGAGTGTCGGGCAACTGGTTCCTCTTCCCATTCTCTGTTGCTGGCTACTCTACTCTTCCCCCAACCCTACTCTGAGTTCGGCAGCATGTTACTGCTGTAGAGTGGGGAGCAGAGGAGCTGGAAGCAGAGGGCCATGAGTGAAGGCACAGAGATGGAGATCAGTGGAGAGCAGGTCCTGACCCCCTGGGCTTCTTTGTGTGTATGTGTCATGTTTCTAACACAGGATCATAGATTCTAAGATGAGAAGGGGCCAAGGTGATCTATACTCAGACCTCTTGCATAACACAGGCTGCATAGCGGAAATAATTCCGTAAGATGTTGAAGGGAAGAATTCATGGGGTCTTGGAGGAGATGCACAAGTACAGAGAATGGGGACTCAGGATAGAAGGGGTAAAAGAGGGACTATAGAAAGGGGGAAGGAGACTCAAAATGAGTGAGAGAAAGAAGGTGGATTGTAACTGAGATGCTGAAAGAGAAGGAAAGAAAGGCCCTTTGAGCTGGGGATAGGGGGCTCGGGGATTAGGCTAGGAAATATTATTGGGCTGGGCTGGGCCTTGGGAAAAAAAGGTAAAGAGGATGAAGGGAATCTTGTTTTATCTCCTGTTCTTTCCTGTAACTTGTCCCAATTTTTACGATCATTTACAGAGACAAGATGCTGATCCAGTATGGCAATGCAGATATTTATAAAGCTTGGATTGTGCGTGTATTGAGGTTTGGAGCGAGGCACAGTTAATGAGTACTGCCAATTGTTTACAGTGCAGTCTAAGCAATTGATTTTTGTTTTAATTTTTTAACGGTCAAACATTAGGCAAGAATTCACTAAAAGTGTACTCATTTCTCCTCTTACTGTGCCAATCTGCAATGGGTGTGTCCCCATTGGGGAGAGAGCATGTCTGTTGGCATTGGGAGGCTTGGGATTTGCTTTAGACAAAGGTATCTCTAGTATGTAATAGAATAGTTCATTGTTCTGACTATGCTTTTTACACCCTTTCCCCTACCTATCCCTGATTACCCTCCTACTTTATTCTGGGATATTTTAATCTTATTAGAACTATTTGTATCATCTTTGTTAATAGCATACACTAGTTATCTTGTTCCCGCTATATAAATGTAAAATGAGAGATAAACATGTGAGCTATTTTAATTTTTTTTGTTTTGATTCAATTTGAATGGCTGAATGAAAAAATAGCTTCTTCTAGTAATTCTGCTGTAACTAACTCATTTTGATATTGGTTCTATTAGCCTTCTAATAGCATGAAAGCTAAAAAATTAAATCGTTCCACTTCCACATTCATAATTATGTGCAATTAAAATCTTTACATACCCCAAAGTCTTATATGAAGCCCTGAACCCTTCAACTGTCACTCTTCATTATCTCCAAGTCCAACAATTTTACAGTGACACACTGTACACAATGAGATGGGCTAAAGAGGAAATATTATATTTTACTGATGTATGTGTTCTTTAATTTCTCTGAATTAGCTTTTTGATATGGATGCTAATTGTTTTCTTTGAAAGGAGTCGCCACAGATATGTGATTTCTCTATGCCTGTTGCTCTTCAAAAAAATTATAGTTAATTGCAGGAAACAGGAAATTCTCTTCTCTCTCTCTCTCTCTCTTTAAAATAAAAATAATCAGCTGCATATCAAAAGAGTGAATCTTAATCCAACTTTTTGATTGTATATTAAAAAGAAACCTTCAGTGTTTGTGATCAGTGCAGGCTACTTGGTGAGTTTTGATGTTTCCCCTTCTGCATTTATTCATGAGGCAAAAAATAATAATTATTAAAATAGGAGGTTTGGAGAAACTGGCCATCCCCCCGCCATGAACTTTTAGCTAGAGTACTCCGGGAGACATGTTACTACAGTATAGTCCCAGCCATATGGCATCTTCAACCTTTATCCCACTGAAACTGTTGACCTATATAGACTTGGGATCCAGCCACTGGTGTCTGGCAGCTGTTATAGCCACACCAGTACAAATCCCAAGCATAGTTGAAGAAAGTGTGACAGCCTCCCATGGCTGAATGGGGTCTAATCTCAGGCGTTGAGAAGGCCATAGATGATGTGGGAGCAGAGTTTAAAGACAGGGAGGGAGAGCACCGCATGGATCTCCTGGCACATGGATCTCTTGAGGAAGGAAGAGTCAGCCATGTTCTCATCACCATTCTCTCCTTCCCAGATACCTACCAAGAGCTCTCCACAGAGTCCCAGGAGGGGCATGTGAGGGTTATAGGAGATGGATGGAGGGACACCCTTTGTGCCCCCCACCAGACCCATAGGGAAACTTATTAGAAGTTAATACAGCCTGGGGCTGTTGTAGCTTCCCCCCCCCTTCTGGGGGTTCCCCTTTGAAAGAGCTGTGCTAATAGAGAAGGCCCCTATTCATAAATTGCTTAACTTTGAGCACGTGAGCAATCTCACTGAAGTCAGTGGGCTTACGCACATGCTTAAAGTTGGGTACATGTAAGTACCATGCTGAATCAGAGCACAGAAGAGCAGCAGGGTGTCCTGGAGTCAGGATCTATTAATGATGCCTTGCCTTCAGAGGCTCCTCAGAGATCTGCTGGGCCTGGGGTCCATACATGTTGCCTATTGTGAGTGTGGAGGATGCAACCCTCTCACCTTGCTTTGGAATAATCAGAGGACGTCCCCACTAAAGGGGACTTCTTGGCATTTGCCTTTCCACAGAAGCCTCCTGCCCAGAAATGTGCTGGAGAATCACTCTCCTCATCTTATTATCTAATGTAAATACATTATTCTAAGTGGCTTGTTTTAACTACACTTATCACACTCCATTCACAGTGAAACACCCTCTTCAAGATCTAAGTGTTTTGAGCATTTGTAAAGAAGTGTTATCCTAACAAGAGTGATAATGAGTTAGATGCAGCTGGGAATCAGGTACCTGAGAATAACTAAACACTAAGAGAAGGCTTTTATTCCCATACTTTTTCTCTTTTCACAATTAAAAAAAGGGGAAGAGATTTGTACAAAGCCAACAAAGTTATTCTTAAGAGTCATTCTAGCTTGTTACCCATATATCAATTTACTTCACTGTCTCTTAAATAACTGAGGAATGTCTACAAGTTTATATTCATCTGATTGCTTTTCTTAGGAACATAAGAGTGGCCACACTGGGTCACACCACTAGTCCATCTAGCCAGTATCCTGTCTTCTGACAGTGGTCAGTACCAGATGCTTCAGAGGGAATGAACAGAACAGGGCAATTATCAAATGATCCATTCCTGTCATCCAGTCCCAGCTTCTGGCCGTCAGAGCATGGGGTTGCATCCCTGACCATCTTGGCTAATAGGTCCATCAGTGGCTATCCTCCAGGAAGTTAACCTATTTGAACCCTGTTATTCTTTTGTCCTTTACAACATCTCCTGGCAATGAGTTCCACAGATTGACTGTGTCGTGTGAGAAGAAGTACTTTCTTATATTTGTTTTAAACCTGCGGCCTATAAATTTCATTCAGTGAGCCCGGGCTCTCGTGTTATGTGAAGGGGTAAATGCAGGGGTGAAAGTAATATTAAATTCTTACCCGTACGGGGGCCCGGCTCCAGGCCCCAGGAAGGGGTAAGACCTTGAGTGGAAGGGGCGGGGTTAGGGGGAGCCAACCTCCCCCAGCCAGCCCATCTGCGCTGCCTGGCCCATGCTGCCCGGGACTCCGGTGGCGATTTAAAAGGGCCCGGGGCTCTGGCCACTGCCACGGTACCGGCAGCAAACAGGAGCCCCACGCCCTTTTAAATAACCGACCCCGGGGCAGCTTTCCCTTTTACCTCCCCAGTCGGCGGCAGCACTTTAAGGAGGGTCCTTTGCTGCAGCCTCGCTTTAACATGGTCTGCATATGGGCCGGTACTGGCTTCTTACCGGTACGCTGTACCGGCCCACTTTCACCCCTGGGTAAATAACACTTCTTTATTTCACTTTCTCCACGCCAAGCTGTTCCATACCCCTAATCATTTCCATGTCCTTTTCTGTACTTTTTCCAATTCTAATATATCTTTTTTGAGATGGGGTGACCAGAACTGCATGCAGTGTTCAACATGTGGGTGTGCCATGGATTTATATTGTAGCATTATGATATTTTCTGACTTCTTATCTATCCCTTTCCTAATGGTTCCTAACATGCTGTTGGCTTTTTTGACTGCCCATTGAGCAGATGTTTGTAGAGAAAGTTGGTTTGTGTCTTTACACTAGCATCCCACACACTAAGACGTCAGGATTTGCTATGAATGAAATGCTGGCCTTGGTTGTGAGCCGCATTCTGGACCCTTTGCATTGCTCTGGTGGCATAAAGGGGACAGAAAGCAGCTAGATTTTCCCATTGGGAAATTTCCCTAGTGTGGGGGTTTTCCCTGAACAACACAGGGCTGGCATAGCAGCCCTACACCATCATCCCTTGTAGTCCCTGGTGGAGGGTATATCTGGAGAAAGAGTATGTCAGCAGCATGCAGCACTCAGGCTATTCTGAACTACTGGGTTATCACTGGGACACATTGCATTCAGGGGTTATGTTAGAGCTCTGGGGTGCTCTTGCTTGTACCAGGGAATGAATCTGCTCCCAGAAGCCCCAGTGTCCTAGAGATGCAAGGATGGCTCAGATTCAAGGTTGCTATATACAGCCACATATGAGTCAGTTATGCACTGGTCTTTTAAATATATTTTGCTTCTTAAAGTCAAGCACATCCCTTAGCTTTTATCATATAGCAAATGTATTTCCATAACAATGTGAGGAACGACTGTTTTGTGAGTCAGGTTCATAGTGTGCTATGAATTTCCTTGATAACTATGGGCATGAAGCTTAACTATAGTCGCTTTAGCAAGTACTATATGATAAAGTCCTGTAAATGCAAAGAGAGAAGACATAGTGTTTGTTCCCATGACACTCTTCTGTTTCTACAGTGTGGATGACTCAGTTTGAATCTGACTGCAAAGTAATGTGAAAACTCTTCACAATGAGAAAAATTCAACTCAGTAAGCAGATAGAGCAGGCATTTTGACACATTTCACGGGCAGTTTTATACCCCCTGTACAATTAGCTTTCATAAAACAGCTCCATGTAGTTCCAATATGACTCCATCCATTTGGAGTTTGAAGAGTTTTACTTGTAGATTGCTGAGGATCCAAATTATGTCATTAGAGTGTAATCATCCTGATAGTGCCTTGGAACACTTTCTTCATTATCACTTCATTTATATTCATGATGATGAGCAGATGGTACCAATGTCATCTCTCAACATGTTTCCTCTCCAAATGTTGTTTGAAAACACAATCATATAGGTGGCAAGGACATATTCTCCTGCTGATGAGCCTGGATAACTCCTATACTTTAATGGGAGTTATGTGAGCACAAATTTGTTAGTTAACATATGCTCCTGCCACTGGTTGTTTTATTTCTGCTGCAGCAAAACACAAAACATTGCAGGGTTACGTAAACAGATGCTATTGATTTATTTATTATTTCTCAGTACCGGGGGGTAATTTTCTAAAACAGATACTAAAAACTCGGGGACCATTGGGCCAGATTCACAAGCAGCATTACAGTCCACTTTGCTCCATTCAAGTGGCACAAACAGGTCATAACTTAGCAGCAGATGCCCAGCAGAGAATTCTCCTGTTGGAGCAGCATCCGTGATCTCACCCTCATGGCATAGAGGGCAAGTCAAGAGAGAGTGGTGGGGGGGAATGGGGAAGCGTTGCTCTGCTGTAGCAACACTGCCCTAAATTAGGATCCATAATTTAGCCATTTTAAATTGTGCTGGGTCTGGGCTTGGTTCCTTGATGTTCTCCACTTCTAGAATCTAGCTCATTGTTTAAGCAAATTTCAGGATCAAGCCAAATTTAGGCTTAAACTACTTGACAGCATCCTTTTGAAAGAGATCTTGTAAAGATCAATCATTCTTTTTAAATCCCCAGGAAGCCTTATTGACACACTGCCCCACTCTTCAGCAAACAGAAATAGAGCAATAAAATACAGTTCATGCAGCCTCTCTTTCTATTTGTTCCTTTCTCAGGTATGGGCAGCCGCACCATAGCAATCAACAAAAGAACAAAGTATCCTCAGAGCGAGCAAACACTGTAATTTTACTCAGAATCAAAACCAACACATTTCAGACCCCAAACCCCAAATCCAGGAGACACAGACTGAGTTGAAACTCAAAGCACCTAAGTAAGCAGAAACCCCCCCCCCCCAAAACCCAACAACAAACCCCACCACTCATCCTTTGTTAAAAATAAATTCAAGACAAATAAGGACAAAATAGTTGTACGCACTTTCCAAACTACGGCATGGCCCACTTTTCACCCCTCTGATGAGTTCTCTTTTCAACTCTCCAGTCCCCAGCTGTGGCACATGTACCACTTGCTCTTTGGTTTCTATATATAGCTGATTCTAGTCATGCCAACAGCGGGGTTTGAACCTGAGACTTATAGCGCTAAAAAGCGCAAGACGCTACTATTTGAGCTAAGGCCCAGATCCTTACAGATACTTTGCAAGGCCGTGTGGAGCATCAGCTATACCTGGCCCACAGGCAGCCTGCCACATAGTGGAATCCTCAGTCCTGAGCTTCTCATAGGACACATGGTGAGATTTAGGCATCAAAGAAAGGGATCCTCAGTGTCAGGAATCAGAGCCTGCAGCTGAGCGTGGGACCAGCTAGCTGACCTATAGCTGAACACCCTGGTTGACCAGACTCACTGATTGGCTGAGCGGCATCACCGGGCCTGTTCTTACACCCAGTAGCAGCATCAGGCTAGTGGCTGCTCAATGCTCAGCCTACAGCTGCGATAGCTGCAGTCCTGTTTGGTTCCTGATCCTTGGCTCTGACCTTTGAGGCTGTTGCTGGTCTCTGAATCCAGATCTCGCCACTAGGCCTGGCCGCCTGCTGTTCCAACCACTAGGCCTCCTAAGCTAGCTGGAAGTGAAATGTTGAGATGGGAGGCTTAGGCACCTAAGCAGCGGAACTGGTGCAGCTTACAAGCTAGCAATAGATGCCTTCTTGTGATCAGGATCCTCAGCGGCAACCACTCTCCTGGAGTTAGGCACCTTAGCAAGGCCAGATGCTTAGGTGGACCATGCCCTAGCAGCTGCAACATCTCTCTCTCTGTGTCCTGCTCTGATGCTTGCACTATGTTTCTCTGTGCCCACGGCTGTCTTCTGTGTGGGTGGCCTTCTGTGTGGGTTATGCCCACGATCAGTGGCTCATCCATCCCTCCTGCTGCAGGGTGTAACAGGTATCGAGTGTTAAGCATGCTCAGTGCACACCTACAGGACTGGGCCCCACTGGCAAGATAGGCATTCCCTGCCTACTCAGAGTAGCCCACTTCAGGGGCTTTGGCTTGAACTGGGCCTTTAAGCTGCTCATTAGTTATGGGGTGGCAGCAGGGCTTTGGCAACATTGCAAAAGCTGACTGGTAGAAATTTAGACAGCTAGGGGACTTAGGCACCTATTGAGTTAGTCAGCGGCGGAGCGGCAGGTTTGAAAATGTCAGTGGTAGCTGTAGGTGGCTAAAGAGGCAGAAAGGCATCTAGATACCTTGGAGACTCTGGGCCTATCTCCCTTAGCAGGAAGTAGAAGCATCACATCACGTAGCTTTGTTTATTAGCCACTAGAGAGTAATGCGTAACACACAACAAACAGGGAGTGAATGACACCACCTTAAAGAAGAGATAAGGTCAATTATCTCACTCAGATCAAGTGATGTAATTGGTAAGTGCCATGTAATATTGTTACAGGTTTTTTTTTTATAGTTTATACTGTGTTCAGTTACTTGATTTATTCTTCAATCCTACCCACATCATTCACTTTCAGTTAATTCAGGTAGTTTATATTGGATTAATAGATTTCAAGGCCCAAATGGACAATTATCATCATCTACTCTGACCTTCAATACTAGAGGTGGACATAGACCACAAAATTTAGAACCTGATCAGCATTGAAGCATTCCCCATGCTCAGGGATGTTTGTAGAGTTCATCTACATTCAGAATTTCTATCCCACAGGAAACTCTGGCATTTCAACATTTGTTTTCATCCCAAAACAGGATGAAAAGTTGATATTCAGAAACTTTATGTGAAATTAAGATTCCCAAAATGTTTCATTTCAGTTTGTTGAAATGACCCAAAACACTTAATTTTGAGTCCTTTGTGCTTTGAACTGCATTTCCCTATAGCGTATTTCCTCATGGGAATTGTAGTTCTGGCCCCCATCCTCTCTTAGGGCTAGGGTATCTGACTGAACTACATTTCCATAATACATCCAGTGTCATGTGACTACTATTATACACCTTGCAGCTCAGTCAGGGAAAAATCAGCACATTGCCTTGTTCGAGTTGTAGTCCTCCAGAAAGCCTAGCTCAGTGTTTCCCAAACTTGGGATGCCGCTTATGTAGGGAAAGCCCCTGGCGGGCCAGGCCGGTTTGCTTACCTGCCATGTCTGCAGGTCTGGCTGATCAGGGCTCCCACTGGCCGCGGTTTGCTGCTCCAGGCCAATGGGGGCTGCTGGAAGCGGCGGCCAGTAAGTCCCTTGGCCCGCGCCGCTTCCAGCAGCCCCCATTGGCCTGGAGCAGCAAACCGCAGCCAGTGGGAGCCACGATCGGCCGGACCTGCGGACGGGGCAGATAAACAGCCTGGCCCGCCAGGGGCTTTCCCTACACAAGCGGCGTCCCAAGTTTGGGAAACACTGGCCTAGCCCATAGGAGAGAATGGGGACCAAATTACAACTTTCATAAAGAAATGCATCATAGAGAAAAGCAGTTTAATGGTTCGTTTTTTTAAACTGATTCAAAATGAAATTTTCAGGTCAGTTTTTTTTTTTTTTTTTTTTTCTTTTTTAAAGGAAGTATTCCAGTTTGGGTTGAACTGACTTTAAATGAAATATTTCATTTTGATTTTCCTGACAGAAAAAAAAATCAGCAACATTGTTAATATTCCCACAGAAAATTTCAGTTTTGCAGAAACTGTATTTCCCATTGTGAAATCATTCTGATGGAAAATTCCCCATCAGCTGTCACTTGTTCCATCTCAGATTTGTGTTTGGTAAATCTGTGGTTTATTGTTCAGATCCTCAGCTGGTATAAATGGTCAGATTCAAGGCAATGAAGCGATGCTGATTTACACCAGCTGAAGATCCGGCTCTACTTCTCTCTCCTAATAACAGAGATGGATGAGTGTTGAAATAAGCTATCTGCACCAGTGGGCTCCCTCAAAATGTCAGTGGGCAATGCAACTCCTCTGGTACTGAAAAATTCCCCTGCCATTTCTTCTACAAGTCTCAAAGATTGTATTCATAAGGCTAAAATTCACCCACATACAGAGAGGCAGTATAAGGCCAATGTGCCAGTTAGGTCCCACTTAACTGGTCAGACATTATTTTTTTTTTATTAAAGCTAATGTTTAAAATCAAATTTACAGATTTTAAGAAGGAAGGTACTGTACATCTGAGGTCAGGCTTGAGTTATGAGAGATTACAAGTATCAGTTACAAGGTTCACAAGAACCTTGGAGGGGAGGGATAGCTCAGTGGTTTGAGCATTGGTTTACTAAACCCAGGGTTGTAAGCTCAATCCTTGAGGGGGGCCACTTACAGATCTGGAGCAAAAATCAGTACTTGGTCCTGCTAGTGAAGGCAGGGGGCTGGACTCCATGACCTTTCAAGGTCACTTCCAGTTCTAGGAGATAGGATATCTCCATTTATTTATTTACATACATAGTACATAATCAGCAGAGACCCAGATTGGGGTGCGGAAGTTTTTAAAGTGTCGGTGAATAAGCGATCTCAGATATGCCACCCATAGAATGTATTTTGAGTCCAACTCAGTATTGGTGTAGCGAATAGGTATATGGGTGGGGTGCGTCCCTTGGTTCATCAGGGAAGGAAGTAGCTTATTTCCCTGACTGGCGTTCTCGTTTACTCATCCTAGTACTGATGGTGTCTCGTGATGTGCTCCGTGTAGATGTCTCTGGACCATCTGATAATGTCGGACACTATGAGCTGTCTCATGAACTGGGCGTAGCATCAACCGACTCTGCATGCTCCTAGCACCAGCTCGTTGTGGGGGGCCCACGCGCCCAGGGCTCCCATGACCAGGGCACGGTTCTGGACCTCGTAGTCCTGGGCTCTCAGGGTGTTGGCCAGCAGGGTGTATTTCAACACCTTCCGAGCATGGGCCTCATGGAAGGCCGGGGCCTCATGTTTTCGAATGGCACTGTGGCATCCACCATGAGGACCTTCTTTTCTACGTCAGTCACAAAGATGTTGGGTAGCAGTCGGCTGTCCCTTCCAGGGATGGCGGAGTTGACGGTGTTCTTCCCCAGGGATGGCTTTCACCAGCTGGTTCTGGATGGTGTTGTGGCAGTGCCATCAGGCTCCGGCGTGGTGCTGGCAACCACACAGGACGTGAGGCAGAGTCTCATTGGGGTAGCCGCACTTCCTGCAGCGCTTGTCCTGGTTGCCACTTCCATTGAAGGCAATGAGCCAAATGCACTGCAGGTGTAACACATAATAGAGTTGCATCCACTTCAGTTCTGACTTAGGCCCAATCGGACTTGTGCACATGCAACTGAATGCAGCAGCTGGATTTAGAATCTACATCTCATAGTACCTCTGGGGGGGCATGGATCAGTGTTCATGTCACACTCCCCGTCAGTACCCAGCCCAGGCCGGAGAAGCTAATGATTCAACCAGTAGACCAAATTCGGTGATGAATCCTGGTCATGTGCCATGTGAGGCATGTTGCGCATACCCTATGAAGATAGTACCTTTTCCCAGGAAAATATTCAGACATCCCAAATCTGTGATGAACGAGAACACATTGTTATATTATTTAAAACTAAAACAGGAGCAGGAGCAGACACTTTCAGATGTTTCTTTGCCTAAGAGCTATTGAAAATTTCAGTTGCAAAATGCTAAGTTACTAGAAAGATGTACCTTCTCTCTAAAGTCCGATGGGACAGTTCATGTGTTTGGTGACTACAGTCAAAGATAGACTGACACTGTTCATTCACATTCTGATGATGATGAAGAAGCACAATTAGAAGTCGGCTCGACTGCAAATACACCTCACAAAAATTATCACATTTAGTGTGATTCTTATAATAAAAGCATGAGCAATCAAGGGAGCCTTTTTCAATTTACACAAAGAGTCTTGAGGTCTCTTGACAGTCCGCACAGAGCCAATGTTTCTGAGTAAACTTTGTTAGGAAAACAGATTAAAAACTCCAGAGGCTTAGCTAAATCTTATACAGGAAAACACCTTGTTACACTCATGCTTTAGAATCACAATTTAGTGCCAGTAAACAATATAGATTTGTAACAAAGATTGTGTGTGATGAATTTTGCCTCTTCTTTTCATAAATTGCCCACAAACAGGTCATGCTTTTCTCAAGTTTATCATTCATGATTATTTGCAAAATATCTGCTCTGAGCAAGTCTCTGTAGCTTAATAGTGAATCGTTCATTGTAAATATTCAGGATTCAAAATGTCAGCTATTTTGTTTGGCGAAATAGGTCACATGATATAATTCTGTTCCCTGATTGGGTACATTTAGAATCAGGTTCCAGGTGATAATGCTTTTGATTATGAATTCAAAATATGCATCCCAACAATACACTGAAATATTTACTTAAAATCCACTGTTTTAGAAAACATTCCTGCTAGAAAATTCATTTGCTAGAATATTTGTGGAAAGTGCACAGACAAGGGGCAAAAACAGTGGCTGAGATGAATTCATTTAAAGATTTAAACTTACACTCACATTTTTTTTTGCAGTATTTGCCCAGCTGTAATGTAGTTTATTTACATTTTTGTATGCAAGTAAAGGAGATAATTATTATAGGGAACCTTTTGGTCCCAAACTACCACCTCTGCGATGTCCTCAGGGCTGGATGTTAACTAGGGACTTAGTCCAGTTACCTGCACAGTGGATAGGCAGATACACTCAGACCCTTTACAGCTTGGTTCTGGGAGATATTTGCCACCTTGGAATTCATCCAAAGGCCAGCTAAGACTTTGCTTTATTCCTTGATTAGAGGCCTGTGAAACAAGAGGATAGTATGTACCTAGGAACAAACAGGCCAGGTTCTAAATACAGCAAGGAGGAATTGGGGAGAAGCTGTGGATACAGGGCCAGGGTTTCTGGGAGGGTCCAATAGCACTGGGATAATGTTATCTATCTTAGGTTCTCGTATTGTCCCCATGACTGTACCATCTGAACACCTCATGATCTTTGATGTATTTATCTTTACCACACCTCTGTAAGGCAGGGAAGTACTACCATCACCATTGTCCAGATGGGGAACTGGGTGACTTGCCCAAGGTCATACAAAGTTCATGACAGAGCAGGGAGTTAAACCAAGGCGCCTCAAGTGCTGGGCCAGCGCCCTTACCAGTAAAGTAGCCTGTACCTCTAGCATAGCACTCAGAGATGGGCTGGCACCTGTTTCCCCCAAGTTGGTTCACATTATCTTGACGATCAAGATCTCCAGGAACTCTTTGCTTCTCCCCCTTCTCTTTTTCTCCCTTCTCTCCACTCACTCCTGATACTCTTGCTACCTTCTCTCTTCTTCCTCAACTTTTCCCCTTCCGTATTTCCTCTGTAAGCATAGTCCGTGACATTATTTTTTTGTCATGGAGTCACAATATTGCCATGATTGCACTGTGACATCACAGCATATGGTATAAATCTGGCATTTCTTGAAGCTCAAGTGCTGTCCGTTTGTTCTGGAAAAGAGGTTGCGCATACTCCGTTACAGTACAACCTATACTCACCCCTGCATCGCCGTCTAACTTATCCTTCCTCTCCCTTTTAGTTGGTGGGTTTAGTGGGCAGGTTTCTAGCTCAATGGTGTTGGTGGCCTGTGATATACAGAAGGTCAGACTAGAGGATTTGGTGGCCCTTTCTGCCCTTAAACTCGTCTGACTTTCCATTGTCCCTGTTCTCCCTTCCCCTCCAGTGTTTCCTCCCTCTGTGCCAAAGAAAATTAGCATCTTGAATAGTCAACAAAGATAATAAATTCAAGCTGTTTTTTAGGCATCTGTGCATCCCCTTACACGTTACCTGTAGTGAGTTACTATGTGTGAATTCCATGTAGGTTAAATGTGAAAATCCAAGCCATATTCTCTCTCCCTCTCACACTACAAAAAACAGACTCTTTCAAATTGCTGTGCAGGGATTGTTTTACCTTTTTAAAACTTAATTTGATTTTAAACCTGACACAAAGTTACTGGTTTAGACAGTTAAACTTTCCAGTGTGCTTGTTCCATATATTTTAATATCCTGTAACCTGTGCTTTGGGAGAGCTAAAGTTTTGCACCAGATACTGAAGGTGACAGCAGGGTTACATTTCCTAATAGTTTGCTTAAAGAAACAGTAACAGAAACCTCCACCAACAGTACTACAAGTTGCTAAATGCCTAATGATGAGATGTTTGATTAAAACATAGTGGGGAAAATAAAAGAACATACCTAGGCCCCGATCCTGCAAATGAGGAGCACCAGGGACTTTTTTCCATTCTCAGGGCTGCATCAACAACAGTTGATTACGTCGTATTTGTAGGTGGCAGGATTTCTCCCCCACATGCTTCCCTGGTAGTCGAGCTGTGCAGCGTCTGGGTAGATTTGGCCCTCGTAAAGAAAATGTTCTGATGAAAGGTTACTGGGTTAAATGCCTGAGGGATTGGATTCAGTTGTATCCAAAGGGGCGAGGGCAGTGAGGCAGCAAATCTTAAAATACAGTCAATGAAATGCTTGGCTTATTGTTTGAGCAGTGCAGACTGGGCTGATCATTTGTACAGTCATCCATAGTGAGACAGGCTTTGTTTTTAAGTCAATTTCATAAGGCTCCATATTTCATGCATAGTAATAGAAGAAACTGCACTATTTCCTGGAGAAGTTGATAGGGTGTTGGATGGATGGTGTTAGGAAAGAGACATTTAAATCATCTGCCTAATGTAATTTCATTACTAGATCTTTTTTAAATATCCCATCTCAGTTACAGCTGGCTCTTAGGTACAGCTCTTCATTTAGTTATTTGAAACTAGTTTATCTGAGTATGCAATGGCTGTGCGATCTTTACATGGCAATGTGAAATGCAATCTTGAGAATAAGTAGTACATTTTCAGGCTCAGAAAGTAATTTTTGATGACACCCTTAAATCAACTTCATGGTCAGTTTTCTCATTTTGAACAAGAACTGGGATTCCATTGTGATAACTGAGGGCTGCATGTTACCTGATCTAGGGTAATGTAGAACAATTACAAGTTCATTGCACTTCATTACACTACTGTAATAGGCAGCAGGTCAATGTTTGAGCTACAGCTGCTCTGAAAATTGAGCTGACATGGATACTATGATAGAAGTGATAGCAAAAGTCTCTCATGCAAATTGTTGAAATTAGCATCTACTCAATGCGTTTTGAAATGCAATATGTGACTCCGATTGGGACACCTGTTTTTTGTCTAACATAATTTCTTAGCTACAATAGGATGATCATGAAATAAATTAGTAGTTCAATGCAATATGCCTTGTAAAAAGGCACTAAAATGCCAAAGGGTTCTATATACTAAAGGATTGTACAACTAACAACATTCTATAATGCAATATCTAAGACTAAGACCAGCTGGCCGGTGGTTTTATTTAGATGATTCATGCATTCATCTTCATGCACCCTAAAAAGAAAAGGCAGTTTGAATTTCTGTGCTTTATTAAGAAATGAAGGGCCAAATACACCAAGATAGACCCAGGAAGGTGTATAAACCACTAAAGGAGAATGCGAACTCTGCACAATTCCCAAGAATTTATTCTGTCCGGGGATGGATTAACCCAGATGAATCTGCTGGAAGATTTGGCACTGTCTCTGGGACCCTGACTGCTGCTCCCTCCGGTGTCACGGTCCATTTTTACTGGACATTTTGCTGGATCAGAAACACTTGGTGGGTTTTTTTAGAAAGTTATCAAAACATTTAGCTTATCAAGTGATTTGATTGGTGTGCTTCATAAATTATGCAAATAATGGAGTGTGGTTCCCCTAATTATTGGCTTTGAGTCCTTATAATCACATTACATGTCATCTTAGACTGCATGTTCCTCCAGACATACCACCTCACATAAATATGAAAAGTTCTGCAAGGCAGAACTTAACTATAATCTGTTGCTAGGTATTCACTTTAACACAATAAGTTAATATTACTAGTAGAGCTAGTTGGAAAATGGGCACATTCTATGGAAAATATTGACTTTTATTCAAAAACCAAAAAATCAGGGTGGGCGGGGGGGTGAGTTGATTTTCTGACCAAAATAGAAAAAAAAAATTCTAGGACAGTGGACATTTTCTTCAGATTTTCATTTAATTAAAATCCCAATTTTAGTCAGGAAAAAAGTTTCAACAGAAACTTTCAACCACCCCCAATTAGTAGCTATCAACTCTAATTACCTTTTATTCCTGTGCAAAGAACAGCATGGAAAAAATAAATGAACAATTGGAAAAACTTGCTATATGACCAACAGTGACACGATCAACAAGGTTCTTAATAGAAACACCCACATGCACTCCCTTGATTACTCATATGTAAATTAAATTAATGGAGATATCCTATCTCCTAGAACTGGAAGGGACCTTGAAAGGTCATTGAGTCCAGCTCCCTGCCTTCACTAGCGGGACCAAGTACTGATTTTGCCCCAGATCCCTAAGTGGCCCCCTCAAGAATTGAACTCACAACCCTGTGTTTAGTAGGCCAATGCTCAAACCACTGAGCTATCCCTCCCCCAAGACTGTGCTTCCCTTTCCAGGGCAGCCAGCTGTGCTCCCCACTAATAAAAATAACTTAGCCTTGCCTCTTTGCTCCCAATCTGGTAATGGGCGTCCTCCATGGTTAAGTCAGTGGGGTTCCAGGTTAGTTGCTTCCACAGCAATGGGGACATTCCTCAACACTAAGAAATGAGAACCTCCTTTTAATTTGAACTGATGTAAATGGGGGGTGCAGGACTTAATATGAACAGTAAAAAACAATGATGAACATTTTCTGCCTGTGTCCTTGAGTATTTAAATATAGTGTTGTTCAGACAGACAACATTCTCTCAGAAGGTAGGGATACTATGATACAAAGCTGTCCTTTAATATCTCACAGCATATAAATAACAAAGCAAAGGCATGGACAAAGATACATTAGGCCTTTTGAGGTGTATTAATTAGTATCTTTATTTAAATGTATTCTGTCAGCATTTATATTTACTAGTTTCAATACATACATAAGAAGATGTTGTGAAAGCATAGAACGACATCCAAGGTCTTACCCCTTTACGAATGTGCCGTGTATTGTCTATATATTGTGTAGACTTGCTTGCATCTCTACTAGTCTCTCAGTAGGATCACTGCCAGTATTCTTTTAACTTTTTATAACAATAATAAAACCAATGCATGTCTGTAAGTGCCAGCTAATCACAAGTAGCATTGTGCAAATTAAAGCAAGGCTGAAAGAAGAAGGGAAGTGGACATTGCCTGGGAGGGGAGATCAGTACCCAAGCTTCATTGATACCTGAATGATTTCAAATATGTTCAGTTTATTTCTATGATTTTGTTATTCGTGAGAGACAGAGGAGGAGGAGGAGGCGAGAGGAGAGCAAAGCAAACATAGCCCTTGCTGTATGGACAATGAATACAAAAAAGAAACCAAACCATAAAAATAAAGGTCTATGGGAGAGAAATGAAGTGGTGAAAAAATACTACGCATTTAAATAGAAAAAACAAATTATGCTCTAGAAAATATTATATACACACACACACCAAACTATGCTTTAGCTGTCTGCTTCAGAACTGCTACTTTACCATCAAAGATAAATACTATTTCATTAATCATTATATGGTCTAATTACGTTAGTTCAAAGCATCTAGTGGGTGAGGATTCATTGCTTCCATATCTTATAGTCATCACAAGATTTCCCTACTCATTCCTATCTATCTATCTATCTATCTATCTATCCCCATACACCCCATCTATCTATCTATCTATCTATCCCCATACACCCCATCTATCTATCTATCTATCTATCCCCATACACCCCATCTATCTATCTATCTATCTATCTATCCCCATACACCCCATCTATCTATCTATCTATCTATCTATCCCCATACACCCCATCTATCTATCTATCTATCTATCTATCTATCTATCCCCATACACCCCATCTATCTATCTATCTATCTATCTATCTATCTATCCCCATACACCCCATCTATCTATCTATCTATCTATCTATCTATCTATCCCCATACACCCCATCTATCTATCTATCTATCTATCCCCATACACCCCATCTATCTATCTATCTATCTATCCCCATACACTCTATCTATCTATCTATCCCCATACACTCTATCTATCTATCTATCCCCATACACTCTATCTATCTATCTATCCCCATACACTCTATCTATCTATCTATCCCCATACACTCTAGCTATCTATCTATCTATCTATCTATCCCCATACACCCCATCTATCTATCTATCTATCTATCTAATCATCCAGCTTGTGCTATCTACAAAAAGTCATTTGGGCATGGACATGATAATATTCAAAGGATAATCAAACATAAAGCTAGAATCCTCAGCTGGTGCAATTCAGATTTACTCCATTGAATTCAGATCAGAAGCTGGGCAGATCTTTAGCAATAAAGAAAGCAAAACTGTATGAAATCAAATTCAGTTAGTGGAAAACCAACTAAGTGAAACACTAGCTAGCTGAAAATATATGTGGCTTTGAAGATGCAAATATCGGGAGATATTCTCCCCTGGAAAGGAGAGATTTATTGGCCTCATGGAAGAGTCTAGGAACATTTCCCCCAACTGCATAAAGCCCCAGGATGCACAGAGAAATCAGAGGCCATTTCTATTAATCTTGAATACTCCATGCAGAAACCTGCTCTTCAGCTCTCCTCCTTTACTGCAGTACCTATCCCTCTGGATCAAAGGTACCACCAGCTTGGGGTTTTGTTGCAGGGGAAGCCATGGCTGAAGAAACTGCTAGCAAGATGGTGCCTGCAGGAGGCATGTAGTCCAGGGACACGTGGGCATTATTGGGCCAGGCAGTGAGGAGGCAAGAAATCTGCATGTGGAAACCTATTTCATTTGGAGAATCCTTCCTCCATTGGAGATTCATGGAGAAGAATCTATGGCTTCCTTTGGAGCTGCAGGGCAAATGCCTCTACACACCTGAGAGAAGTCACAGTAATCTCTATAGTCCACAACCTGCAGGTTTTCCAGTCCCCTATTGCTGCCCAGAGAAAAATTGTCAAATGGGTTTTTTTTAAATTGTGAACTATTATCTGAGCAACTCTCTGTAACAGGATGCTTGAGCCAGATGGACTCCAGCTCATTCCCCGTAGTTGTGCTGACTCTGCTCTGCTGAGATGAATAAAAAGTAGCTCCTAACATAAGCAGACTGAACCAAATACTGCCAGAGATCTATTGGACGACAACTTGCTGCGTTCACGTTTTTCTTACCATAGTCACCTTTTAAATGTTGGTTCTCGTTCTAAATTAACTAGCCAGCATTTCATGTAATTTGCGAGTGCCATTGCTAAGTTGTTGTTTAAACTGTTCAGCTTCACTCCTTAGGATGTGATCACAGAGAGACAATTCTCCCATTCTGCTCCACAGGAAAAGTTAGCTAAACTTTCAGTAGTCTATCATAAATATAACGAATGGGCCAGATTCTAAGGGCTACTCCAGACCTTTTGGATCTCTCTGGAGAACGAAAGTAGGCCAAAAGCTGGCTTAATCAGTCTCCTGAGGAGTCTTTCTCTGTGGAGGGAATCCCCCTGTGATATATAGGTTTCAGAGTAGCAGCCATGTTAGTCTGTATCCGCAAAAAGAACAGGAGTACTTGTGGCACCTTAGAGACTGTTAGTCTCTCACAAGTACTCCTGTTCTTTCTGTGATATATAGAGCATGTCTAGAAGGAAAAGGGTTATTCTCTGATAATCTTAACTGCCAGAATGGCTATTTGGGCCATAGGCAACTCCAGGCTGCTCTAAGTAGTGCATGGAGCTAAACTGGTCTCTGGCCAGTCTCAGTGTTGAGTAATTACAAAAGAGATATAAAGACACTTTTTCCACCACTCCTGTGCTGAGGGAAGCTTGGCCAGACCAGAAATCTGGCCATGTATCTGGAATCATAATCACTGTAGTAGCCATATTTAAAGGCAGAGTTTTAGTTTTGCTACAATGGTACCATGTAAATATCATTACCGAGCCTCTGGTGCTTAAATATTTTGTTCTAGAACGTCATTGCTTGCAGGAAAAATTCCAGTCAGCTTCAATGGGCACCTTTCCCTCCAAAGACTGCTGGATAAGGCCCCTACTTCTGTACCAAGTTTTCATGAGTTGAAACTGCCAAATGTTCCTTATACTAATTGTAACATAGTTTTCTACTCCCAATGTTTCTTTTATGAACCCACAGTCACTTGTAGTTATTAAAGTATCATTTTGGGCAATCATTATTTCTTTATTCTGAGTTGATATTTAAAAAAACCCCAAACAAACGAATGAATAAACTGCAATCTTCAGGGCCAAAAGATAGCTAAGACAAAGCAATGTATTTTCCCCTCTAATTCTGTTTGTGAACAGAATGTAAATCAAGTTAGCTGGATAATTTGCTAAAACCCATGGATGCAATCATTCTTATGTTGTTCTAACAGAGAAAGAAAGTAGAAAATGTTAGAGAGAAAGACAATGTGCAATTATGTATGAATACTAACACCCTAAGGGACAAATTACCAACAATGACAGCAAAATACTGCAGACTTCTCTTTGTGCTGCTGCATAATTGACTTATAGCTATACTCTGACTAAAAGAAAAAGCTTAGCTTGGGAGATGAATTTTAAAAACTCAAATAGTACATTCACTGGAGAGTGTATATTCATTATTCTTCATATAGGTGACTTACTTCTATTAGATATTGATTTGGTATCTTTTCATGAGACAATTTATTGTATGTCTTCATGGCTCTATGTAGTCTATAGTTTTCTAACAGTGTTTATTCAATTTACTTATTTGATGCATACAACATAAACTCTAAAATAACCCCACCTGTGTTTAGGATTTATCTCTGTTCAGTAAAAGAAGAAAGAAAACTCTCCGTAGTGACTTGGAACAGCTAAACACCAAAGGCCTGATCCTGCCCATCAACTATGTACTTTGTAAAATCATCTATGCAGTATGTGAAAGCAGCAGCTGATGTTACACGATAAGCAGTGATGCACAAACACCAATCTCAGGGCAGAATCAGGACCTTAATTTGAGTTTTGTTGTTAACCTCAAGGTTGGTTGCTCAGAATTCAACCCACCTTTTTGGTTATGTTTGCAAAGTGAACGTGATTGAATCTGAATTTTTTTTTTTCAAAATAAGTGCATCAGATATCTTGTTTTCTTTAAAACAACAAAACCCAGTGCCATTACTCATTAACAGCCCTATGATAGCAAAGCATTATGCACAACCCAGCTCTCACAAGCAACCCTATAAATATACTGATATGCTCGTGATGGCTTTTCCAGATGAGGCATAAGGAAGGTACCCTATCGATTAATGCCTCCTAACAGTACCTAAGAAAAAAGGAATCACCATGACTGAGATAACGTATCTTCCCTTGTAGGTCAATTTTGAAAGCATCTGCCGCATGGGGGAATTTACAAGTGTCCCATTGGAGTAGGGTACATATAGTTACTACTGCCAATATTCATCTATGCATTTTCTATGCCAGCATTGATAATTCCTACAAAAACATTCTAAAAGATAGAAGGAGAAATAAGATCATTTATTTAATATCACATGAAAAATTCAAATCAGGTTCAATT
Source organism: Malaclemys terrapin pileata (assembly GCF_027887155.1). NCBI lineage: Eukaryota > Metazoa > Chordata > Testudines > Emydidae > Malaclemys > Malaclemys terrapin. Next base: position 112,418,277 of record NC_071511.1, read on the forward strand.
TAACAGGGGAGGATTTAAATGACCAAATCTGTAACTACATTATTTAATATCACCCTGAACATTTAAATCAGTAAATCACATGCTCAGTTTAACAAAGGGTGATGTAAATGGCTGAATCTGGGACTGTACTACATAGTGCTTGGTCTGGCTCAACTGAATCCTTAAATGAATTGACTCTGCTCCTGCCTATACTGTATGCCAAGAGGCTGTATTGTGATTTGTGTAAGTTACACTGTTCTGTCCTTAGCAGTCAGGTCATGGTTCTGTTGGCAAGTTCTGCAGAACCAAGACATTTGATGGATACTCATGAAATATATAGAGCTAATACTTATATATCGTGCATCCATTTTGAAAACTCCTAATGTTAGAACTGGAGTCATGCTACTAGTTGGAAAGCAGAGTTGGAAGCTAACATCAAACAGCTGGAAATGTGCTTGATGAAGGGTCTTTAAAATCTTTTGGTAGCCTGATGCCACACCATATGTTGAGAGCCTTAGAAAAGAGACAGCATCATCTTTTAAAATAAAGCTAACGATCTAATGCATACCTCAAATTTAGCTTGGCAATCAGCATATTGTAGCCAGCTCTTAATAACATCAATGGCAAAACTAGGGCTAGAATGAGGCTTGATGTAATATGGCCATATAGGGAAGTCAGGCCCATACTCACTTCTGGATGACCACATTTAATTTTGCTACATCCTAAGCTCCTAACACTGCCCTTTTATTTTAAACATTGTGTCCATTTCCTTTGTTCAGGGCCGGCTCCAGGCATGAGCTTGGCAAGCAGGTGCTTGGAGCGGCCACTCTGGAGAGGGGCGGCAGGTCCAGCTATTCGGTGGCAATTCGGCAGATGGTCTCTCACTCCCGCTCGGAGCGAAGGACCTTCCGCCGAATTGCTGCCGCAGATCGCGATCGCGGCTTTTTTTTTTTTTTTTTTGGCTGCTTGGGGCGGCCAAAACCCTGGAGCCGGCCCTGCCTTTGTTCTATACATTGAACTAATGAGGTCTCAGCTTTCCAGTCCACAGCCATAGACTAACTAATTTAGTGTTTCAGGAAAGTTCAGTTCCAGTGACAGTAGAAAATACAATACAGAAAGATTATGGCTTGCTGGATTGCGCTGTTGGTTCCATTGTCATGAACCCTGTGTTACAATCATTTGTCCTACCAATCAAATCTGAACGAGATCCATACAGTGTTGCCACTAATAGGTTTCCATATCTGTTGCCATGCCTGGTGACAGGAATGAAGACAGATACGGATAGTTCTTAAGGTCTGAGGATGCTGGTTAGTCCTAGATTTCCCTGTGCTGAAAATTCCTGTGTTAACACCTTCCTGTTGGTAGGCTATTTTCCTTTCTTGTCCCAATAATTATGCCATGCCATAATGTAGCATTCCTTCAATATCATTGAATCCATCTCAGTGATGCCACTTCTTTGCAATTGACACATGATCCAAACATAGAGGGTAGAAAGGACCAGCAGCTATGCCTCAGGATAGGCCTGAGGGAGTCAAAAGAGTTCTACCTGTGGTCTCAGCATCAAAATGCAGCCTAGAAACCATATTGGTAATTTGGTTGCACATCTACAATATGAGCTGTGGGAACACAGCATATATTGGCAATCTCAATAAAAGTTATAGAGTATGACTGAATAGTACCAGGGATCTG